>NC_135532.1:212665968-212975005 GCF_045843805.1 Urocitellus parryii | reverse complement strand
ACACTTGTCATGGAAAAGTGAAAATAGATATAACACCAGCAGCTCAGGCTGGAGGATCACAAAAGCCAGTTTCAACAACTTAGCAAGGCCCTAAGCAACTTAGTGAGACCATGTCTCAAAATAAAAAAATTAAAAAAGCTAGGGTAGGAGGGGAGAAAAGAAAAAAAAAATTATATATATATATATATATATATATATATATATATATATATATTAACAAAACATTAACAAAGTATCAGAAATTATATGTAAGAAGAAATGAGTTGTCAAATAACAGTGTAGTCAGCTCATTATACACCTTCATTTGCAGGGTGTAGCACACTGTGGTTACTCTCCCAGAAATGAAGACTATCCCTAAGCATGTTGTAACCTGCAGAGACCAGGGTATAAGCCTTGAGGATTTTCCTTCCTTCTACCACAATCTTTTTTTTTTTTTTTTTTGCAGTCTGGAAGGGTACAAAAGCACTAAAATAATTCAGCAGTTTTTGATTTATTTTCATGTCATATGCAAGAGCAAAAAGGCCTCTCAGCGTTTGCAATGGGTTTACATTTTGTTCAAAACATCTTTGAATAATCATTCCTGAGTCTTGTTGCGGTTGATATATGAGTGAGGATGTTTGGGGGTGTTAATGGGAGACGTTTTGCATTAACATTGATCACATTATAGAAGTATTATTTTATTGTAGAAAACCAACATTCTGTCATATAAAACAGAAGAAAATAGGACAATTTCAGGGTCTAGATGCTACAACAGTTTCTTCGAAGCTTCCTCAGCCTTGAATTCCCCCCCCCCCATCCTGGCCATTTTCAAAGTTCTCTTGCTCTTGGATACTTAAAGCATCAGTACCTTCCTCCTGGGTCCTTCATGGCTGCCTGCATGGAAGAATTTTTCTTTGTCAGACACAATGCTGGCCTCCTTGTGTTCTTCAGGGAATCAGTGAGTCCATGTAGATCTCTTTACACATGGTAAGTTCTGTGAAAATGTAGCTTTCTCCTGTGGTTTTCCAGAGCACTGAGAGGTGAGCTGGAGTTTCACATGTACCTAAGCACCTTGATTGACACTGTGGTTCATCTCACTAAAATGGATGAAGGCTAATATGAGGGATTATCAGTGGCCCTGTTTATCAGATGCCCAGTGCAGATAAACACCTTTCTCTCCTAATTTATCTTAATTCAGGATTGTCAGATTCTTGTAAAAGAAACTGAATCTCAAGATGAAAATTGGCTTTCAACTAGCTTACTGGTGAAATACAAAAGATTGTTGAGCTGGGCCAATTTTCTCAATTTATAGTTTCAAAAAAAGAAAAAGAAAAGGAAAGAAAAAGAATATATGATTCTAGGAAGGTAAAAAGATAAAGAAAATATGAAATTAAGCTTGGGAATCTTAACAGTTAGCATTTATATTAAATATACTATTGACTTTTTTGACTATGTTAAATTTAAAATATAGTCTTAGTTTTTACTGTCAAATGCATTTGCTTAACTTTCAGATTAATTCTTATGGAAAATAACTATTCTCTATAGTTTAAAGAGATATATAGTCAATAAAGAGAAAAGACAATGTTTTTACAACCCTGTAGCTATAACTATGCTCAAGGATGATTCAAATACTATGTCTTTCAGTCAGTACCAGTGACATTCATTAGCCAAAGTTTTAATAATAAAGTTGAACATTCTCTATTTCACCAATTAATTTTGAGATCAACACAAAAATGATGATTCTAAGTGCTTGTTTTATCAGTTTGGGTTATAATATTATTTCCCGGATATTTTAGCTAAATATTTGAAGCAAATTACTAAATAAAGACAGACAAATTGGAAGTGGTGACCTACAATATTTTTGCTCAAATAGCATTTTTACCAAAAGCACATTTCAGCATGCACATACTTGCTTTCTTTCACAGATTCACTGGGTCCTTTCCAATTTTTATCTGTGGCAAAAAAAAAAAAAAGTACCATGTGATGTGACTGCACTTACTTTCTAAAACACTTCCTTCAGAGAAAATGAATCTTTAATGTGTCTAGGAAGGAGAGGACCTTAACAGCTATAAGTCAGGTCAGTGAAACTTTTTCTTTGACCTTATAATCTTATGACATAATAAATGTGTTCACTGGAGAGAACATGGTCCCCTCTCAGTAGCTCTAGCCAGCTGGGTGTTGTAGTGGGACCATCTGCTCAAAAGCTCTGTTTTTAAATTTTGAAATGTTAGAACTATCACTTATTTCATTTCTTACATAATATTTGTGGAACAATAAATACTGACATTCTCCCATTAGATTGGCAAATAAGAAAATATATTTTAGTAACTATTCAGATGGCTTTGATTGCAAGTAATGACAAAAACCAAAAAGGAAATTTATTTAATTACAAAGCAGGAAGTTCTGAGGTGGAATGGTCCTGGGGTAATGTATTTCAAAGACTTCACTTACTATCCAGGAACAAAATTCTTCCTACTTTTTAGGCATTGTAGCTGAGCCTATCCATAGTTAGAAGGTGGCTCTCCCAGTTCAAAATGATATATATATATATATATCTTGACCACACCCAGAGGAACAGTAGGGCAGCCACTGCCAGTGTGTCTTCCTATGAGCAAGGAAGGTTTTCCCAGGAAACCTATAGCTTCAGCCCTTCTTATCTCAGTGACTTCTGTACTGTTACCATAGTTGAACTATTGGAATAGTTGAATCCTATACCAATCACCAGCCTGTGAACCAGATGTTCACAATTAGCTTAGGCCAGCAGTTCACATGGTGTGGTTTCTAAGGGTTCCTGGACATCCTCAAAACTCTTCAAGGGTAATTTCAATGTCAAAACGAATGCTACTACTAATAATAGGCCAGGCAGGGCACAAGCCTGTAATCCCAGTGGTTCCTGAGTTAGGAGGATCATGAGGTCAAAGCCAGCCTGAGCAAGAGTGAGGCACCTAGCAACTCAGTGAGACCCTGTCTCTGAATAAATCACAAAATAGGGCTGGGGATGTAGCTCCGTGGTCGAGTGCCCCTGAGTTCAATACTTGTTACCAAAATAAAATAAAATAAAATACTACTAATAATTCAGTCATGCAATTTGCCTCTTTTGTTTTTGTTTAGTTTTGTTTTTCTTTGTTGAGCTTCTTTCTAGGAGTGCAAAGGCAATGATATGTAAATAGCTGGAGCCTTAACACCATCATCCCTGGCTTCAAATTGTGAGAGCAACCAATTTATCAGTGAACACCCGTAAGAAGTTAAGTAAATAAGTTAAAAGATTGCTTCACTTAAAAAAAAACCTTTGATGAGACATTAAAAATTATTAATGTATTAATTCTTGCCCCTTGAACATATCTTTTTATTAATTTGTTTGATAAAATGAAATTTACATGCAAAACACTTCTACTGCAGACCAAAGCATGGTGATTACACACCAGGAACGCTCTTGTGCAACTATTTCACTAATGGGTTGAATCATCCACCGCTTTCATAAGCTACTATTATTCTTTAAATGAATAATTGGTGGACAAATCATGGTTATTCATACTTGGTAGATGTTTTCTCAGAACTGAACAAAGTGAGTCTGTGGCTTCAAGGAAAACAACTGATACTATTTTTTGACATTGATAAAACATGACCTTTTCAACAAAAATTGGAGTTGAGGAAACTTTATTCTGCTACCATGAACTGGACAGCTTCCCAAAACTTAAGGAGTTTTCTGATAAAAGCTGATGGTGGCATTAATTGTCATTTTTTATGTTGTAAAATGAAATGTGTCAGCATTTGGAAGAGTTGTATAACTCACTGAACCAATATTTTCCAAATGACCAATGTCATCATCATAAATCTATGCATGAGTGAAGGGTCTGTTGCTATTGCAGTATAGTTCAAGGGATTTTAATTTAACTGAGACCAAAAAGTTCTTCAATATGCTTTCCAATTCCACAACAATTCTATTAGGAAATGACCACCTGTTAAATTTGGTGTTCCGTGAGAAAAGAATATGTGCCATTACTTGAATGCCTATTGAAAGTTTGCCTCTTTTTCCAATTTCATAAATGTAAAGGTCATTGTTTTTCATATTCTTCATAACAAACAGCGTAACACAACAGATTGAATGCAAAGCAGGTCCGAGAATATGACCAATCTCTATTGAGGCAGACATTAAAGAGATTTACAAGAGTGTGAAACCATGCTAGTTTTTCTAGTAATTGTTTTTGCTTTGGAAAATAGATTTGCTTTCTATAAATTGTGGCATTTATGTTGACCAAATGATAATAATGGCCTTCTATGGGTTATTTTTTAATAAATAATGAATTCATTTTATGAATATTTTCAACCTTTCCCAGTTTCAATTTCTCAGGTGTGGACTATTGATAGGTAGTATCTAAAAGCTCTTTGAGGATCCTCCGTTTTTGGAGCAGCAAAGTGTTCCTAGGACAAAGAATTTGTGAACCTATGCCTTCCATCAGTCAGGATTCAGCCTTTGAGTCTAGAGAGAGCAGCTCATTGTGACCTGGAGAAGAAGGAGCCTTTCCTATTGAAAAGGTGGGAGATGGGAGAAAAGATGTTGGGAAGGTAATGAACTGTATTTGCCAAAATCCTGTAAAGGAGCTCAAAGGAGCTTTGTTCTGTGGCATCCTGAATTGTTAATGAAATCAGTGATTTTCAAACTGTGATTTGGGGAGTTAAAAAAAAATACATGTTGGCAGGTAGAAATCAGAACTTTAGCCCCCACTGTTCTAATCAGAGCCACTCTAAATTACTCTTTTCACGTGGAGATTTCTCCTAACATTTTATTTTAAAAAATATTTTAATGTCATCTAGTTAAGATTTTTATTGTAGGAAATCTAAATTTTTTACATCATCTAACTTCACAAACTCACTTTTAAAACTTCATGAAACTCAGATAATAGGATTATTAGGATTATTCACTATTTTATGCAAAATATCAGAACAGCACTTCACACTTAATGACTGCAATGCTGGGTTAATTTAAAATAAGTTTTTTTAGGTGACACTTTACCTTGTCTTTATAGGTCACACACCACGAATCAAAGAATTATGCTTTGGACATAATTGTGTCTTGGGTATAGGAAAAATTGCTCTTGGGTCCTTGTGTCTGAGAATCATGTGTTTTATAATCAAATGGTTGTGAATTACAGTGTTTTGTGGAATATTTCTAGGATACCTAATATTAATATTTGATTTGAGAAAACGTTAATCTTCAAAGACATTTGCAAAGGAGATAGACAATTGATCTCCACGGCAGAATTTTTAGAGTTGGAAGTTAGCTGTATTTCTATTTTCCAATGTATTGAGATTTCCCAAAGACTACTAAAAAGGGTCAGTATCAAAATGACTTAAATTCTTCATAGGATATTCTTGGGGGGAAGATGACTGTAACACTCTCCTCCTGGACAGCATGTAATACGGTAAAAAGCAAACTTATCTCTGCTAAACAAATGGGGTAGGAATATTGCATTAGTTCAGCACATTAGTTTGTTGCAGTGTTTAGTAATTCTCCTGGTGACTTATTATGACTTCACACTTTTCCAAAACATAATCACAAGTCAGCACCCAATCTTTGTCACCACGTCATTTCTGCACTGTGTATCTGGGCAACAGGATATCTAACTTTTTGCTATAAAATATACATGTTCCTATGATTATTAAAATTAAAATTCCTATGATTATAAACACTCATTTTCAAAAGATAAAGGGCATTTATGCAAGTTGGCAATTCATGGTATGGATGCTGTGGAGAGAATATCAGTTATTTTACAAAATTATAACTATCCCTCAGGGGAGGAATCATCTTCCTATACTCCACAGTGTCTAACATCTTTACATAATTCATACTCACGATTTCTAACTTGCAGGTACCACTTACTATGGGCCAGACACCATCCTGAATGCTTTACAGATATTAATTCAATTGATTCTCACAACAGCTTACTCCAATGTACTGTACTTATTTGCATTTTATGAATGAGGAAGTTGAGACTCCATTATTCCAGGTCACATTGCTAGGAAGGGGCAGAGTAGGGACACAAAGCAGGGCATGCTGGCTCCAAAGCTGTCAGGTCTCACCACTTGCTTCTACTGCCTTCCATCCAGTTTAAAATGAGAAGCATGATCTGGGACACAAGAAGTAACTTTGATTTTTGGTTGATTATTGTTCTGTGTAACTCCCATTAATGAATGGAGGCTGTTATTCTCCTCTCACTTCAGACCAAAGCACCATGAACACATCCATTGGAGGAACATCTAGCCCACAGGACACATCTTTGTGTCCTAACACATTTTTTAATTTTTTAATTAAAAAGTAATTAATATATAAATTGAGATTATAGAAAAAATATTAACTAATAGGTACATAAGTTTTTAAATATCACTTATGCACTCAGTCGGTGGATGGCTGATTCAATTGCTCTGGGCCTGAGATGCAGCAGAACATCATGGCAGAAAAGTAGGTCAGGATATGGTACCAGGAAACCTAAAGACATTCCACTCACCAGGGACAAACTATAGAACCCAAAGGCACACCCCCAATGACCCATCTCCTCTAGCCACACCCTTTCTTCCTACAGTCACTACCCAGTTAATCTCTACCAGGGGATTAATACACTGATTATGTTAAGGCTTTTATAACCCAGTATTTTCACTCCTAAACCTTCTTGCATTGTTTCACACATGAGCTGTTGGGGGATACCTAATATCTAAACCATAAGAAATTATATTTATCTTAAATCAGTTAATATATAATTTTATGCATGTATGCCAGTATGTGAACAATTTCTAAACCACAGAGTGTCCAAAGTAACACACAGGGATAACTGACAAAGTTTCAAAAACACATTAAATTAGATTTCATACCATTGCAGCCCTCTAATAACTTGAGTTTGAATAGAACACAGGTCACAAATGTGAGGTTGCTGTCATTGAGGCCTGTGTGCCTCTCCCAATTTTCCCACTCTTTAACTGTATTATCTTGTTCAGCTGTCTTAATATTCCTTAACTATAAAAAGATAATATCACCTACCTCTCTGAGATAATATGAAGATTTTAATGAAAACATAACATAAGGTATGCATGGAATCCACTGGATTCTACGCATGTTATTTCATTTCTGAATGAAGAGTTTGAGCTTATCAAAGAGAGTTTCACTTGGAATTCACAGGATCTTTTCTCCACTGCAAGCATGTCCTACAATGATTAATCTCAAAGGCATGAAAGATGATAGATGTGAATTAAATTAATCCTTCTCTTCCCTCATTCCCTAGACAGGTTAACTACTAGCTCATTTGCCAGCTGTTCCCTATAGAAAATCTCACCTTATTCAGTGTGCAAAACTGGTTCTCTGAATCTCCTGGGAATTGTTTTAAAAAATTCAGATTCATTGAGATATAATAAACCGGATTATAAGCAGAGGCCCCCCCGCATTGTGTTTTTATTTATTTCCCAGTTGATTATGATAACAACTGGGTCTTCTCTAGTCCTGACTCCCTTTTACAACATATTACTTTAGCTCTTTGCTAACCCAGAGTTGCCCACAGACAGGCAGTACCCAGCATTCTTATTAGAAATGAAGGATGCCAGGCCAGACAATCCCCAGACAATTCAATAAGAACCTGCATTTCAACAAAATTCCAGGGTTTTGTGTGCACATTAATTTCTGAGAGCATGTGGTCATACCCTCACTTTTGATGCTCTATGGTCAGTCTGCTCTGTGTTGCTACAACAGAATACTTGAGACTTGGAAATTTATAAAGAACAGAGGTTTCTGTTTTACAGTCCTGGAGACTGGGAAGTGCTGGGTTGAGAGGGCTGCATCTGGTGAGGGCCTTATTGCTCTATCACCACACTGTGGAGGGCAGGAGGGTAAACATGCATGGGAGGATAGGGAAGAAGACCATATTCATCCTGCAATTGGGAATCAATTTTTACGATCACTAACCTACTCCCTTGATAATACATTAATCCATTCATGCAGACCAGAGTCCACTTGACCTGATCACCTCTTACAAGTTCCACTTCCCAGCACAACATGTTGCATTGGAGATTGAGTTTCCAATCCATCAACTTTTCAACTACTCTCACTGTTTGCAATTCTCTTGAGTCTCAGAAGTACTCAGCCAGTTACCTCGAAAAAGTTGCCAAATCCTGACAAAAAGCTTTTGTATTTAAATATACATTTTGTATTTAAATATACAGCCTTTTATATTTAAATATACATTTACTTGCAGGTATTTACCCTGATAAAACTGAGTCATTCTTCACCTGTGAGTCTTGCTGTTATGGATTTTTCTACATGAGTTTTTTCTCTCCTTCATGGTTGAAACTTTTAATGAGTGTTATTCTGTAGGAAGAATTTATTGATCTTTCTTTGGGGGTGAATATTCTAGTATAGCAGAGAAGAGGTGGGTAAGAAGGGTGTATTTTTGAGAGTTTGGTGAGCTGAACAAGGCAGTAAAAAAAGAAATGATATTTCAAAACAATTAAACTGACACCGAAGGAAACTGTAAATGGTGTGTCAAGGAGGAAAGCAACACAAATTTACAAAAGTGACTCAATATCAGATGCATTTGCCTATAATTTAATTTGTGGCAAGTACGGAATGAAATATTATGGAAAGAGTGTTTTCCTACAGTTTTCAATTATTGCCAGTACATTGATATTGACTGTATTTGAGTCCTTAATAGTGAAGGGATTTTGCTGTCATCTGTGATTTCGTTTCTGTAGTTTCCCAAGATGTTCTGAAGCTCTCATGTAAATGTACACAACAGAGCCGAGCCATCTCGATTATTTGAAAAAGTTCTTCTAGTTCAAACCTATGCCTCTATCTTGAGTAAACTGAAGCAGTTTTATACACTACAATCTCCAACCAATCTAGAGGCATGTATTTTTTTCAAGCACATGGCAATAACTTTTTCCACAGTGGTGAGTGTTGTGCTGTTGAAGGACAAAGTAGCTACTTAATCACACTGGGAGCAAATCTGGGCAAATCTGTGCTATGCATTTTTAATGAGGAGTCATGTCTGGAGCATATATATGTGTTTTGAAGGAGGGGCTCCCTTTTGCAAGACACCTTGTAATCACAGATCCAACTAAGTGTACACATCTAAATTGGAATCGCCTCACATTTTCCATTTTGCACACCACTTTCCTTTGACCTCCTAAACTGTTCTTATTAAATCTGTCCTTGAAGAGAATGGCTTCCTGTAAACATAAACAACTGAGAAATTAAATGGACGGACAGGATTTGGTTGATTATGCATGGCTAAATTGCATTTGGTTCATCTGGAACTAGAATATGTGCATGTTTTCATTCAAAATGAAGGAGGACATGCTAGCTCTCTCTAAAATAAGCCAGTACCTTAACATAAAGTCTTGTGTTTGAAAAGGAAAAAAAAAATAATGAAGTCAGTTTGTGTTTGACAGGTGTCAAGGTTTGCATATGAATGAGAGGTAATTGCATATGATAGTTGATTCTGCAAGAAAGAAGAGTTCAACCATATAATCTATCATATCAAATTGTGATGAGTTTTCTAAAACTGTTGACCTTTCACATTTGAATTAACCTTGTTCCCCACCAGCTGATTCCCATAGCCCTCACGGGGCCCCCATTAATTTTGTTCTTATAGTGCAACACTGACATCAAATGGTAAGTAAACTTAACCTCGAAGATTAATTTTCTGCCTCTTGAGATATTCTAGACCTTGCAGGCATACATATAGTATTAAAAGCCCACTTATCCTTGAGTGGCATCCATAAATTTTTTGAGGGAAAGACACGGATATAGGGAATTAGAAAGAAAGAAAAAGGAATCATGGCATAGCATTGCATTTACTAAATTCTCATGTCAAACACATACATACACATGCACACTATGCCACCCCCACACCCCCTCACACACAAACTGGCACAGATTTCCTTAGGGATGTTTTGCTCTCTTACTAATCAGAAATTAATGTATTAAAAGTTGCCTCTGAATACATGAGATTTGAAAACATGCTTCTGATTGGCATCTAGGTCTAGAGATTTGTCAAACTGCAGGATACTCCATGAAGTAATGCTGACCCCAGATTGGGGAGGATGCCGGGTGCATTTCAAAGAGCTGGAGATAAACTCCTGCAGAATTCTTGATTGATTTTCCTGTTTCCTCTAGGGGCACAGAATCGCCCACCTGCAAGAGCAGGGTGACCAGCTCCCAGGGAGAGCTTCAGTTCCCCTGCTCCTCCAGATGCTGCTGGGGAAACTCAGATGAGAAGCACAAATGACCGAAAATCAGCAGACATGGAACTGGCTTTTCAGATTCTAAGAAATAAAATACGTGGCAAAACAAATGTTCACCACTTCTCCTATATATTGAAGAAAGTATATGTCAATGTGGTTCCTAAAACAATCGTGTGTTTCTTTTTTTTTCCTGTTTAGAAATTGATTTTCCAAAAGACTTTTAAGTTAATAAAAATATCATTTCTATTGCCCCAAAGAAGAAATTGAGTTTTTAAAGAGATTTGAGGAGGTAAAATTTTCAAAGGCAATTTATCAAATTATAGTGATTTCTAACTCACTCAGGCATGGATAATTTTCAACTTTCATTTTTTTGTCTCTATTTGAGAAAAGAATAATCTTTACTAAAATAATAGCTGATTATTTAAGAGATGCCAATGGCAGTGATTAAAACAATTCTTTTGGAAATCCACCATCCAATGACTGTAGGTCAAAGTGACATCATGAAATAAAAATTGCACAAGCTCAAAATAATATCTAATAAAGCTCTAAAATGTATTTTTTGTATGGCCCATATGCAGGGATATGCCATCTGTCCTTTGCCCCCTGATGGTTATAAAGTCATCAAACAACCATTGTTTCTGGTGCTATCAGAATCCATTCAAAATCTAAGAACAGTGGCTGCCATTACATCATAGGTCCCTTGGTAACTATTGTCCCCAAGCTGTGAAGGCAATTCTGAGTTCTGACACCCACTGTCCCCTTCTCTTCTGCAAAATTTCTCAAAAGAGGAAGCTTTCTTCTAATACTCAATTTTTTTTTTTCAAATTATGTGACGTTGCCCAATTTGTCATTTCTAGTGTTGTTTGGGCTCTTACCAGGCAGGCCAGAAAAATTCCCACAAATTCCACATAGAAGTTTCAAATTCCAAAATATTTGGTCCAGGATGACCAAATAGTATATGTCACATTCCTGCCCTGTTTACTTCACTTCCCTCTTCCTTTCCCTTGACTTATGACTCAGTTTGTAGAAAAAAAGACAAATTTAATCTTCTTTGAATGGATTAAGCTTTACTCATCTTCTTTGCAATTATAGAGAATGCTTCGATTTAAATAATAAAAATAATGTATCCATTTATCTGTTTTGCAATCCTAATTTCACCAAAGCAAATATTTCTTTAACATTCTCTCTACTAGTTACTCTGGCAAAAATTTTATCATCTTTTTATGATCATTTGGACAATTACCTACTTGAATTTGTTTCCTGAGCTTTATTGTGGGGAGGAGGGCTTTGCTTATATCGTTTAGTTTGGAAATAGTCAAATAAGCACAACTTATAAGGTATTGCTTACTTTGCCTTGTTTCCAGAAATTCTACCTGCTGAGTAGCTAAAGCTTTCCCCAAGAAACCTGTGGAATTGTGGATGGAATATGGTGATAATTCAGTTTCTTCCTTTTAATTTTTATCTTTCTAGAACATAAAAATACTATGTGATCTTAGAGTTTTGGTTATAATTGTGTCTTCCAGGTTTTAGAGGACGACTTTATGATAAATCTGTCCTACGGTCCAACATGGTGAACAATCTGAGAAAGTTGAAGTACAAAAAATCACAAAAAGAAAGCCATTTGAGTGCCCTCTTGTGGAATTAGGCAGCACTGCAGCTATTGTAATTGATAGTAACTTTTAGTATCCCTAGGTAGAAATAATTATTAGTTAGGAAATTTTTAAAAAAAAAAAAAAAAAGAATGCTGAGGCAGAATAGAGACAGATAATAAGGAAAATGGGGAACATTCATCTTAGTCCAGTCTTGAAAAATAACAAAAATGTTTTCAATATATATGTATATAATTGGAAGCTTAAGGAATAAAGTACCTAAAAGCTTTGGAGTTCAAAATAAGCATTATAAACCACCTTATTTGTGCTTTGTTTCAAGATTCCAATGTTACACAAGAATTCAGCTATTTTTTCCAAAATTAGTTTACCTCTGATTAACTTGATTCTATAATATATAAGCATGGGGAATATTTTCCTCTGTAAATCAGAGGTGGTGGCCATTTCCAATGAGATAGAAAAAATAATGAAGCTCTCCCTCCAGTGTGAATTGTAAAGCACATGTAACAAATGTGGCCTACATAGCACAATATAGCTGCTAATGCAGAATGGAAAAGTGTGGATTTAAGGATTATGAGGAGTTTGTCTTTTTTTCAATAACCATACCATTATAGTACAGAAAAAGGTAAGATAGGATGGTAGAGCACTTCCATCTGTCACAGTGCAACAGCTATAGGTTCCAGGCACCACTGAACCTTGAACCCTCTATGCTTATGCAACTGAGTGGGCTAAATATAGCTAAAGAAATAAGGGAGCTACAAGGAACTAAAAGTGAGATAAAGGCTAAATAAAAAATATTTTCTCTTTATTCTGAAATTATTTAAAATTAACATAAAAGTCACAGGGGAAAATATAGAGATGGGATTTTCAGAATGGTAGAGGAAAGATGACCCACAATTCATTGCATAAAAGCAACATGGCCACTACTAAAAAAGATCAAAACCAACTCCTTTGGGACTTTGGAAATCAAAACTTCATTCTAAAGGAAACCACCAAAATGCCATAAATAATGTTAATTTTCTGGAATTTTTATCTACTGTATTAACCTTTCCCATGTTCCATGGATAGTCTTGAAAACCAGAAGACTAACAATCGTGCTAAGTATGAAAAGTGGTGGCAATGGGAACAGAGATACAGCAGACTTGAAGGTCTCCCAAATCCCCACCCCAGAGAATGAACACTATTTAAAAAGTCCTGCAAAAGTCCCAATTACAATTTTTATTTATTTGATCTGACTCAGCTTATTCAGTGAGAAAATTTTCATTGGAGGACATTTTAAAAAATTCCACCATCAATTGCTTAGCATTGCAGCTGCTTGATGCAGTAATGTCAATTAGTAATGCCATTTGGACAAATAAGAGGCTGCACAAAAGAAAAAAAATCCTACACATTTCTGGCAATCCAGAAGGTTTTGCACATGTGCTGGGTTGTGCATATGTTCAGAATAAAACCTGAGCCAGCCCTAATGTCTCATCTCTGACCTTGATGCTCTGCATAATTAGGAAATGAAGGCCAAGGTGAAGTTGAAAACTGATAAAGACTTTTAGGTACACTCAAACATATTATCTGCTTATGGATGCTTCATGAATGAATGCAAAACAGCCATTCTGGTTTTTAGGGAGTCTCCATCCAATCATTATCTAACCTCCATGTTGAGCAGAATCTATAGGCACCACACCTGACATAGAATACATTGGTACAGAGAAGCAACTAAACAAACAAGGAGCAACAACAAAAACATTGGTGGAAAGAAGAGGCTGATTGCTAAAGCTACCACCATCTTATTAAACATGTCCAGTTTTTAGTATAAAAACTATTATGAGGCCTGCAAATAAATAAAAAAGTATTATCCACATGAGTAAAAGTTACAGACAATAGAAACTGTTCTTATTTTGAAATTAATAAACAAACTCTTTAAATCAGATATCATAAAATAAATAGGTTTAAGAAATTCAAGAAAACAATGTCTAAAGGGTATTATTTTTTAAAATATGAGCATATGTCTCATAGAAAAAATATATAAAGAAAGAGAAAAAAGTATAAATAGAAACTCTTTATTTCTAAAATATAATAAATAAAATAAAAAATTCATTGCAGGGATTTAGCAATATATTTGAGCTAACAAAAGAAAGCATCAGTGAACATGCAGTTTAAATAAAATTGTCCAGTGAAAGGCATAGAAATAAAAAAAAGAAAAGGAAAAACATGAAGAAAAATTAAAAGGTTCTTAGAGACCTGTGAGACTCCATCCATGTATCAAAATATCAACAATGAAACTCTCAGAAGAAAAGAGATCAAAAGGGAGAAGAAAGACTATTTGAAGTAATAATGGCCAAACACTTCCTAATTTTTTTTTGAAAAAACACTAATCTACACATTTAAGAAACTTAACAAACTCTGTGTAAGATAAAATCAAATTCATGCAATCATATAGAAAGAAGATGGATAATTTAACAAAAGTGACTTGTCCCATAAAATGAATGTTTGATGAAGTTAACAGCTGACTTCTCCTCAGAAACTATAGAGGCCAGAGCACAGTGGAATAAAATACTGAAAGTAATGGAAGAAAAATCCTTTCAACCTTATTCAGCAAACAATCCTTAGAAAATAAAGTGGAAACAAAACAAAAACAGAGAATTCCTTGCAATTAGATATATGCTATGAGGAGTGTTATAAGGAATCTCTCAGGATGAAATAAAGGGATATTAGTAACTGAACACCACAAAAAGAAATAAATAACACAGGTAAAAGCAACTATCTGAGTAAATTAAACAAATATGTACATACAAGAATGTATCTTTGCAATCCCTAGTTAAATTACTAAGAAAATATCTAAAAAATATAGTAACAAGGAAATAAGTAATTTGAAAAAGAACACCAGGAAATATTTCCTTACTAGAATATTGGGAGGAGAAACAAACAAATGATAACAACAACAATAAATGACTTATAACATATATAAATCAAATGGAAATATTACAGAGGTAAATCCTACCTTATCAGTATTAATGTTAAATATTAATGGATTAAATGTTCTATCATATGGCAGACATTAACAGAATTTGTTGAAAAAGAGTAACCTAATAATATATAACTTAACAGGGAAGTTGTTTCTCATCCTGCTTTGTCAGTGCTTTCTAGACTACCTCTTCCTCAAGCCCACTGCCAACTATTTATTGATTAAAATATTTATTTACTCATTAACATATGTCATTGATGGTGGGACTGAGGTCTGGGTCTTACCTCTTACCTTTATCCTTTCTACAATCATTCCTCTCCTTGTTAATTAATAATTCCTCGTAGGGTGCCAAAAATTTGACATAAGAATGAAATTGGATCCCTATTTTTACCATATGTAAAATTTAATTCAAAAAGGATCATCCCACTAACTATAAGAGCTAGGACTATAAAAGTTTTGTAAGAAAATGTAAGAGTAAATGTCTACAACTTTGGATTAAGTAATGTTTCCTCAAATATGGCACCAAAATCACAAGTGACAAATGAAAAATGTTGACTAATTGAAATTCAACAAAATTAAAAGTTTGTGTATCCAGGGACATTTATCAAGAAAAAGAAAATAAAACACACTGAATTGGGAGAAAATATTTGGAAATGATATATTTGATAGGGACTAGTATCCAGAATACACAAATAACTCTTCTAATTAGCAATAAAAAGACAAAATTTTACTTCATTATTAATCAATATATTGAGAGTCATGAGGTCACAGTTATAACTTCAATTTTAAATCAACTACAAAGTATTCATTTTAACAATCCTTCTTTCCATACTTGTAATCTGTTCCCCCAACAATGAGAAACAGGGTCTTACTAAACTTTGAGTACCAATGCATTGCATGAATTGCCTTTGCATGTAATCAATTTACCACACTCTGCTGGGGCCCTTCCACCAGAAGTCCTTTGCTCCTTGCTTAGAGCTTCCACATCTCACTGGGGACCTACCCTGGATCTCTAAGTGAGCATCTTCCTTACCCTGCTCCAGTTTCAGTACCCTGGGTGGGAACTGCTTCCCCCCACATCAATACACTCCCCACCCACACAGCTTGTGCCAGCCTGTCATGATACCCCCTGCTCAGAAGGCCCCTGACCACAGCTGAGCCCCTGGCCAGGTGGCCAGCACCTCCCTGTGCACAAGCCTTCCTGAAACTTCTTTGGCTGCTCACCCAACTCTGAGCCAAAGCCACTTTTCCCTTACCTTTTCAGAAATGCTCCCCTCCCTCCACACAGACTCCTTTTCCCCTCTTTGGCCACCACGTTACCACACCCTGCACCTCAGCATTCCAAATATGCCCTCTTGGGATTTCCACATCTTGCCACATCTTGGCATTTCCACAGATTGCTACGGCCTCCTCCTCAATGCATGCAGCTGCCTGTTTTGCTCATTCCCATGCAAGGAGTTCTGCACTAAAATATCAAAGAAGAAATGAAAGGGAGACAAAGAGAAACAGAAGAAGATAAAGGGGAGGAGAGGGAGAAAAGGAGAATGGAAAAGAGTAAGGGTTTGAGAAGGAGAGGGTGAAAGGGAGGAAGGGAAGGAGGAAGAGATAAAATGGAGAAAATTGTAAGTCAATAAACATTTTCAGCAAGATTCTACAGGGCCTTCCTCTTTCCCTTTTCCTCTGGTATTCCATTCACAAGAGCTGATCCTATGATCCATCTTTATTGATGTTATCTAGGTGGAAAATTAGCAAATCCAATGAGATAGTAGAGGTTCCCTTTAGCTACTCATATTTAGCTATTCAAATTTTTTAAAATAAATTAAGAATGAAATAGGAGAATTTTACTACAGCTCTTGGACAATAGTGGTGGTATTCTGTAGCATAGGGACTTTTGGATCTTTTAAATGCACATGTAAGACATTCCCTTTTTGGTTTTACATGTAAATCCTGCTGCTAGGAGTTCCAAGCTACTCCCATCCAGCAGCAAACAGCTCTGTCTCTGCAATGGGTTCTCTCCTTTAAATTAAGATTTTTATCTAAAGATAAAGGCTAACTTCTTATAAGTCAAGAAAAATGTCTCTGAACATGATGACGGGAAGGAACATAAATAACAGAAAAGAAGACTATCTGCAGTTATTGGGGATTAAAAAATCATACTAACTTAAAGTTAAACCATGTTATGCTTGTCCTAAAAGAAGACATTAACTACTTGGGAAAAAATGAATTTGGCCTTTCCTGGCTTTGTACTGTAATTTCTGTTTAGATGGCCTAGGTTGCTTTTGTCTCTCTCTCTCAATTTTTGCTTCTGGGTGGAATCCTATTCTCCATCTCTACTCAATTCCTTGGATTTTCTAAGGAAGGATGAGGAGATGACAGGAGTACATGTGTTATAGACACCTGGCAAGCAGACAAGAGATCAACTAACGTCATCATGTTTCCAAATTCTATTTGGGAGTGGGCAGATGGGAACAGAAGATTCTGTATTATGTTATCTGCTATCAGAAGAAGAGGAAGAAAATCCATCAACCTGAACAACAGTTCGGTAAGTGGTGTTTTTCATCTCACTTCCCTCTTTGCATCTCTCATCTCTGGGTGCTCTTGTCTTTGATCTTGCCACTGGTTAACAGGAGATAATTGGTGTCTTTTAGTCCATGTGGAAGAATGGCCAGAAGTCATTTCTATTTGCCGTTGACCACAGGAGAGTTAATTAATGAAGCACAGGGTGATTTACACTTGGGAAGGTTATTTTTGTGAAATGCTTAAAAAAAAACATTTAGATATTTCAGAATTCAAATCAAAGTAAGCAACAAGTCATTAAAATGCTGAATTGAATTAGGAAGTTGTTCATGAAAATCCAATTCAGCCTGCAATTTACTAAATTGGCGATTCTGCTGTGCTCCATGAACAAACAAGCTCCATTGGCCAATTATTCTATATTCACCAAAAGTCTTGGAAAGTCACCAAGACTTTTCTGGACATAATAGATTTTGAATTTGTTCATTTTAAAGTGTTGTTTTTCCAAATGAAATAAATTGTTTTGACATGGCTCAGATTTTCTAGTCTAACTTGTCTGACAAATCCATCATGTGGCTTTGGGTCTAGAAATGAACTTAAAAGCACAGGCTAAGGATGTCAGTGGGATTACAGGGACCCCCTGCAATGAATGAAAAGATCTAAGTGGTGGCTGGTAAGAAAGGAGGAGCAAGGATGACAGCCCACCTCACTTGGCTTTATAGCAGCTCCAAGCCACACTTGGCCCACACCCAACTACCTGGTTTCACTAAAATGGTCTGCTACCTACTCTGAGGATAAACAGAAAAATGGTCATGTTTCAAAAAAAAATTCTCAAATAATCACACAAATTAATTTTCTAGTGGTTGAGATTCAAGATCAACTCTTTTATTATTTTTCTTTTCTTTTCTTTTCTTTTTTTTTAGCACTAGGGATTCCAAGAGTGTTTAACCACTGAGCCACATTCTCAGCCACCCCCCAACTCCCCTTTTTAAATTTTTTTAAAATTTTGTTACAAGGTATTGCTAAGTTGCTTAGGCTTCACAAAATTGCTGAGGCTGGCTTTGAAGTCCGGATTCTCCTGTTTCAGCCTCCTGGGCTTCTGGGATTATAAGTATGTGTTACTATGCTGGGCTCTTATCTATTTATTTATTATTTTTTAATTGACATAACATATTTATATATATTTGTGGGATACATCATGGTAATGTGACACATGTGTAATGATCAAGGCAGAGTGAATAGTATTTCTATTTCCTCAAACATCTATTGTTTCTATGTGTTGGGAACCTTTGGACTCCTATTTTGAAATATGTCATACCTTGTTGCAGACTATAAGTATCTTTGTGGGCTACTAACATTAGAACTGGTTCCTACTGCCTATCTTTAGCAATATTCTCACTACTGTTCTCCACTAATTAAAGTTCAAAATTATAGGCTCAGTAGGGTGGTAGAATTGCAGATGGTATTTCCTGTCTTCATTACTTATTTCTGTATTTTTTGAACTTTTTTTTATTCTGTTATTTACATAAAGCATCATGTATATAACAGAAAGGAAAGTGACAATCACTTTCAGAGAATATTTACACATTTTAAATCAATCCTTTACTTTATTAAACATATAGCAAGTGCATATACATGTATATGTATATATAATGGGCTGGGGACATAGCTCAGTTGGTAGAGTGCTTGCCTAGCCCTGGGTTCAATTGGGGCAACACAGAGGCTTCTGGAAACTCTAAAGGAGACCAAGGGAGAGAAATGCAGGATTAGTGCTGGCAACAGCAAATACTGAATGAAAGCAGAGAATATACAGAAATTTGACACAGTTCCAGGAACAGGTGGAATCAATAATGTTTTACAAAATACTGGATATGCAAGTTCAGGAACAATAATGTTTGTTTTATGAGGTGTTTTCTTATATATTTATTTGTTTGTGTTGTTAAAGAGGATGCAAGGTGTTTTACCTAGTAATGAGTAGGACAAGGATTTTAATCTAATGTACAGAAACTATGGCCTTTGGGTTAAATCTAGTCCACAGACCTTTTTTATGTGCAAAATTTCATTGTAAGACACTATTATGACTTGAACATAAAGTATTTCCTTGCCAAAGACTTGAGTGTTGAAGGCTTAGTTCTCAGTGCAGCCACATTCAGCGGTGAAGATTGGGGGAGTGATTGAATCATGAAGGCTCTGATCTCATCCATAGAGTGATCCATTCATGACTTCATAATTGAATGGATTATTGGGAAGTGGTGGAAACTCTAGGAGGCAGAACCTCCTTGGAGGAAGTTGGTCCTTGGGAGAACATCTTTGGGAACTATATCTTGTCTCTGGCCCCTCCCCTTTTTTCTGCTTCCTGACCTCCATGTGATGAGCAGCTTGACTTCAACACACCCTTTTACCATGATGCTGTGCCTCCCCACATGCCCACAGCGATGGAGTCAACAGATCATCTACCAAAACCTCTGAAACCATGAGTCAAAATAAACCTTTCCTCCTATAAGCTGTTTTTCTCAGGTATTTTGTCACAGCAACAAAAAGCTGACCCACACATACCCAAACCCTCAAGTATTCATGTATTATCTGGGTTTTTTTGTGCCAAAACAGTAGAGTTCAGTAGTGATGACAGAGGAAGTATGGTTTACTAAACCTAAAATCTTTAGTGAGAGCCCTTCACAGAACAACTGTCTGATTTAAGTGAAGGTGATAGAGGTGTCCCCAAACTCAGTATATTAAAAGCCTGTCTTTAGAGATTTTCCACTTAGTAGAGCAAATAAAATTCTTTCCATTTATTTTTTACATAATTCTCTGTACTTGTGATCAAGTATTAAGAAGATGAATTATTTTAAGAAGAGAGCAATTAACATACTATTTAAACAGAATTTATGATCTAGGGTGGAACAAATATTTCAGGTAAATGGCAAAGCAAAATAGACAGCTGAGAAGCTATCCTAGTCATAAGTTCTTCTTTATGTGAATTCCGATTAGGGGTTTTATGCCCCTGGTTTTAATTAAAAATTGTAATACAAAATATTTTAAGAAATTTTGAAGGAATAATTATTTGTGCAGGGAAAAAAGTAGAAGGCAACCTTCCCTTCAATTGCTATTTACTTCTTTTCTCATTAGAGAGACTGTGTTGAAATCCATTTCTGCTCTTTGGGAGGTTTGTAGATATATTAGGTAGGTATTGATTTTTTTTTTTAATAGTAGACTTTATTTTTTAGGGCAGTTTTAGGTTCATACCAAAACTGAGCAGAAAGTAGAGAGTTCCCATGTACCTCCCCCTAGCCCATTCCCACCCTTACCATTCCATGTTGATACACCTACAGTGACACATTGTTGTATAGCCCAATAGCACTGAAGTCACATGCTCAAGCCAAAGAGAATAAATGTAAAACCATGTGAGAAATTATTGCCCCAGATGACACACACAATGTTTGTGATCAAAAATGAACAGCGAAGGGACAAAGTCAAATGGAGGTCCCACCAGTGGACTCTTTCTTCTATGTGATTCTGAGAGACATGAATAAGGAATAGAACAGTGGATACCTAAAATCATGGATAGAACCAAACCCTATCTATGCTATCATTTTCCCTATGCATATGGACAAAAAATTAATGCCATCTCAACTAAGCACCTACACACACTGTGACTTTTGCAGTTTGAGTTGCAACAACACAATGGCATTTTTTTTCTTTTTCTTCAGAATTTCATGTGTAGAAGTGTTCTTGTCATAGATCTTAGTACCTCAGTCTATAGTGCATTTTTATTTTCCATTCATCCTTATAAAGCCCAAAATCTTCATCTTTTCTATATTTTCACTGAAAGGAAGCACTTTATGACTTCTAACTGAACTTCCTGCATCACTAGTCTTGTGCTTTGGGCCCATTATTAAGTAAAATAAGTGCAACTTAAATACAGCCACTGTGATTCCTTGACAGTCAATCTGATCTGAGATGGTGATTAAGTGCTAATGAGTGGGTAGTATAAACAAGGTGGATACATTGGACAAAGGGATGATTTATGTCCAGGGCTGGAACATGACAACATATGGTTTCATTGCACTATCCAGAGCATTGTAATTTTAAAACTTACAAATTACTTATTTCTGGAATTTCAATTTAATAGTCTGGGATTTTTGGTTAACTGTGGGTAACAAACTGTTGAAAATGAAATTGCAAATAAGGGAAGACTACAGTATACTCATTCTTAAAGCAAAAAAAAAAAAATAGTACTAGATCTAAAATTTAGTGCTGGGGTGGGTGTCTGTGTTATGATAGAGGCTCAGGAGATTAGTATTTTGGGAATTCTCTGCCATGATGCTGGTGAATGAATTTAATTTGTCTTATCATATGAAGAGGATATCTCAGCCACAAAATGGATAAACTTCTGAAAGAAATTAGGTGACGACCATTTCCACAGAAGCTCAGCCTTCTATGCGTTCAACAGATTGTCTCAAGCAGTGTTCCTCACCCTTTAGTGCACACTCAAATCACCCAGAGAATGTGTTAAATCCCATATTCCTAGGTTTATTCCCAGATGCTCAGATTCACCAGGTCTGTGGTAAAATGAAAAATATTCTGGTTGTCAGTTTGCTGAAATGGAGGACTTTGAGTTTTAAAACCAGAATTCTCCTGGGCAAACCAGGACAATGTTTCATCCTGGGACTAAGGACCCTAAATTCACATTGCCTGGTAGCATACACTTTGAGTAGCAATGATCTAAAGCTAGCAAGAGTCCCAGGCATCCAAAGTAGTACCAAGAGAAAACAGTTCTTCTCTATTCAATAGGTAATTCCTATTGTTTATTTATTTATTTATTTCATTTGTTTGAAAGATTGAGCTCAGAAACATTTTATCACTGTGCTATAATCTCAATCCTTTTTATTTTGAGACAGAGTCTAAGTTGCCCAGTCTGGTTGGAATTTTCATCCCTCCTGCTTCAGCCTATTTCTTATCTTCCACTTGCCCTAGTTAGAATTGGGGGTGAATCTGCTAGAGGAGGTTAAACTCTAGCTATCTGATAAGGAGCATGGACACTGGCAGAGTCGATCATTGGAAGAGAATGATAAATCAGTGTCAGGATTCTTGATGGTCAGCTACTACCCCTGAAGTATATGTTTTAGCAATATTTAAATTTTCTAGATGAGGTATTAAATGAATGCAGAATGGAGCGATCTGTGGTTATTTTCACAAAAGAAAACAAACCATTTTTCTTTCATTTCTCAGATTGTATTTCCCCTTCTTTCCGCTTCTTTCCTTTTCTTCCAATTCTGAAGTATTATTTCTGCTCCAAGGAAAACTGAAAGTATCTATGACCTTCCCTTTGAGAGTTCCCTGCATTCTCCAGATACTGCCATTTTTTTTCTAATTTGCCATTTTCACGCTTAATCTCATCAAATATCTTTCAAGAGGAATAGTGTTTGGAATGGCCAAGGATTCACAAACTGAATGTTTAGACCTTCTTCAGAAGAAAAAAAAAAAAAAAACATCTTTTATCAAACACTGGATAATGTTGTGCCAGATACTCCCCTTGCTGGTTGACAAATTGACAATGTTAATTCATTTGATACTCCTAATATCCTTATCATCCCCACTTTACAGGTAGATAAACAAAGATGTGGAGAATTAGGTAAAAGTCACGAAGCTGGTTAGTAGTGGAGCCAGGCAGTCTGACCCCAGAGTTAGCGTAGTCTTCATAGGACCACTAGACCCTCTGCAGGATTTTAGCATGCTAATCTCATCTGTCAGTTAAGGTAGCTGGCAGCTTATTTGGAGTCAAGACTTAAATCAATAAATTCAACACCAAAACAGCTTCCTGACCAGGTCCAATGACAGTTTTCATTGTCTGCCTGAAGTGATTATGCCCTGATTACTCATCTAAGACTTTAAGTGTAATCTGATACACAAATATTGGGCTTTTGGCAATATGAAGATCAACAGAAAAAGGAAGGTAAATAATTATCAATGTAAAAACATATTAGCAGATGTTGTTAATTTCTTCTAATACAGGTAGTAAAATCCCACCCAAATCAGTGTAAGCAGAAGACTAATTGGCCCACACCAATAATTTGGGGAAGGACTCAAGGAAAAGTAAATTATGAATTCATGTCTCAGAGAATCTTCAGGACTTTTATATCTCTGCTTGACTCTGCTCCTGAGTATTTGTTTCTTCTCTTATATTAGGTCCTTTCCACAGGGTAAGGAAAACCCCTACTAGAAGCCCGACCTTGGAATGTCCAATGGAAAAAGGAATATTAGTTCCAGGGATTTCTGATTGGCTCTGATCAAGTCATACGGTCACTGACTAGCCCAAACATTGTTGCTAGGGGAGTGATATACTTTATGAAAAATGATAAAGCCTGAGTTATTTCCTTCCTCTATCCACAATGATTGTTCAGGATCTAGTGAACTTGGAATGAGTTAGCACACTGGTCATAAAAAATAATCAATTACTTCCACAAGATACCACCATATCACCTTTTGGTCTGGGAATGGAACAGAGGGTTGTTAGGTTGTCTGGGTATAGGTATATAATTTATCTATCTACCTACCTAATCTCTATATCTATCATCTATCTGTGTGTGTGTGTGTGTTTGTGTGTATGACTATCTCTATCTCTATTTATCAAGAGAGATTTAGCAAAAGCAAATTATAGAGTCTTATTTTTCTCATAACACTTGCAACCAAGATATTTTAAGGCTGATTGATCATTCTTCACTGGATCATTTTAGAGGCAAAGAGAAGTGGTAAGGCAGAAACAGGCTAAATATCTTCATAGGAACTAGAGCAGAATAAGGAAAGGGAAAATGCTGTTAGAAATGACCTTTCATTTGATTATTTGGGACATACCATTGCAAATCTGTTTCTAATGCCTTTCTCTGTTTCACAAATCCAGGTAAATGAAACCAAGGAAAATAAAAGAGAGCTCTTGGCTGTCAAATGGAGGGACTAATAAATGGAAGAAGCTCTGCCTGGAAGCAGGGTCAAGGTGAGCCATGCTTAAGTTCAGACTCATGTTGAAGTGAAGAAAGATATAATTGCCAACCCCTTGGTGAGAAGCATATTTGGTTGAGAAATCTAGATGAAAGAAAGAAACAAGGTGAGAAAAAAAAAACCTCATCAAAGAAGGCTGCAGGAATGAATTAGAACAGACCCAGAGACAAATGCAAAGAACTGTTACTCACAGGCAAGCTCATGCTGGGCTGTGTTGACCTCAGTTGGTCTTTAAGGAAAAAAAAATATCCCTTTTATTGGTTGCTTCACAACACAGATTCTTTAGCAGAAAGACTGTTGGAGGTCTGCAAGAAGTCTGCCACAGGCTTGAGCACACACAAGCAGAAATTCCTGAAAATCAGGGTACCTTGGAAGTTGTGTGGACACTGAATATGTCACAATTAAATTTGTGACATGCATTCTGTAACTCACACTAAGCCAAGCCTTCTAAAACTTCCATGGACACATTAATTACCTGGGGATCTTACTGAAATGCAGAACATAATTTGGCAGATCTGAAAAGGGGCATGAGAATCTCCATTTGTAAGGAGCTGCTCCTCCCCTGGTTACACTTGAATGGTGAGATTGAAATGTCTTTAAAAGGTCAGTGGATCTTGTAGCTGATTTTAAGGCCATCTCCCAATTTCCCAAAGAGTTTTGACTCATAACCAAATGCCACATCACAATGAATGTATCACTGTCATCCAAACTCATGGGAATGAAGCTCATATTATTTTGAAGTGACATCTGTTTATAACTAAAGGGGTTTTCAGGAACTGGAGAGATGGCCCTCAAATGATTTAAGCAAGTCAATGCATGTTGGCATTCACATCAATAGAGGAGAAGTCTTAGGTTCAGCAAAAAGGGCCAGAGCAGCCAGCACCCAAAGCTTGGCCTGTTTGGACTTTGGAACAACTTGGGTAACTTTAAAACTATGGATGCCGTGCCCCACCCCCCATGAAGATTTAATTGGCCTGGAATTGAACCTGGGTGTCAGAATTAGTATACCTTAGATCACTTGAGAATCACAGCTGGGGGACAGAAACAACCAGACTCACTCTCTGACTCCAAGATACATTAGCAAGTTTTTCATTAGAGAAGAATAAACCACTTTCAGATAAAGCAAAGCGAAGGGGTAAAAAAATACAACCAAATATCTGTTTATGTCCTTCATGAAAGTCACTGTTAAGTTCCTGGTTCAGAAGGGCTTCTTCTCCATGTTATTTTTTGGTTGTATAATTATTTGGGTATTTAAGTTTTTTAAAAAGCTGGTTGTGACTAAGGACGGAAATAAGTATCAGTTCCCCAGAGTGAGAACTCTTCCCACGGTTTACTCAATCAACTTTCTAATAAAGAGCAGAGAAAATGCATCTGTTGAGAATACTGATTAGCCTAGGATTGGCAAAGGTGTGGGGCAAGAGGTGTACCCTTCTCCACTCTTCTCCACTAACCGCCACTTATAACAGCTCCATTCTGATCACAGAGTTTTTATCTATGGAAAAGTATTCAGAGTAAAAAGAAGCTCTGGTTATGAGGATGTAGCATATGTTCACCTGTGAAAACTGCCTAATAAAATTGCAAGAAAAAATTAACACTCCACTCTAAGTTAGATTGTGATACCGGCTAGAAGAGAAGCTTCATCAAGGGAGAGATTGTTTTACTCCCAGCAAAATCCCCAGCACCTAGATTCATGCCTAGCAACAAACAAGTATTTATTAACTATGGAATAAATGAATAATATGCAGGAAACATCTGTCAAGACAACAGCCCACAGTTCAGAGAAAATAGAGAGAGAGACATAAAACAGGTCTGACAACCAGAATTGACACCAAGGGACCTGCACTGTGGAATGCAGCAACTGTGAGGCACATATGGCTAAAGAGTCCTTAAAATGTCACTAATCTGAACTGAGATATATAGTAAATGTCAAATATATACTGGATTATTTGTTTATTTAAGTTTATTTTTTTAGTTATGCATGACTATAAAGTTTAGTTTAACATATTTATACAAACATGGAGTATGTCTTATTCTAATTAGGATGTACATGATGTGGAGATTCACTGTATATTCATATATGCACATAGGAAAGTTGTATTAGATGTTTTCATGCTTTCCTCTTCCTACCCCTCCCCCTTCCCTTCATTTTCCTTTTTCTAATCCACTCCAGGCCTTGATGTGTGTTAGCATCCACATAGCAGAAAAAACATTTGACCTTTGGTGCTTTGGGATTTGATTTAGCTTGATAGTCTCCAGAATATCCATTTATTTACTGGAAAAAGTCATAAAGTTATTCTTTTTATGGCTGAGTAATATTCCATCGTGTATATATACCACATTTTCTTTATCCATTCATCTGTTGAAGGGTACCCTGGTTGGTTACATATCTTAGCTACTGTGAATCGAACTGCTACAGAGATTGATGTGGATATGTCACTGTACTATGCTGATTTTAACTCCTTTGGCTATATACATAGGAGTAGTATAACTGGGTCAATGGTGACTCAATCCCCATTTTTTTTTTTTTTTTTTTTTTTTTTTTTTTTTTTTTAGGAATCTTCATACTGCTTTCCAGAGTGGTTACACCAATTTGTAGTTCTACTTGAGTGTATGAGTGTTCCCTTTTCTCACTTCCTCACCCAACTTTATTGTTGTTTGTATTCTTGATTGTTACCATTCTGACTGGAGTGAGATGAACTCACAGGGTAGTTTTAATTTGCATTTCTCTAATTGCTGGAGATATTGAACATTTTTCATATATTTGTTGGCCATTCATGTTTCTTCTTTGGGGAGTGTCTGTTCAGTTCACTTGCTCATGTACTGATTGGATTATTGTTTTTTTGTTTTGTTTTGTTTTGTTTTGATGTGAAGTTTTTTGAGTTCTTATATATCCTGGAGATGAACATTTGATCTGCAGGTGGCAAAGATTCTCTTCCATTCTATAGGCTCTTTCTTCATATTCTTGATTTTTTCCTTTGCTGTGAAAATTTTTAGTTTGATACCATCCCATTTATTGATTCTTGATTTTATTTCTCGCACGTTAGGAGTCTTGTTGAGGAAGATGGTTCCTAAGCCAAAATGATGGAGAGTTTGACCTGTATTTTCTTCTAGTAGGTGCAGGGCTTCTGGTCTAATGCCTAGGTCTTTGATCCACTTTGACTTGAGTTTTGTGTAGGATGAGAGAAAAGGGTTAAGTTTCATTCTGCTACATATGCATTTTCAGTTTTCCCAACACCATTTGTTGAAGATGCTATCTTTTCTCCAGTGTAGGTTTATGGCAACTTTGTCTAGGATGAGATAACTTTTATATTTGTGGGTTTGTCTCCATGTATTCTGTTCTGTTCCATTTGTGTTCATGTCTGTTTTGTTGCCAATACCATGCTGTTTTTGTTTCTATAGCTCTGTAGTATAATTGATTTATAATTAAGGTCTGGTGTTGTGATGCCTCCTGCTTTACTTTTCTTGCTAAGGATTATTTTGCTATTCTGTGCCTCTTATTTTTCAAAATGAATTTAATGACTGTTTTTTTCTGTTTCTATGAAGAACATCATTGGAATTTTAATAGGGATTGCATTATATCTATAGAGCACTTCTGGTAGTATGGCCTTTTTGACAATATTAATTCTTCCTATCCAAGAACATGGGATATCTTTCCACCTTCTAAGGTCTTCTTTAATTTCTTTTGGTAGAACTCTGTAGTTTTTGTTGTAGAGGACTTTCACCTCTTTTGTTAGATTGATTCTCAAGTTTGCTTTTTCTTTTTTCTTTTCTTTCTTTCTTTTTTGAGGCTATCGTGAATGAGATATTCCTCTTAATTTCTCTTTCAGCTGATTTATCATCGGTGTATAGGAACACACTTGCTTTAAGGGCATCAATTTTATATCCTGCTGCTTTGCTGAATTCAGGTATACAAGGTTGTTTCAACATACAGAGATCAATAAATGTAATTCACCACATCAATAGACTTATAGAAAAGAATCAAATGATTATCTCAATAGATGCAAAAAAAAAGTTTGACAAAATACAGCATTCGTTCATGTTCAAACTCCTAGAAAAACTAGAGATAGTAGGGACATACCTCAAGATTATAAAAGCTATATATGTTAAAACTAAGGCCAACATCACAGAGAAAAACCAAAAGCATTCCTTCTAAAATTGGAACAAGGCTGGAATGCCCTCTCTCACCATTTCCATTCAATATAGACCTTAAAACTCTGTCCAGAGCAATTAGGCAAAAGAAAGAAATTAAGGGATTACAAATAGGAAAAGAAGAGCTCAAGCTATTCCTATTTGCTGATGACACAATCCTATATTCAGAACACCCAAAAACCTCCACCAGAAAACTTCTCGAATTCATAAATGAATTCGGCAAAGTACCAGGATATGCTGGATTTGGAAGACGGTACAAAATTACAATATAGAATACATGAGAATTTTTTATATTGATATGTGAAGGGTTAAGAAAACTATTAAAGATGTTCTCTGTCCCTGTGCCTGTTGTGACCTCTGCACATCCTCGATAGGACCTCTAAAGAATGCAGACTGCTAGGTGGGTTTGGCTCACTCAGGGGAACTGAGTCATTCACTATCCCAAGGCCATTGCTCCGGTTCATCAGGGATCTGGCCAGTCCTTGAGGTGATCACTAAGTCACATGGGTTGTTAGAACAGACATTTTTGTTGTTGTTGTTCTAACTTGTATTTAAAGAGCCCCACTTGAAATAAGATTCTGGAGTCTAACCATGGAGAGAAGATGCTCCTCCTGGGGCTTCCAGGAGGGACTCTGAAAAGCTGCCCCTGGACAGGTGTTGGTGTCCCCCAATCTGGTGATGCATTTTCTTCTCCTTCTCTCTTACTTTTCGTTTTGCTTTTGCTGTGGTATTACTAAAATAAACAGTATCTTGTATAAAGAGGGTGTCTCTATTGTCTATGGGATCCAAACTGCCAAATTCAGCAGCTGTACACATATGTATCTTTTTAACTTTACAATACGTTACAATGATACTTTGGATATACTGGGTTAAATTAAACACAGTGTTAAAATTAATTCCACTGGCTTCCTGTTATTCTTTTAATGTGGCTACTAAAAAGAAATTCAATATTACATGTGTCTCAAGTTGAGGATTCATTTTCTGTTGTACAGTGAGGATCTCGATTTCTCCTACTTCAGATATCTTCTAATAGAAAGCAGAAGTCAATGAATCATAATATTCACCTCTCTATCTTGCAATCATGCAATAATGAACAAGTTACACATAATTTTCTCTATGCATTTACCTACATCTATATTTTTTTTATTGTGTTAGATTCTGTAGGCTTTTTCTACTATGTATTTTCTATCTCCTTGTTTTGTAAGTCCCACGGGGGCAAAGACTGCATTCATTCATTACCACTGTTCTGGTACCCAGAACACGACTGAGTTTCCAAGAACCCAAGAGGTGAACCTATGTCACCCCACCCCCACCCTCAACCATCCCCCAAACACATCCATTTTGGTAAATAAAGGGAAATTAAAATACCTAATATATAAACACAAAACAGCTGATCTCTGCTTTTGTCTTTTCTTCCTTGATAGCCTTGAGGTAAAACTTTTAGTTACAAAAGAAACAATAAGAAAACTTAATCAGTTTTTCAAAATGCAAGCTCACCATAATTACAAGCTGAAAATTGTTTCAAAATGTCATCTGTAATACAAGAAGGTACACCAATCTGATTATCAGCATTTCTCCAAATTGGACCAATTAGTCCTTTCTTTTACTAAAGGTATTTTTAACCTTAAAACTAGCATGCTGATAATCAAGTTGGAACATAATGAAAAAATATGGGCATGTATCAAACACACATGAAACTTCAAATGCAATGTTTATTGCAGATAGAATTAAACTACTTACTGTAGGAAATACCAGGGCAATCCCTGCTCACAATTTTGCCAGTTCTTAAGTGTGTGGAAGCCAGAACACAATGATATTTAGTCTTCAGTTACAGGGAAAGATTCTTTGTGACTTTCATCCCTAAAGTGAGAGATCAGCTACAGTAATAGAGAATTTTTTGTGACCAATGTTTAGAATTTCCAGGTCAGGTGACTTGGCTGTTCTTTGAAGAAGATGCTTAATGTTTTGTTTGACTAATAAGCATTTAAAATGTTGGGGACAAATCATTTGTAATCTCTGCAAAGGGACTTGAAATAGTTAATAAATCACAGAGAAAAGACAAGGTCTGCAGCATGGGATATCTCAACAGGCTTTGCTTCAAGGGAAAAAAAAAAAGCAAATCAGCTGTGGAAGTTTGCTCAGATCGCAGTTAGAATTTCCAATTTCAGCTTCAAAGATATGGACAGACTCCAGAAGATAAGCTTCCAGGCTTCAAAAATAAAATTATGAATTGAGGGAAATGCCACAAACCTACCAATACAGAACCATTGCCTGAGATGTTTAAACAAACCAACAATTGGGTGTTAGCATGATTTATTTTTTACACCTCAATACCTACCTGTGGTCTCACGTGTGGAGATATTCCCTTTTCCTATTCCCCACCTCCCTATGAATAGCTTCTCAGTGTCATATGCCTTCAAGGTCCTATTTTCTGCAGGCTGACAGCTAGGTTAGATTAATCTGTATTAAAATCTTATCTCACAAGTAACAGAAAAATATTTAATTGGTGCCTTTTAGAGACTGTCCCATGTTTACACAGGCATAGAGAGTTAGAAGTGCTGGTCTGACAACACAGAGTAAGCATAACACATGTCCCTGGAGCATCTCCCCCCAGGTGTGAATGGTCCCTTCCTTCCACAGCAGGGTCTGCTGTAAACATGTGCTGGTTCAGATACCAGCCAACACTGAGGCAGCCCCTGGCCCTGTGGAGTTCATGTTCATGTGGGGGTTGGGAGAGAAGACAGTAAATACTAAATACAGATCTTCACAAAGATAACGTCTGGTGGAAAAAAAGGAAATCCAAGTAGAATGTAAAATTATATTTAAGAAAAACACAGGTGTAGATTTAAAAAAGAATCTTCTTTGAAGGGAGTGTACTTCTGATTGGCAGGGAGTGTGTGGAGAGAGGCTTGTTCCACCAGCCCTTTCTTCTGCTTTTAAAAAATGCATTTAGAACATTTTAGAAGAATTAAATCTTAATGCAAAGGAATGACATTTCTGGTAGAAATTTCCAGCTGGGTCAACAAGGCTGTCTCACCCTGTACAATTGCAGCAAGTGGCTTTGATTCACTACCTGATCTAGATAATAGTGACTGTGCCTCTGCAAGCTGGTATTTAGAATCATGCCTTAGCCCAAAAGGGGTCAGGCATACAAGACGAACAGGCAGAGGGAAAGAGAGAGAAAGAGAGAGAGAGCAAATAAACAAGCACACTAGTTTAAATGTTGGTAGGGAAAAATAGAAGTATTTGTCCTTTTCACGGGTTCCTTCATTTGTTCTGTGATTTTGTTCCCCATCCACCCACCCTCCACCACTTTCTTGGCCTTGGGAGTAAAAAGGGGTTAAATCTGTACATTTAAAACATGGTCTTCTTAAATGCAAGAGGGGCCCAGGACCCACTCTAACATGGTGGTAAAAAGAAGGTGGAGAGGATGCAGGAATGGCCTCCTGATGCAAAACCTGCTCTGGCTCTAGGGCAAGGGCTTGTCCAGGATTTCTCACAACCATTACTACAGTGATGCGCTCTCTCTAATCAGAACTGGTCCACATCAGCTGTCACCTAGTGGTACTACCCAGATGGAAGCTGAAAACAGAGACAAAATAATTTTGAGCAAAGGTGGATTTACCAGTGAAGCTGAAGTTGCAGGGCCCTCGGCTTATGCTGCCCCAGAGAATGAGCAGGCTTGAAGGTCTCCCAAATACTACCCACTGTGTCGGTTCTCCCAGCATCTCTTCATGAACACCAGGGTGTATTGAGACATCAGGGTGTTCTCCAACACCCACCAGTGGGATGATGTGGACAGCAGAGAAGAAATAACATTTTAAAGTCTTCAGAGTCAGAAGGTAGTCTGTGGTCAATTCTTCCACATAAAATGTATAAAATCACTAATTTGGGGATCTATTTCTCATTGCATGTCATCACAATGGAAGTTCTCATCAGGAATATTCCCAATGAACATGGCAAGCATGCACAATTATAGCTGCACCATATTTTGTTTTTCTTTGTTGAACAGAAGAGCACAAAACAATATTTGTCAGAATCTCTGTTTGGAAGTCACAAATCTAAGGGATACTAAAAGAAAGCAAATATATTTAAGTGAAATCATATTTTTTATGCAATCAAAACATTTTGATCTGTACTTTAGAATACCTGATGCATCTCATCTTGACAAAGTGGCATACAAATCTGCCCCTGATACAATAAAATTGGCTTTGGAAACAAGTGTGAGAGTGGCAAAGCTCCGACTCAGCAGTGTGAACTGTATAAATATCATCTGAGAACACAACTCTGTATCCCAATATTATAGTGGCAATTTAAAAATCACTTAAATTGCTCTGGGTATGCTTTAAGTTCAAATTATTTTTTAAAATAATTATTGGTGTTTATATCAAGATTCAAATATGACAAGAAGAAAAATATCCTTAATGGGAGCCAAAACCAAAACTTGAAAGAAAAATGGGGTAAAACTCCTACAGATCAATGACCCTTAATACAAAACTATTGAAAGTAAGAACTCAGATCAAAATTATGAGTGACAAGGGTTAGAATTGCAATAGTGGGGAAAATACAGTTTCTGGCAAGAAAAAGTAAGGAAGATTAGGGGCATGAGGACAAGGACATTCCCAGTGAAAACAAATTGCAGCTGAAGTTATTATACATGAACCAGTTTGTATGGACATCAGACATTAGAGTGCTATGAAGTCAGCAGCTCTTTAATTGTGTTTCTTTTTCAATTTAAAATTAATTTTGTAACAAACACATAGCAACAAAAAATGTTCTTATTAAAGGGGTTCCAAAGTTTTGGTACTTGCGTATATTGTTTACTTTTAAATCAGGTAAAACATATCGGTCTCCTCAAACATTTATCACTTTTTATGGTGAAAACTTTCAAAATCTTTCTACCTTTTTGAAACACAGAGTGCCTGACTGTTATCGAGAGTCCACCAGAACTTTCTGCTTCTCTCTTACTAACTTAGTCCCTGTGATGGTTAATTTGAATTGTCAACTTGATTTAGGGATGCCAAAGAAGGGCTCCTGGGTGTCAATGAAGGTGTGTCTGTCAATGATTGCCAAGTGGGATAGTGAACTGAAGTGGAGATCCTCCCTAAGTGTGAGCAGCACCATCCAATAGGGTGGAATAAAAGTCAGAAGAACAAGAAGCAGCAGCAGAAGCAAGCTCAATTCTTCTTGAAACTAGAGTTCTTGATTGCTGCTTCAATCACATGAGGACATCAGACTCCAGCTCCTTTACTCTTCCAAAGTGGACTCTGCCAGTGATTCTCCTGAGAGTTTCCAGAAGCCTTCAGGCTTGGACTGAATTAGCATTGTTGATCCCTCTTGCTCTTAGGCTTCAGCATCTTGCCCTGAGCACCTACTGGTTCCTCCAGCTCTCCAGCCTGCAGACGGCCATTGTGGACTATCCAGCTTCTGGTTGAGTAAGCCAACCTAATAAATCCCCTCTAGAGAACCCTGACTAATACAGTCTTCATTGATCAGCCCTTCCCATCCCTCCCTCATCCCCACTCCCTGCCTTGTTAACCACCTTGGATTTCCCACATCTGAGATCCACTTTCATACGTTTCACGTGTGAGTGAGATCACTGGTCTTTTTGTGCCTCGCTTGTTTCTCTTAACATGATGAAGTTAAGTTCCATCCAGTTCTTTCATTTTAACAAATCCATTAACATCAATCAGGACCATAAAGATTTTATTATGGCCTACTATAATGAAATTTGATTTTATTCAACAGTGTTTTTTTTCAAATTTCAGATCAAATATTTATAATAAATCAAATGAAATTATGAGTGACAAGAGATAGAATTATAGTAGTGAGGAAAATACAGTTACTGGCAAGAAGAAATAAGGAAGATTAAGGGCATGAGGACACTCCCAATGAAAACAAACTGCTGCCAAAGTTATAATAAATGAACCAGTTGGTATGGACATCAGACATGGTGTATACCTGTTTGAATGAATAAGATTCAAATAGTTAAATATGGAAAGAAAATGCTAGGATTTACAAAAATAAGGTAAAATGTATTAACTATTTTTGAGCTGGCAAGTATATAAAGTCTAAATAATGATAAAGATTATGTGCAATCATTCTAATTTTATAAAGTGTATCTTTTACTAGTATTCACATTTAATGTCATATACTTTTTATAAAAAAGTCTTTATTTTAAAAATTATTTTGTGCTACTTGAGTCATGAGTCTTTAAAGTCCTATGGGAAAATTTTCATATTCTATGAAGAAGAAACTTCAGAAGCAGAGTATCAACTTTTCCATCTGAAAATGTTTAAGAAAAATCCTCCAAAAGGATACCCAAACGTGACCATGACAAATCATAATTTATGTAATTTTTCTTTCTGTTCTTTTTTCTTTCTTTCTTTTTTTCTTTCTTGATACTGAGAATTGAACCCAAGAGCTCCTTACCACTGAGCCACATCCCCAGCCTTTTTAAAATTTGAGATTGAGTCTAACTAAATTGCTGAGGGTGTTTCAAACTTGCCTGCCTCATCCTCCAGATCCCTGGTATTACAAACAGGAGTCACCAGGCCTAGCTTTATGCAAAAATTATTAAGACCATGAAGAAGGTGAAAAGGAGAACACGTGTGAGAAAATAATCGAGATACCAAAAATACATTTTATTCTCCCTGGTCCAACTTCAAATTTCAGATTTCATAAAAACACTTTGTAGAGATAAATCCTTACCATTGAGTTTATGGAGGCCAAGTTTTTAAACAAAGAGCTTGCCAAAATTATTGCTTTCAATAGCAACAACTCAATAACTAAAAAAGGAAGACTATTATTTTACATTTTCCTAAGATAATAATTATAGGTATAATGTTCTTTCTGGGGGAAAAAAAAAAGTTACTGTTCAAAAATTCTATTTAAAACATTCCAGGATTTCAGATTGACTCTTTGTCTTCTGGCTAGGAGAATTGGCTGTCTAATAAGGACAGTCTTCTGCAATAATGAATCCTGAAGGAGGTCGAGTTCATTGTGCCTACTCTTCTTCTTTTTTCTTTTTTTCCCCCTTCTACATAACAAATACCTGCACTGCTGGAAGTGCTGATTCCCTTGAATGGAGCACAACTCCACATATGCCTGTGCCTGTGAATGCCACCGCAGGAGATTTGTATTGTCCTCTCGGTTCTTGCTGGGAAAATAATCTCTTCTTCAGTAAATCCAGCATTAGGACTTGCTACCATTACAGAAAAGCTATTTTGTTGTTGTTTTTTCCAATCTGTCACTTTAAGTATCCCCCTCATTACATCCCTTGGTAATAAAACAACAACAACAACAACAACAACAAAAAAACTATCCTATGATAAACAAAAAAAGTAAGAAAAAATTAGTTCACCAAAAATTGGACTATAATTTTTGCATACATAATATTTTTTTAACTCTCTTATTAATTGTGACAGGGCCTTATATCCATTCAACAAGGTTATTGAATGTGTATTAATCTGCCAATCACCCTCCCATTTACTGTGAGACAGATTGGCTTTTGCCCTTGTCTATGTCCTTTTTCTAGTGCAGAGAGTTGACCCTGAACTTGAGTCTTGCTTTTTAAAACCAGTTTAATGATCTCTGACTTATAATTGTAACCTTTAGTCCATTTGCACCGAATATAATTGCTGATATGGTTGGCTTCAGTTTTCCAGATTTCTATTTCTTTTCTATTTATCCCAGTGATCCTTTCCTCCTTGGATTTTTATTTACACATTTTAAACAATTACTGTTCTACAGATTTCAATAGACAACATGACCTTACCCTAGTCTATCCTGAGTTATTATTGTACCACTTCACATATATTAGAATATTACAAGAGTGTAATTTCATCTCCCCAACTGTAATTTTTTCACATACTTTCCCTCTCTTATGATGTAATAACATACTATATTATATTTTTAAATGCCAATTCTCTTTTAAGGAAATTAGAAAAAGAATGTAATCAGTTGCCTGCTCTTATAATTGACATTGTTATACCAATAGGAGACCCTCAAATAACTCTCAGACCACACATTGTCATTCCAATTAAGCCTTTATTGCTGGCCAGTGGGGGACACTCTATAAAAGTGAGATGGTCAGAGTGGTGCACACCCCTGTCAGTTTGGACTCCTATTTAAGCCAAAAAAACACAAAAGGGATGTTAGGGGGTTTAGCCAATGCAAGCAAGCCAAGTTACAGAAGCAGGAGAGTGCAGTCAGGTGGCTGGAGGCTTAGCCAATCAAAACAACCCAGTAACCCCAGTTAGAGAAACAGAGCCCAGTTAGATAGTTCCCTGTTCTTGAGGGTTTCCACAGCAAAAGGAAACACAACTTGCCCCAGTCAGGACCTTTCTAGTTGGCATGTTTCACAAAATGGAGTTACTGAACAAAATGGAGTCACTGTTCTCAAGACTTCTGTCTCATTATAACATTTTCACTGACAGGGATCTTAATTCATCTTTTTAGACTGGAGTTCAAACTAATCTAAGTTCAGCTTGAATTTTATTCGTTACTTTTTATAGCACAAGTTGCTCTTATTTTTGGAATACTGTCCTTGGATATACACAAGAAATTTTTAATATATTTTTTTTCTTCATTTTTCCTCTTTTTCCCCCTTCCTCCACTTGAAAAAATGTTTTAAAAAAGAAAAAAGTTATTCTATTGCCTATAAATTTCCCTAATTTCTAATGAGATGTCAACAAAAAAAATACTGTATTTATTGTATTTTGTGGTGCAGGAGATTGAATCCATAATATCATGTGTAGTAAGCCCATATCTACCACTGAGCTATACCCCCGATTCCATTCTTACAGTTATTTTACTGCATTTTTTGTTTTTGTTTTTGTGATAATATCTCTACCTTTAATCTCAGTATATCAACTATGATAGTCTCAGTTGCACTTTTCTTTGCAACTGATTGATATCTTTATTAGATCTATAGATTGATCAATGTTTACCAAATTTAGAAAAATTATGGTCATAGTTTTTATATATGTTTTAACCATTCTTTCATTTATTTTTCTGTGACTCCCAATACACATATCAATATGGTACTGAGCTGGGCACAGGCACAGTGGTGTACTCCTGTAATCCCAGCTGCTCAGGAGGCTGATGTAGGAGGATTGTGAGTTCAAAGCCAGCCTCAGCAACTTAGCAAGGCCCTAAGCAACTCAGAGAGACCCTGTCTCTAAATAAAATATTAAAAAGGGCTGGAGATGTGACTCAGAGGTTAAGCATCCCTGGATTCCATTCCTGGTATCAAATAAATTAAAAATATTTTTTTAAAATAGTGCACTCAAGGTCATTAGCATCCTGATCCTTTTTTCCTTTCAGTCTTTAAATTTTTGTTAATTTATTTATTTTTCTTTCTGTGCTTCTGTGAGAAGGGTTCTGTTGTTCAGTCTTCAAATTCACTGATTTATTCTTTTATAGTATTTATAGTATTTTTATGAAGCCATTGAATACTCTCTCTCTCTCTCTCTCTCTCTATATATATATATATATATATATATATATATATATATATATGTGTGTGTGTGTGTGTGTGTGTGTGTGTGTGTGTGTGTGTTTGGTACTGGGGATTGAACTCAGGGGCCTCAACCACTGAGCCACATCCCCAGCCCTATTTTGTATTTTATTAGAAACAGGTCTCACTGAGTTGCTAAGTGCCTCACCGTTGCTGAGGCTGGCTTTGAACTGGAGGTCCTCCTGCCTTAGCCTCCGGAGCCGCTGGGATTACAGGTGTGTGCCATCATGCCTGGCTTTTGCATATTTTTTTATATCAAAATTTCCATTTGTTATTTCTAGAACTTAAGCTTCTTTTCTGCAGCACTCATTTATTCTCTTGCTATATGCACATTTTTCCTGTTACTTCTTTAACTTCTTTGTGATGGTTGTCTTAGATTTCCAGGGCAGGGCTGGGGGGGGGGTCAAGAATTTCTAATAATTGGGTTATAGGTGGATTTGCTTCTATTAAACACACTTAAGTCCTGACTATGAGTGACTTTATTCTGCTTCTTCATGTGTCCAAGTTTTATTATACTCCGGGCTTTGTTTATAAATGAGTAGGTGAAAGTATTTTTTTCTTTTGTTTGCTTTGTTTCATTGTTTTATTCGTGGATCCAACACTTACCTCTCTACATTGGGTGAGGTGGGGATGGCCCTTCAGACTTCTCCAAGCTATGTGTAAAGATGTGCTCAACTGAAGTTTTGAATATATTCATTTTCCTTTTCTCATAGTTTGAATTCTTCTCATGGCTGCCGCTGAGGGACTGAAATCTTTAACACTGTGTGTGTGTGTGTGTGTGTGTGTGTGTGTGAGAGAGAGAGAGAGAGAGAGAGAGAGAGAGAGAGAGATTGAGAGAGAGAGAGAGAGAGAGAGAGAGAGAGAGAGAGCGCACTTGTTTTTATTTTTTGTCTGATGCAGTCTGGAGCATTAGTTAAGATAGTTTAGGTTTAAGGAGATTTGGGCAACCAGTTAAAATGATTTGGGTTTCAGTTTTTTTAATCAACCCTTTTAAGAACTTGAAAATCCTGACAGGAGTTATAAATTCAGTAATCTTGGTAATCTTATGCTTTCCTTTATTTACACATAATTCTGTTATTAAATATGAAGCCAGAACCTTCTAAAGTCTGCAATAATTATTATTTTTTTCTGAACACTTTCTTCTTTAAGTGTTGCTGTTTGATACTATGTATGTTTTCATAAAATTTATATCTTTAAGCATACATGTGGGTCAAACTGTCAAACAGAAACTAGAACTTCTAGTTATACGTTTATTCTTCATTAAAATCATATTTCAGGCTGGGGGTCAGAGGTAGAGCTCTTGCCTAGCATGAAGAAAGCCTATATGAAAGAAAGAAAGAAAGAAAGAAAGAAAGAAAGAAAGAAAGAAAGAAAGAAAGAAAGAAAGAAAGAAAGAAAAAAAGAAAGAAAGAAAAGAGAGAAAGAAAGAAAGAAAAGAGAGAGAGAAAGAGAAATTAGCAAAATATTCCAAGAGACAGACAAATCTGCTTGAAAGTTCATAATGTAAAACCATGTGCTAATCAAAATGATAACTAGACTCATATAAAATAATCTTAGGGCAAGAGAAGGGAGAAAATTTTTTTTTTTCCTAAAATGAACCAAGACACTCACACAACAAGAAAAAAAAAAAAAAAAAAAAAAAACAAGTACATAAAAAAATCAATGTCATATTGTAGCTGGATGCAATGGTGCATCCTTGTAATCCCACTAAAGAGGCTGAGGCAGGAGGATCTCAAGGTCAAGGTCAGTCTCAGAAATTTAGTGACACTCTTTCTAAAAATAAAGGAGGGGGGCTGGGGATCTAACTTTGGGGTAAATACCCTTGGGTTCAATTCTCAAGTAAAAAGAAAATTACTCATATTTTTAGAAAGTCTTAACAGGAACAACAGATTCAACAGTACAAATATGCAGAAAGATTTGCTGCAAATTATTTTGATAACAAAAACTCCCCCGCCCCAATTCAGTTAAATGAATAAGAGAAGGAAGAAAGAAAAAAAAGAAAGAGAGAACAAACAAACTTACCCTGACACTTTTATAAATCATTAAGGTTTAGAGACAATTTCAAGACATGAAGAAGAGAAAGGAGGCCTAAATTTTTCACAAAGGTCCACTCATCATAGAGGACTCAGTCATTTAGAGGACCAAATCCAATCTCAAGCTGCTTGCTACAGAGGTTTACATATTTGTCATGATTCAAAAATAAGGTCAACTAAGTGATGGTTGTCTTTATTTTGTTTGAAATCACCAGAATCAGAGGACATCAATGGAAGCCCAGGATGTTATACTACTGATAGCATTTTTCAGATCTGACATAATTGAGAAGATACTATTTATAAATACAATAAACCAATATCAAACATTAACATAAAGTTTAAAAGTAAACTAAAAAAAATACTTAGCTTTTTAAAAATGGATTTTGATACTGGAGGAAACTGAATGTAGAAATCCTTTAGAACGATGACATCTGAGCAGGAGTCTACGGGGTCACTTTATGTCCAGGATAATACTCTGATGAAATGCATAAACACACAGAAGGCACCCACAAGGTTGTGGTCAATGTCCAGACCCTGAGGTAGATGGCTCAGATTCAGATCCAGACACAGCTTGCAGTCTGTGATCTTAGGCATGTTACTTTTCCTATCTATGCTTCGTTCCCTTATCTCTGAAATGAAGATCAATCCCACAGATTTATAGTGTCTTTTAAATAAGTTCATGTATTTTATGTTCAATATTTGAAATAGTGCTTGAAGCACTGTAAGCAGTTCTTAATGATTATTTTTACTATTGTTATACCATGTATTTCTGTTCTGGATGTAACAAAAATATAAAGGAGTTCCATGGCTTATATTTTTGGCAAGTTGTAAAATTTCTTCAATGGAAAATGGAATTTTGATGTCTAGTCTAATCAGGGACCCAGAAAAAAACAAAATCTTTGATTAGTGTGATTTTGTTAAAATATGGGTAAACATTATGCTCTTTCTTAGGAAAATTTGGATAAATATTATGGATTCTCTTAGGAATTAAGATTCTAAATTTACTTTTACTCTAGGGCTCAGTGAAAAAGTTTCATGAACCTTATCTATTAGTAATTAAAGAAGTCACCAGTGACAAACTTTCTTTGCTCTGAATTTTTATATCTTTCTAAGTAGATTACTGAGGCTATATAATTTTAAGATTTTTTTTATTTTTGCAAGATTAATGACCTTTGATCAGAAAACATACTCTGATCTGAAGCCATTTAAGCTGTCTTCTTCTCCCCTCCCTGACTTCAAACAAAATTGAAAATTTTTTCTGTTACCAAAATCCAACTTGGTCTCTAATTTTAAGTTATCCCAATGCACTGCCCACCCTCATTCTCATGCCCTCTAAGCCAGGTCTCATTGATATGAAGGCAAATTGTGGCAATGTTATCAATTAATAGCATTATTTTTCTTTAAAGCAAACTATAAGAAAGCCATTCCTAGTAATCTATTCACTGAACAACTGAATCCGTTTAAAATATGATGTGTTCTCTCATTATTTCTATTACACAATACCCCATATTACATAGAGTCTTAAAACTCCAATATAATTCACATAGGAAAAACAGACTGTTGACGCTCCTTTACTTGGAATGTTATGAAGCACATCATCTCTACCTGCTCTGAACCTTCTTTCTGCATTTCAGTTTTAACTGGTAGACAGGTTTAGGATGGGCGGAAGCAAGCCTACATCACTTTAGAGAACAGAAAACACAGTACACAGTCTGAGAAGACACAGAAATCTCATCTCTCATATATGGAAAAAAATGTAAACAACCAAATGTTTGAATGCAAACCATGAAATGGAAGTGGAGATCGCACAGTTGAAGTAAATAAACACTGACAACGGCTTTTTTTTTTTTTTTTTTTTTCCTGATTAGTGTGAATAACTTACAGTAAGTCAGCCTGTCTAGGTCATTCTGAGTCCATCCATGATACTGTCTGGGAGCAGCAGAGCTGAAAGACAGATCATGAGGATATCTGCAGGAGAGGGTGTCCTGGTGGTCCTTGTTTCCTTCCCCCTGGGTGGGAACAAGGTATATACACTGCTTCCACTTGGAAATTACCAGTGCCTGGGAAGGAGAAGTGATCAGAGACAGTTCCGTCCCACGTGGTATGCTGTTAGAACAAGAGTTAAAATTTCAGTGAACGAATACTTTACTTTTCCACTGTGCTCCCACCAACAAATGTTACAACTCCTCTGGCAAATAGAAACTCAGTTCTCTCATTTATAACGAAACCCTTGAATTTTGCTAAGCTATGACTACAAAGCTTACCCTCTCCTCCTCAGACCCTTTGCAAGTACTTCAAGTGTTGCCTTATCTGAATATAAAATCTCCCAACCTCTGAACGTCACACATCTCTTACACCCAGGGACCACAAATTCTTGGAAGAGATTTGGATAGGATTACTCTATAAAAGGAAAACTCTAATTAGAACAGGCCAGAGAACAGAAGAACGTGAAGCTGTCTGCTTTTGAGATGTGCTTCTCTTCCTAAAATCAGGTTTTAGTAAACAACAAACTCATTTTGAGTCTGTATTTTCCAAAACACCATAAAACATTAAGAAACAGCAGGCTATGCTTTCAAACATCAGAAAAATAAATGGAATTTGAATACTTAAGTGTTATTTTTTTATCTTTTAATTGCCCATATAAGTTTTCAGTTAATTTTACCTTTGGTGAGTTAAATGGTAACAATGATATGAATATTCAAATGAATATTTCTTGCTACTGTGCAATGGTCATGTCATTTTGAGAGTCATCTTTTTCCTATAGTTAACACTCAGGACATTATAGCAAAGTGCAGGTTCACACCAGCTTCTGTTTCTATTGACTCACTGAAGGGAAAACTGAAATCTTATCTGATAGCCAAAATTAAAAAGGGAGAGTTCTATTTTTTATTCTTATATTTAGTGGATACTAATGCTCATATTTCTCTGAACTCTCCCAACAGAAACATATGTAATTGGTAGGAAAGTCTAACGTGAACCAGAGCTCCCTTTTTCTATATGTGAACTGCTAAACTGTCATTTCCAACCCCACTCATCCTTTTCTTTCTGACATTAAGAATTAAAATTATAGTAAATTATGGTTTCAGTAGAAGTCACAGAGAATGTTGCTCATACTTATTGAAGAGAAATATGTACCCTATTGGCAGCTGAATGACAGGCCTCATGCAGAAATTTGCAGAGAAGCACTTTGGTTCACAGACAGTGCAATGAAGATGAGGGGATTCCCTCTGCACCTGGTGGACAGTGACCATCTCCCTTTGTTGGCTTTGTACCACTGGGTTCCTTTTAGATTACTCATAAAAATAAGGATTATTTCAACCACCTGAAATCACAGCAGCTCCAGAGGCTGAGGCAGGAGGATCACGGGTTCAAAGTCAGCTTCAGCAAAAGCAAAGGTGCTAAGCAACTCAGTGAGATCCTGTCTCTAAGTAAAATACAAAATAAGGCTAGGGATGTGGCTCAGTGGTTAAGTGCCCCTGAGTTCAATCGCTGGCAAAAGGAAAGAAGGAAGGAAGGAAGGAAGGAAGGAAGGAAGGAAGGAAGGAAGGAAGGAAGGAAGGAAGGAAGGAGAGAGGGAGGGAGGGAGGGAGGGAGGGAAGGATGAAGAAGACTTATTTCCAAAGGCCTCAATTTCTCTGGATAAAACATTTCAAACTGAAGGATCCCAATATCTGCTCCATGGACTTTGGCAGGGCACCTTCTGATGAAAGTATCTTTCTGCTATGTGGAAAATAGATGACTCTAAAATATGGGATCAAAGAGAGGTCAGAGAAGAGAAGAGGTTTATTTTTGAAGAAGAAACTTAGAAGATGAAAACCCATCCTCTACCACCCAAATATGAAAAGTACAGTGCACATATGAATATAAGTAACAAAATGTTCTAATTACAAGATGGATCAATGATGTTGACTGAAGTAATTCAGAGCTTCCTCTTCTCCCCATCTTATTTCTAGGTTTAGCAAGCCACTTTGTAGAGGAGTGTTTCTTAAAATACTATAGTACAGGTGGATCGGAGCTCAGTCCAGGGTTGCAGGTTTTCCATGAGTGACTGTGATGGTCAGAATGCTTATGTGATTCCAAAATTCACATGATGAAATCCTAATCCACAAAATGATGGTATAAGAAGGAGGACATGTGGGAGGTAATTAGGTCATAAGGGTAGAGGCCTCATAAATGAGAGATACCTAGCACTTTTCCAAGGGCTGCTGTCAGAATAAATATGTCAATTTATACAAACCCTAAGAAGAGGGCCTGGCACATAGCAAGCACTTAGAATAATATTTGTTATGATAATATAAGTACAATACATATCATACATATGTATTATACATCATTCAGTATTGCTCAAGTGTTAAGTAATGAGGTATCCTGGACATTAGTAACTCCATTTTAATTTTGTAACTACATCTTAAACCCCAAAATTGAAACTTATAAACTGCCAAGAAAAAGAAACTTAAGACAACCTGTTCCCATACCCCTACCCCCAAGGTCCCCAAATATAAAAAATTGTTGTTACCCAACTACCTGCACTCAAGGTCAATACTACCTTGTTGCACCCAAGGTCATTTCCAGCTTGATCTTATTCCTTGTTTAAAAAAAGACATATAAACCTTTATTCAAATGACTCTGGCTGTTGCACCACCCGATTGGGCAGCCTGGCAGGACTTTCCGGTCAATAAACTTCGCTTTCTGAGCATGAGACTCTGCTTCAAGAGCTTTCCATTGAGCATTATGTCCTAACATTAAGCACAATAATAGATACCATATGTGTATGTATATATATACATCTGTGTACATTTATGTGTGTGTGTATGTGTGTGTGTAAAATCTATTATTGTGCTTAGAACTTCTGCAATCATAGATGGTGGCTAAAAACTCCATCCAGTGTTAGAAATTTTTGATGAATGACTCTTATGCCCTGAATTATGATTCGGATTTTCCCCATACTTCTTATTACCCCTTGTTTCAGTCTCCTCTCCCAGTAGGTAAATAGACTCAATCTGTGAGTCTTTCTACAAATTCCAGCAATCCCAACTGTGGACACAATGCAGGTTTTTATAAATGCTCTTTGTTCAGGCCTTTGTCACATTTTCTTCTTAGTCTCTATTTGATTTCAGCTTTTACTGGTTGATTGACCTTTTTCCCTTCAGGTTGAAAATCATGCATACCAATCTCATTTGGAAGAGCATTGATAAGTTACATGTTAGAATTAAACAAATAGGAATACCCCATGAATCTTATGACTTGGGATTTTAAGTCTAATTACATCTCTCCATTTTTATATTGCTATCCCAAACTATCATTCTACAGAGGGAAAAGAGAAATCATTTTCAAAGTTTAGACTCCATTTAGAAATTGTGGATTTGGCTTTTGAGATCAAACCTGAACTAATTGATTCATGTGAACATTTGCCTTTAGTAAATTTCACTTCCAATTAATTTTAAATGATTTTATTTTAAGAAACTTCTAGACATCAAAGAACTTTTAAAAAAATCCGATCATTAAAACCCTTCAAAACCGTATGCACTGGCTATGAAAAGAGTTGATATGATTGCTTTAAAGAGAAATACTTAATGAAGTACATTTTGGGTTTTAGAAAGAACCCCTAATGCCAATGGAGTCTGATCCCTGACAGATGCATCCTCGGCAGGATTTGCCAACTCTGATTTAAAAACATCTCATCCTCAAAGAAGTAATCAGAGTTTAATCTTGCCTGTTTCCAGCTCTTGGTATCAGAGCTGATTTGGGGCTATGGGGAGGAGAAGCTGACCTTCTACTGCTTTCCAATTGCCTGTGGCTTCCCTGGAGGAGAGGGAGGCAGTCCCCTCTGTTGTGTAACAACACAGTCTTTGTATTCTGTTGCAACTTAAGTTTGATTTTATAACGAAGTATGAAAGAAATGGTTGTTAGTATGCAGGGTTGATCATTGGTTACTTTCTTACATGATCTTTATCAATCAACTTGATAAAGATTAAACATTTCCCAGTATTTAAATGTAAGGGACAAAATAATTTTCTAAGTCATCTTCTCTTTGTCTATTATATCAGATATGGATGGAAGAAAAAAAAGCAATAAGAACAAATATTGCAAGTGGAAATGGAGCAGAGAACAAGGAAGACTTTTCCCAGTGGATATTAAATTTCCTTTTTCTTCCCCATCCCCACCTCTTTCCATTCCTTACTTCTATTGTTCATTTTCCTTGGTTATTTCACATGATGAACTTGTAACACATTTGAAATGAGGATAGGCAAAATAAATAAATAAAATGTTGTGTCTAATAGGATTGTGTAGATTTTTAAATGAATCACAAATAAGTCTTTTATTTTCAGAAAAGAATAGACCAGACTAAAATTGCTCTGCAGAAGATGGTCACTATCATACTCTAGGTGACCAGATATATTTATGTGTTTTAAACAGAATTTACAACTGTTTTTTTTTTTCTTCTTGCACACATGCTATCTCTTTGGAAAAGCTTCCCAGTATTTCCATGCTACCTATGTTAGCTGAGGATTTTGAAGGAGATCACAGACTCTTCATGAATGCCATAAAGTACAATTGGTTGAAATCAGAGTTCAACTAAAATAATACAACAATATTCCTACAGAATATCGCTTTCTAGCCCAATAGTTACAAGTCAACCTATCTTGCAGTTATAGGTGAGCAGGACAGAAGATACAATGATATCAGGATGTGGTCCTGTCTGGTTTATCACCTATGGCCACCTGTGTACACATATATATGTGTGTGAAAAGACAGTTGTTTATTATTATAATTATCCTTATAGACTTCTATGGGATTTTAATCTTGCTATTTTGCTATTTTTTAACATTTATTTTTTAGTTGTAGTTGGACACAAGAGCTTTATTCTATTTATTTATTTTACATGTGATGCTGAGGATAGAACCCAGGGCCTCGCATGTACTAGGCAAGCACTCAACTGCTGAGCCATAATTCCAACCCCTATTTTGCTATTTTTATTGCAGTGTAGCAAATAGTTAATATTATCCATTGTTCTACTGTTAAATCAAAATACTCAATACATGTCAGGGTAAGTGTGCCTCAAAAATGTTGTGACATATGTTCTATTGGCTGCATTGCAGAAGACAGGTTTATCTCCTTCACCACTATTCCTAGTGATTTTCACAATGCTTGTCACATAATAAGTATGCCTTATGCATTAGTTAAATGAGTGGATGAATAGATTCAATCAGAATATAAAAAAGAGTTCACAAAGACCCTTATGGATGAGGGTTGAATGTGGTTCATCCTATTGTAAAAACTGAATCAACTTCTAAAGCTTATTACCCCAAAAGTCAACTTTCCAATTTGTTTATTTATTCATTACTTTTAATAGAAATATCTGACAACACCCAGCCCTGCATTTCTGTTGCACAACGGGCTGGAGCTGAGAAAGGGCAGCTCTTGAGGTTGGAGCAGTGCATTCAGATGCACAAAGGCTGTGCCCACTGTGACAGTGTGAACACACTGCACTGCACTTGGTTGACTCTGTCACTGTACCCACCTAACAGTCACAGACATTGGAGTTTGCAACCCCTTGAATAAATACATACAAGTAGACAACAGGCAGCACAGTCTTTAACTGACTCCACCACACAACATAGGCTAAAGAATTTAATAGATAATTTGAAGATATGCATTAATCTCAGACATTATAGACAAAGAGTGGACAACAACTTTGATGGAGTCCAGCATGACTTGTACAGACCCTTTACATTAGGTATGGTTAGCACACAATTCTGTAGAGAAGCATTTCCAGACACAGGAAATGACATAAGCAAAGGCATAGTATTTGTAAAAAGTTATTCAGTAAACATTAGGGATACATGTGCACTTTGAGATGTGGAAAAATACTTGCCTGCAGACTAACTGAGAAGCCTACAACAGTCATTTTAGGAATGGGGATGGAAGACCTCAGGCACTGGATGTGATACAAATTCAAATGCAAGAGGGCATTTTAAAAGGATGTATTCAAAATAAGTTGATTTTTAAAATTCAGATATAGGTGCAAATTGTTCTCACAGATGTTTGGTAATAGAAAAGGAAAAAAATATGATGAATACTCAAAAGAAGAGGTTGAACAATTGAGTTGTAATTTTGTTCTCATCATTAATTAGTAATTAGCATAATAGACATTTATGCATTCTTATCATTAGAAAACATCCTGGAAGACTTAATAATTTGTTCTGAGAAGAGTATTATGCTTTCAGTTTAAATAATAACAAAATGAAGGAAAAATAAATGTATAATACTTTTTTATCTACATATGTATGATCAGTATTTAGAGTTAGTGAAAATCTCACAAGCTAGTGTCAACTTTGAGATTTATTCTTCACCCATTCTTTAAGGAGTAGTGAAGCAGCTCAACATAACACTAATGTTAGTTCTTTAACTTATATGCAGGATAAAATGATAACTGCATTTGTCTCTTTCTACCTATTTGATATTCTACATTTAAAAACTAATGACACTCCTATCAACGGCACTCCCCTTTAAGTGCTAGGTACGAAATATTTAATATTATGTTGCATTGCTCACAGTTACGGTTATGCTGGGTGAAGAGTATGTGGTCAGATAACACTAAATGCAGTTTACCTTGAAAGTATTTCTAATATGCAGGTCTATTCTTCTTGCAGGGTAAGCATCAATCTTCGGTAATAGCAAAGTTGTGTTTCATTAAAAGGGGAAAAGCAGAGGTGCATCTATATCTCAGAGGTATCATTATGGTAAACTGCTTGATTCACATCTCATTAAATAGCACATTATAATAGTCTATAGTTTTGTTTCTTTCTGTTGAGATAGAAGCATAATGCCCTGTGGTAGTGTCTGTAAACTTTAAAACTCCTATCCCTGAATCATAATGTTAATATCACACAGTATTACAGTCTTCATATATTCATCCCCTCTCTCTAGATCTGTTCTCACTTTAATCTTTTAATCTTCTTTTTTTTAATTTGCTTCCATCTGCAATTTTCTATAATTCCAAAATAAGCCTAAGTAGAGAATTTTTTTTTCAGAAAAGACTTAGGCAATTGCTTTGGATAAAGTTGCTTAAAAGAAAAGAATGAAACAAATTAAATTATTTGAGAAAATTATTCCATACTGCTTATTTTAAAGCATCTTAAGAGAAAGCAAGTAATATAAATTTTTCAGTATCTAAATTTTAATAGAAAACTAGTAAACCAGGAAATATTTATTTTGTTGAAATAATTAAAATAAATGTGATTTAAATCTATGCATTACATAATCTATTAATCTAATTCGAAGCAGTCATTTTAAACATATGGTCTTAATAATATACAGAAAAAAATCTCTACCTAAAACTAACTGAGGTCACTTGAAATATGCTCTCTTTTCCTAGTTTTTAGCAGAAAGAGAATGTGAATTTTCTGTGCCGTAATTTATTTTGGAAGCTACATGGCACTTGGGAATTCATCATGTAAGTGTATTTAACAAAGGTTTCACATCAACCATTCTGATGGAGTAGTCTATTAGAAGAGTTATATATTAATAATCTAAGTTTTAAAATCATATCAAGTTAATGGCTGGGAATATAGCTCAGTTGGTAGAGTACTTGCCTTGCATGCACAAGGCCCAGGGTTAAAATTCCAATTCTTTGTCTGGGAGTGTAGCTCAGTGGTAAGTCTCTGGGTTAGATCCCCAGAATGGGGTGGGGGGGGGAATTCCAGTTCTTATCTAGAGCAATAAACTGTTGTGTTAAAAGTAGGCAATTGTTTAGTATTTTTCATGTTCTCATTACTTCTTAAAATTGATTAAATCAAATGCTTTTTCAAAGACTTGGATTGAAGAAATGGTAACACAAATCCTTCTGACAAACTTTAAAATAATTTGAAAGGGTATTTTGATAACCTAATTGATTCCTATTTGAATGGCTTTGAAAAAACTGGCCTTGGATTTACTGGAATTAGCTTACAGTAACGTCAGTAAAACAAAGACAATTTGATTTATTCAATAAAATCCATTCAAATAAAAGCATTTGCTAAAGAAAATATCTTAAAGGTGTTTATGAAAAAAATAATTAAGTGTCAAAGGGCAAATGAAGAAAGCAAATATATAAAAAAATGTTTCTGATCTCTTTATAAATGTTTTGAAAAAATGTGAACTTGTTTTATAATATTATATGAATCTATGTCAATGTCTACAGAATAATGTAGAAAAGTTAAAAAGTTTACTGACTACTCAGGGTTTCAAACTCACAGTTGTTCTTTCTGCTCTTTGAAGTTTATATAAAAGGATAATGGTTTTTATTTGCTATTTTTGCTTAAATGGCCTTTATTTCTTTTGTCAAAATTTTCCTACTTAAAATAAACAACAAAGGCCTAGCAGGAAAACATTTCCAAAGGAAAATTCTAAGAGAGGTTTGAACAGCAGATTTCTATCCCCAGCTTTTCTTCACACAATTGTAAATTTCTGGTCTTCAGGTGAAGCTCAGTGGTAGAGCGTTTGCCTAGCATGGGCTATGCCCTGGGTTCAAAACCCAGAACCGAAAAATATATTGCACACATTTATCAAATGCCTCATGAGTGCACAAAATAAATAATAAATATATAATGCAATTTAGAAAAGAAAAAGGAAGAATTTAGTTGGGATTGTTTATGTGTCTTCTTTCTATAAATGGCAATATATATAAAATAATAAAAATTATTACAGAGAACTGAGAATAAGTAAAGAAGTTTTTATTAGAAGTGCCTCTTGCTTTACACAAATTGTTGTGTATCATTGTGTAGCTATTGGGAAATGCATTGTAAGGGATGTAAAGGGGGAAACAATGTCAGAATCTACTGAAGGAGAGACTAGCCAGATGAGAAGCAAGGTAAATTTTTATAAGAAGAGGAAAAAAAAAGTAACCCAAGAAAACAAAGAATTATAAAAGGAAGAAGGGAAACAAAAATATACTTGAAACAAATTAGTAACAAAAAGGAGTGATTAAAAAATGGATTAGGAAACTTTCTAATGCTCAAGATTCCAATATCTAAAAAGAGATGGTGCAGAAGATGAGAAGATAATGAAAGAGAGGAGAGGGGAAAAAGTGAAGTGATTTGACCAAAGACAAAGGACTTAAATTAAAATCAGCATATTACAGTAATGCAACCACATCATGTTGATAGCAGCTCAATTCACAATAGCTAAACTATGGACCCAACCTAGGTGTCCCTCAACAGATGAATGGATAAAGAAAATGTGGTATATATACTCACTAGAATATTACTCAGCTTTAAAAAATAGAGAAATTATGGCATTTGCCAGTAAATAGATGGAGATGGAGAATATCATGCTAAGTGAAAAAGCCAATCCCCCAAAACCAAAGACTGAATGTATTCTCTAATATGAGGATGCTAATTCACAATGAGTCAGGGGGCATTAGAGAAGAATAGTGTTACCTTAGATTAAGTAGAGGGTGACTGCATGACCAATATGATTCTACAACATGTATACTCAGAAAAATGAAAAATTATTATCTCATCTATTTATATCAAAGTGCATAAATGCATTCTACTGTCATGTGTAACTAATTAAACCAAATTTTAAAAATTAATGAAAAAAAAAGAAAGCTAGAGAAAAGAACATGTTAAACCCATATTAAGTACAAAAAATATAGGAAGAAACAGAAATCAGTGACACTGAATTTTAAAAGAAAATTAAAAATCCAGTGATGGTGGATTTTAAAAAGAAGGAAATCAATGAAAAAAGTGGACGTTTGGAAAGATCATTAGCAATAGCATTAAAATCATGAAATACTTAGGGAAAATTTGAACAAACTAGATAATGTAAATATATATCATAGCTAGGTAAATTAAAGTAGACCTAAACAATTGGAGAGATAGATCACCTTCACGGGCTCATGGGTTGTAAGACTCAATATTAGTAAGTTAGTTCTCTCCGAATTGATGTGTAAATCCAATTTGATTCCAATGGAAATGTCATCGGGCTTCCTTCTAGAACTTGACAAGTCAATCCTAAAGTTTATGTGGAATATCAAAAAACTTAAAGTATTCAAAACAATTTTGAAAAAGAAAAATGAAATTGGAAAACTTAAAAAAAATGACAAGTGGCAGAAGAAAAGTTGAGTGTGGTGAGAACAGGGTCACCTAGAACAAAGGGCAGGAACAGGAAACAAACTGGCAGAAACGTGGCTGAATTTTGTGAGAGAGGAAATGATGTGGGGAGAGATTAGACAGGGGAACAAATAGGTAGCCCACTGGGTGGATGCTACCAGCAATGAAGACTGAAGGTTATATTTTTAATGTTTTTTTTTTTTTTAAAAAAAAGACAAGAGAAGAAAGAACAGAAAATATGACATACAGAGCTTATGTGGCTTGTACAGCCTAAATTATTTTTTATCTGGCTCTTCACAGAAAATGTTCATCCACCCTTAGACTAGCAGGTAAAGGAAATAGTGTTAACAGCAAATTAGAAAAAAAAAAAAAACTGATTTCACCACAGCATTGTAGTCAGTGAATAATCAGCTATGCATTGCATCTCTGTGTTTGCAATGATTTTTATCTTATTAGGAAGACTTTACACTTACTTTAGCCTTTCTCAATAGCAAAAGAAAATGACTCTGCACACTACAACTAGGAGAAGGCAAAATTGTGTGATTGTGAACAAGACTGTGGTCCAAAACTTCATTTAGAGAAACACACATTTGTGGAAATAACCTTTTTAATAGAATCAGTAAATCCTAATTAAAATTACCATTCCTCCTTCACTCCATCATTCTCTGGGCACTGGTAAGTTTCTCTAGCTATTATTTCTTCCTTGAGTTTTTAAATTTTTACAGACATCTATTATCTAGCTCATCCCCCTATAAAGACACTGAACTTCATCATGCCCTGTAATAGGCATTTCATTTTCCCCAAATCTACAAATCTATATGTAAAATCAACACTTCAAATTCCCAAAATTCATCAGTGTGCAATACAGTCCCCAGAAGCTAAGAGCTAATTCTCTTGTTCTCATGCATCATTCCCCTTTTACGAAGTCGATGGTGCATTTGACCCTTGAGCAGCATGGTTTTGAACCGTGTAGGTCCCCTTATTCACAGATTGTTTTTTCTTCTTTTTTGAAGAATCACAATAAATTTGAAAAAAACTTGCAGACAAAACACATAGCTAGAAAATCAAGAAAAAAAAGGCATATCACAAATGCATAAAATATATGTGGATGATAGTCCATTTTATCACTTACTATCATAAAATATACACAAATTTATGATAAAACATTAACATGTATCAACATTTAGGCACACAAATACTTACAGACCATACATCACACCATTCTAGTGCAGAGAAATATGAAGATAGGATATTGAATCATAACTGCATAAAATTCTGTCACAGTAACACTGTACTATTGTAACAATATCCTAGTCACCTCTGCTGCTACTGACATGAGTTCAAGTGTTTAGTGTCCACTTAAAATACCACTTGAGCTAATCATCTCCCCCTGAGCAGTTCTTCTTTCCAATAAATTGTGTATTAAATGCAAGTGCTCTCTCAATAGTTTTCACCACATACACACACAAATTATATATTGATTGACAGTTTATCATATTAATAAGACTTGAAGGCAACAGCAGGCTGTTGGTAGTTAGGTTTGGGGAGAGTCAAAACTTATGCATGACTTTCATCTGCTGGAGGTCTACAAGTAGACCCCCCTTCTACCACAGTTCAAAGATCAACTCCACTTTCTTTATATATTCATTCAGTGGTAAATTCTCTGTATTTATCGTGAATAACCCAACTTTGAAAACTTTTCCCAAATTTTTGTTTTAAGGGAAGTTTTGAAAAGCTCTGATGTGTAATATTTGCCAAGGTCAGGAATGGAAATATTCCCACCATCATCAATTTCAAGCTACCAACATAGCATCACTGAATACAGAGTAGAGATGAGGTTCTGGATTATTCTTGTGAGCCAATAGGAACAGGACAGCAAAGAACTGGTGTAGGGATTTTTAAGAATTTATTTTGAAAATCTGAGCCTGCTCTTAGAAAGTAGCAACCTGGTCTTGTTTTTTTTTAGCAGAACAGGCTTGAGGCTAGCTACATTACAGGGAAAAAGGTCAAAATATAGGATAGTTTTCATAAGAAATTTCAGTTTTCTGAGATATTAGATTGGGAGTTGAACTTCAAACAAAAATATCAAGCACACCACTGGTCTTTTAGACCCTGACAAATGTGATCATTGCACCTAGTTATCAATTCTTATAAAGCTTCTCTTTGATCTAAATGAATATGCTCATCATAAATATGGATTTTGTGTGTTTCATAAATATTCAATATTAAATTGCATACTTCACAATGCTTAGACTCAATTTCACATATAGTAAGAGAACACCTTCAGAGGGACGGAAGGTTGCAGTAAGTTTTTTATATTTTCTTAAAACATAAAAACAGATTACAGCCACTGTTTTACAGATGTGACCAAAGTTTAAGCCTTTGAATTGCTTATGTTCAACTAAAGCAAAAAAAAAAAAAAAAAAAAAAATCAGAGTAACAAAGACACTGATATACATGTCAGGTAACTTTTCAGAATTCAAAATGAAAAGAGAAAAAAAAAGAGAAGAACCCTTAAGACATCTGAAAAGGTTGTTCTTTCTGTTTTGGATACATTATTTCTTGCATAGAGTTCATGTAATATTACAAAATGTATATATATAAATAAATTGTTAATAAAAATTATTGAAGCCTTAGATGGTGCATGTATAAGATTAATTCCAGATTATTTTAGTAAAATATAAAGTTCTTTATTGTACACATCATAAACTTTTATGTCCAATGGTAGAAATTGAAGATATAGCTTCTGTATAGTGATGAAAGGTACATTTAATATGGATTATTTGTTACATGGAATCACAAAATACAAGGAAACACTGCATATTGATGATTTCTGAAGATCAGCTCTAGTGCTTCAAAGTAAACAGTGAACTAAAGAATATTAAAAAGAATACAAACTGGGCTAATGCCCACTGCAAGGTTGAACCCCAGTCATTCCCTCCTGTATGCTACCATCATGATGTAGGAAAAAAAAATGTCCAGTGATTATCTGAGTATGCATTAAGCATGAATGATTCTAGCAACCAATGAAAATAGAAGTTGGATTATCTACAGGAGGGCACCTGGTGAGTACAGAACAATTAGTTGAAGTGACTTTGTGATTCATAAACTCCCTTTAATGTACAAATAGTCCCAGCAATGTCAATGATTGCAGAATTGCCATTAATATAAATCTTGGTGCTGATTTAATGACATTAATTGCTATATATTACAAAAGCTGTAATCTCCACAAAGAGTCAAATTGGAGACACATCACAAATAAAAAGGAGGTAATACTTCAAAAATTGTTTTAAAATCAAAAGGATTAAATTCATAAACTAAATTGGAAGGACTGTAAACCCGTGTAATTAAATTCTCATGTCCAAAGCACCATATTCTAAAAAAAGAATCAAAGAAACAATACCTCAAAGAGGAAATCCATTCTTTCTTTCAGATTAAATACCTCAACTGATAAAATGAGCACTGATTTCATCAAGGTTAAAATTATTGTAAGTGAGGCTATTTCATCTCTTACATTACTTAGATTCACTGAAAAGGTGTTTGAAGTTTATTATTATGAATTATTTCCTATTGTTGATAGTTTGCTGTGTTCTTAATTGAAAAGAGAAAAGAAATCCAAACCAATGAATTTGGCTAACAACAAAATAAGGAGTTGAATCAAAATGAATGAATAGATTTTAACCTTAATCAGCAATCTGTGGACGCAAGTTACAGGAACTGAGAGGGGTGAATTATTGGACCTTATAATAATTTTTCAAAGCTTGAGTATTATGCTTAACTTTTCCTTTTTTTTATTGGAAAAGTACACAGAATCTTCTGTCATCAGCCTCTGATCTGTGCAAACTCCTTCTCTGACTTTTACCTCCAGAGTCACTTAAGCCTCGACAGCCTTACATCTTGGACCAGCCTCACACTGTGACTGTTGTCTTCTTGTGGATAGGTGGCATTGGCCATAGTCATATTAGTCAAGAGTTTTCTAGAGAAACAGAACCAATCAGATAGAGACAGATTTATAAAAAGATTCATCATGACAGATGGACTCCTGCGATAATTGATGGTGGCTGGGTAGCTCCATGATCTGCCATCTGGAACCCAGAGGCCAAGGAAAGCAGTGGTGTTGTTAGGGCTCAAGTGGAAGGCCTGAGAATGAGGGCAGCAAATGGTGTCAAGCCTCAGCTCAAAACCTAAATAGCGAGCACTGCTGTCCCTGTCTCAGGGCCCAGGGCAGAGGAATTGAGAAGAAGGATGGCCCAGCTCCAGGAGAAAAGGAAATCACCCTTCCTCTACCTTTTTGTTCAATTTGGGTTTTCTATAGATGGATGCTGCCCATCCCCCTTGGTGAAGGTGGTCTTTATTTAATCTGCTAATTCAAATGCTAATCTTTCCCCAACACACCTTCACAAACACAAATCCATGTAATATCTTACCAGCTATCTGGGCATCCTTAAGCCCAGTAAAGTTGACACAAAAGTTAACCACACAATAGTAAACCTATGACCTGAATATATGAGCTTCACATACTTCCCTAAGAATATTGCTCAAAAGCATATTATGTCATCACAAAGTAACAAAATATTCATGGTAAAATATTTCCCACTTACCTGCAATTTAGTATTTTCCTGTTAAATTATATGATATATTGCTGAGTTCTAAATGTTAACTTATTTATTTCTTCTAATTAGGCATATAGGACAGCAGAATGCATTTTAATTCATTGTACACAAATGGAGCACAGTTTTTCCTTTCTCTGGTTGTACACGGTGTAGAGTCACACCATATATGTAGCATACATGTACCTAGGGTAATGATGTTCATTTCATTCCACCATCTTTTCTGCCCTCATGCCCCTCCCCTTCCTCCCCTTTGCCCAATCTATTCTTCTCAGGCCCTGCCTCTTACGGATCAGCATACACTTATCAGAGAGAACATTTTGCCTTTGGTATTGTGGAGGATTAGCTTACTTGGCTTAGCATGATACTCTATCCCACTCCTCAGTCTTTACCCAAAGGACTTAAAATCAGCATACTACAGTGACACGGCCACATCAATGTTGATTGCAGTTCAATTCACAATGGTTGAACTATGGAACCAACCTAAATAATAACTTCGTTTGTTGTTAGCATTACATAAATCTTTCCCAAAGGCAAGAATTGCTGTATTACCATGTTTATCATTTTTACGTTGAACAGGGGAATCATTTTAGTATAGGAAAGTTTATCAACATTGTTAAAAAAATTACTTTTTGTAGATTTAGGAATTTCTACATAGAAGATGATGTCATTTTTAAGTGAAAGTCTTTTTCTTTTTTTGTGTTTATGCCACATTTTCATAGATGATAGACACACAAATAGAAAAAAAAAAGACATAAGGCATTGTCCCAATTACAGATATCTTCCAGATCAGTTTGTAAGCCAGCAACCAAGGAGAGATCATGAAATAGATTCATCCAAAGGCTGGCAGAATTGTGACCTGGGAAGCTAATATTTCAGTTCTAAGCTAAAAGATAAAAAAATAAATAAAATAAATGCTCCAGTTCAAAGTCAATCAGGCTTTGGGGAGGTTCAACATTTTGTTGTTGTTACTGTTTTTTTAAGGCTTTCTACTAATTGTATGTGGCTTAGCTACATCAGGCAGAAAAATCTTCTTTATTTGGTCTAACATTTAAATGTTAATCTGAGCTGGATGTAATGATATAAGCCTATAATTCCAGCAACTCTGATACCTGAGGACCACATGTTCAAGGCCAGTCTCAGTAACTCTCAACACTTAGTGAGACCCTGACTCCAATAAAAATTAAAAAGGACTGAGGATGTAGCTCCAGTGCCCCTGGATTCAGTTCCTAGTACTAATAAGTAAATAAATATATAAATGATAATCTCATCCAAAACCCACTCATAGAAACACAGAGAATACTATTAGACCGAATATCTGGGCATACTCTGGCTTAGTCAGGTAACACCAAGAAATAATTTTAACAAGTATTGTGGGTTTTTTTAACCTCAAAAAAAAATTGTGTGATTCAATTTGCTAAATTTTTCTTACAAACTTCTATGTTCATTGGGAATCCAACTGGTTCCTTTACTTGAAATGATTTTGGTAACAGAACAATGCTAGTCTTAAAATGACTTGTGAATTACCTTATCTTATGTGTGAGATCAGGGTTCTTCATGATTTAAGAGGTTGTTAGAATTCACCAATGAATCCACCTTTATCTTTCTTTTCTTTGGAAGTTTCTAACTACCATTTTGAGGTTCTAGTTGTGATTTGTATTTTTTTTTGTGTGTGTGTGTTTTCAAGGAATATGTTCATTTTATCTACGTTGTCAAATATATTTGCATAGAATCTATAGTAGTCTTGGACTTTTTTTGAAGACTCTAAGAGAAAATGAGACACACAAAACAGTAACAGGGGAAAAATCTGTGACAGAAAACATGGGGGAATCCAGGAGAGTCGGCAGCTCTTTCTACCTGCCTCTTAGAATCCAGCTATTACATGGAGAATGACTACCATGGAAGCCCAAGCTTGGAAATTAGAGGGCATTCAATTGTAGGGAGATACCAAGGACCCCCCCAGACATCAGACATGTGACTGAATTACAGCACTGGAAAGTGACTTCTCCCTTCCTGGACTCTTCTTCAAATGGAAGAAAGCTATCAAATTTAGCCCTTTTTAAAATTCCATGCCCACACAATTGTTAGCAAAATTAAGTTTTCCTTTTGAGATAGCAAATTAAATAGTAATACATAACAGAAATAGGAGAAACAGAAGATGAAGAATGACAGAAGCTTCCTGTACATCTGTCTAGAGCCTGCAAATCTAAGTTTCAGAGCTGGAACTTAAAGGCGAAGCATATTGAGAATCCCATGTTAAGTAACTGATGGTGAACCCAGAGTCCCACCTGACCACATCCTAGATAGGATAAAGAGCTGGACACAAAGCACGGGAAAATCAGGACAGTACTTCTGTGTCTGTAGGTTTCTGCATATCACCATGGTGACCTTGGAAAAGCCATGGCAGCTGCTTTGCCTCTTTATCTCTCATTCTGCTCATGGTCCTCTTTGGCCAACTAGTGCAGGAACCACACAGGGAGAGGGGCATCTCGGAAACTCTGTGCTCAAGGCAAAGAGGGTAAGAACCACATGATTCAGACAAACTTTAGAATCATCTCTTCAGAGCTTACCAGGAAAACAAACAAACAAACAAACAACAACAATAAAAAACATTCTTGGACCTGGGTCAAAATTTTATAAAATCTAAAGATATATTTGGGGAAATCTGCAAATTTTATTATTTTAATTTTTCTTATCCATGAATGTGGTAATATGCTTTTCTTTCTGTTAAATATTTAGAATGGCAATTCCATCTGAGAATTCTAGTGTTTCTTCATTTCCAAATTAAGAAGGAAAAAAAAAAGCAAAAACTTGTTTTTTTTTAAATATTTTTAGTTGTAGATGAACACATGCCTTTTTTATTTATTTATTTGTTTGTTTGTTTGTTTGTTTATTTATTTTTATGTGGTGCCGAGAATCAAACCCAGTGCCTCACATGCGCTAGGTAAGTGCTCTACCACTGAGCCATAATCCCAGCCCCCAAACTCGTTTTTATAAAATTTTCAAGTTTATTATCCTGGCCATTCCCTACTTTTTCTTCTCCTGAAAGTTCTCTTAATGTATTTTAGAAACTCTAAATTTATTTTCCATTTTTTTCATTATATTTCAATATCTTTTTATTTGATTCTTTTATGTCTTTGTTTCATATATATTTTTCTATATTATAATTTCTTGCTCACTTATTATGTAGCATTTTCCTTCACTGAGTATCCTAAATGCGCTAGCTTTAAAGTTTGTCAAACTGTTCCAGAAAATCAATTTCATCTGCAACGAAATTATAGTTCTATATATTTATTTATTTATTACATTTTGTTACCTTCCATTCATAGCCATAGATTTGCTTTGGCATTCAGGATCATTTTGTGAAAGATTTTAGGCTTTATTTCCTAAGGCTCTCCCTGCCTTCCTTCCTGTATTGCCCCCAGCTCTGTATTGATATTGGTGATATCACACATCAAGGTAATCCATTATGGAAGGTTCTTTCTTTCCTCACATTTGTCTGAGCCCAAATCATCCTGTAAACTGTGTATCCAGCCAACAAGTTGCCTCCATTTCCTTCAGTCTCCTTTCAGGAGCAGAACTCTTTTTATTATCTGACCTCAGACTGTGGTTTTGTCTCTGGTCTGTATCTTGCCTGAAATACTTATGAGGAATACTAATTATACTCAACCACTACTAACTGCCTCCAATTTTGAAGCATCGTGCAACTATAGATTTAGTTTGGCTTCTATTTCTGTGCATCTTATTAAAGATTCCAAGTTATTTTCTAAAATATTTTTTGGTTTCCTGGGAAGTAACACTTTCAATAACATATCCTGTTTCTGAATATCCAGGATCATCTTTTATTCTGCTGTACTGTTTCTTAAGCTTCAACTGATATTCACTTATATTTTGCTTAAATTTTTTTTTGTATGATCATTTATTATCAAGCCAAGGGGAAATTTATCTGTGTCAATGTTTGCCAATAAGCAGAATGTGTGGTTTCCTTTGATGCCATTTTCTCACTCTGAATGTGAATCCATATTCATAATTTCTGCTGTCCATCAAGATTTTATCGAATGTGAAGATACTCAGCTGAAATGATCTCTGAAATAAGCATTTGTAACACTATGACCTTCAGGACGCTTTGGTGCTATCTTTTTCTAACATAGCCCACCGAAGAGCTTTGCTTTTCCGAGACACGTACTACCCTGTAATAGTAACGCTTTCCCTCTTAACATCACGTTCTTATTTCTGGCAAAGAGGATTACCAGTTGGATTACTCTCTCCAACTAACAGGAAGAAAGGTGCCAGGGTAAGAAGACAGGGAAACATGCTGGCTCTCCCACAAAACACCAGCTCCGTAGGCGTCATGAACTGTCCAATTTACTAATCCTAAGGAGACGCCAGGGCGTGGGAGGGTGGAGATTAGAATGGACCTGGTTCACTTTTGTGTTTTTTCATTCCCATTCATTAACTTTAATTAATTGTGCAATCCATTACCCTGGAGTTAATTGAAAGTCTCCAAAATTCTGGCAATGGGTTAATTTACAATCCTAGTTTGTGGTGGTGTGTGGCAGGCCAGGAGCAACTGTGCCAGGCACCACTAGCCTTGGTAAAATAAAAGAGCTAACAGATGTAAAGCTTTGGAGGAGTCCTGGGGCATGGTCACCAGGACCTGAGCAAGGCATTCTGGGGAGGGCCAGAGTGCTCAGCTTGACGGGGACAGCAAACCAGTTGCCTTAATGAGAAGGAAGGCTTCACTGAGCACTTCTGCATTGAGTCTTGATTTTCTGCTTCTCTGAGAACTGTTCATTCTTTTTTTTCCCTTAATTGAATTTCTATTTACTTGAACCAGTTCCCCTAACAGCTTGTTCTACACACTCCTTTGTGGGTACTGGAGAAACTTGTGCATTCAAGTTACAAGAATTTCAGCTTTGTATCTTTTATGGTTTGGTCTTTCATAGAAAGAACTGCTAGCTCTTTGCCATTAATTTAATCAATATGTTTTCTATTACCATAATGAAAGCTTGAGATGAATTGATAGTGTTTTTAAAATAGTCGGCAGAGCTCAGGAAGTATACATTTTGAGCTTATTTGTTTCTTTCTTTCTCTCTGACCTTCCAATTAAACTTGAAATATTGTGTTCTACCAGAGAATACCACCGTTCCCCTTAATGCATTGTTTTAAAAATTTGATCTCCATTTCTGACATAAGTGCAAAGTAAACAATTTGCCATATTTCAGAGAGAGTTGACACTGTGAAGAGCCCTTCAAGTGCTGTCTTTATTTTGGCATTGGTTCAGAGGAGTGCCCATGGGGGTCGGACTATCAAATGCTCTCTGCCAATCTGCCATCTTTTATGTCACTTAAGAAATGGACTTCTGATTTTTTTTAACTTAATTTCTTCCAATATCTTTTACCCACCTGAAGTTTTGATTAGTTAAAGTTTATAAAGAAGAATATAACATTATCACAAATGGTGACAATGGAATCCTGATCCTGTTGAGGTGAGACTGGGCTTCCTAACAAATCAAAGCTCTAAGAAGTAGCCTTTGAGAGAAAGGACCAGTATTTCTATTTTCTTTCTGTGCACTTTTGTTACTTCTATATTAAAAAATGTTTGTATCTCTCTCAAACCCAGATGCCAGGATTCTAGCTAACACAGAGCAAGGAAAGGTGGCTTTTAATAACAGGTTTGTTTTTTTTTTAATTGAAGTAAAAAGAGATTTTTCTTTGAACTATTTCCATATGTTTGAACTCAGCGAAAAGTCAAAATGCATAAAGATATACATCGAGTGAGTGAAAATAGATAACCAATGGCATATAGAAGAGGACAAGTCCAAACAGAAAGAGTAGGTTGAGCATAGGAGTGAGACCAAGATATTGCAGGACTTTTCTTTTGCCTATATAAAGAGGGTCCTCAAGCATCAATTGGAGAAATGAAGTACTGATTAATCTCATGTAAATAGGGACTGTAATATTTATTATTTCTCTTTTTAATTCCTATGTCACTTTCTATCTGGGCCATCAATTGCCATTTAGTCATATTTTCAACCTACATATGCTTGGAGGACTTGCATTCCTTCCTATGAATGCTATCAAGGGACAGCCAAGGGCACAGATGCATAGATCTTCTTCTCCTTCTGCTCTCAGGACTTTACTTTCCTTGCCCACACTGCTTACCCCTGCTTTTCTTCCTGTTTGGAGACCCTCTAGCCTGACTCCTTTACTGCAAGTCCTAGGGGAAGGGCGGAAGGGCGGCGCCTCTTCCCAAGCTCTTCTCTGCAATTATCTACCCACTTCCTCTCCTGGATGCACAGAGACAATTCCACTTCTCCTGATGGGATTTAAGCATCTCAACCAACTTCCTTTCGTTTCTGGAGTTCTTAGCATAAAAGCACCAATTGCACTTAGAAGTTAGTTTTTCTGTTAAAATACAATCCTCTCTCTTTTTTTCCCTTCCAGTTTTACTGAAGGGTAATAAACCATTAAAAGTTGAATATGTTTGAAGTGTACAACTAGAAGATGTGAGATACACAAGTTCATAGTCAAATAATCACTACGGTTGAGCTAATGAACATCACCCTTCATAGTTGCTATCGTCTGTTTGTATATGTGGTTTAAGTTGTAAGATTTATTGTCTGAGCAATGTTCAAATACACAATACAATCATATAAGCTCTGTTCACAGTGCTGTACATTAGATTTCAAGACTTTTGCATCTTGACCAACATTTCCCTGTTCCCATCTTTCAGGTTCTGGCATCAGCCATTCTACTTTCGGCTTGTGAGTTTGCCTATTCTAGATCCCACATATAAGTGAGACTTTGTACTATTTGTCTTTCTGGGCCTGGCTTATTTCCCCTTGCATAACATCTTTCAAGTTTATCTATGTTTTTGGAAATGGCAGGATTTCCCTCTTTTTGAAGGCTGAATAATATTACAATTATATGCACAGAAGCAGCGCATGTAATTCATTTATTATGCTGAAAAAGAAACTCTTCATTTGTGATTTTATGAAGATTGAACACAATACAGTAATCCAGCTCCATCATACCATAAACACCCACACTCATGGGAAAGGGGAAACTGGGTCCCTGCTTCCTCATTTCACAGAACTGCCTCTCCTTCCTGATCAGCTGAACTACCACTAAAGAAAAAAAAAAAAACTTATTTAAACTACTGTATTTTGGAATCTCTATTATTGAAGCAGCTTAGTTTTTGTTTTTCCAAGGTCAAAGATGAACCTCTGTTTGCTTCTGTCTTCTTGTACTAAGGTACAACTCTTCAGTATCCCAATGCCTTCGTTATCAGAAAGAAGAAACGTTCTAAAAAGTAAGAAAAAGGTGTTTAAAATGAAACACCTGAGTTAATATTTCAAAATGTTATTTCAGTCAAGCAAACTTAAGGGAAGATAATTGAGGATGTGCTAAAGGAGTTGTGCCCGAACAAGTAACCAGGGTAGCCATTCTGTGGCCAGGAAGAGCAGCAGGTGGCATCCAATCTGGGCATCTTGCCAAAGGGCCACCAGGACCAGCTCTGTATTTTCAAGTGACTATATAGTTACATCATCTGCCTGATTGCTCTTCCTATATTATTAAAGATTTTTATTTTGAAATAAATATAAACTCACAGAAAGTTAAATCTTCTATTGACTATTAAAAATACTGAAATAAGGAAATAGATGTTGGTATAAGCCATAAAGATAATTTGTAATTCTTAAGTTATATATATATATATATATATATATATATATATATATATATATATATCCTAAGCTATGTAAATGTGCATTTAACTATGCAATTTAATCATGCTCAACTTCAAGTGACGAATACCACAAACAAGATATTTAATGGTATTATAGACATAAGATTCATTCATACTATCATTTCATAGCCATAGTCACTCTCACCCCTAAACATTGACACTGATTAATTTGTGCTTCATCACTGTAATTGTTATTTCACAAAAAATACTGCATAAGTGAAATGGTGCAGATGTATCCTTTTGAGATTATTTCTTTCTGTATAAATTTCATTCAGGTTCATCTAAGTTATGTGGATGAAGAGCTTTCTTCTTTTGCATTTCTAAGTTATATTCCATGGTGCAATGTCCCAGTGCTTCTTTATCCGGCCACCCACTGAAAGACATTTTGGTAGTTGTACTAACAACAGAAAGAAAAAAATCCTTCATTATGCGCTGTGGAGCAGGAATTAAGAGTCCCCACCAGGTCTCTGTTGAATTTCCCATCATCAGGTCCTTTGGCCAAAGACATCACTATTTTCTCAAATTTTTTGCTTGTGTGTGCTGAAGGTCCCATTCTGCAGGACTGTTCAGTACTCAGTCTAGAGCCACATAGAAGATTCAACCGAAAACACCGGGAACTTACCACCTTGTCAATTATAAAGTCCTCATGTTTTCAGCTAGTTTGCCTTCTTCTCCTCAGTACTCAGTGTCATTTTATTGTTTTATTTTGAATAATTTCCAGGGTATCTGTGCTGTTTAAAGGAAAGGATCAGTAAGAGTGAGTTTCTGAACTGAAATTCTTGACCATCTTTCAATTTGGTCAACAGACGTGAATTTCTGGAAATTAAATTGATTAAAATGATGAGGTTTTGAGACCTGGTATGATTAGGTACTTTCTGCTCCAGATTGGGATATATTTAAGGTTGAATGATCCAGAGTCTGAGTAGCCAAAGCATCTGATTAATTACTAAATGATTGAAGATCCTCATTTTAACAAGAACTGGGTGATCTTGCGGAAAAGACTTTTCATTTGTATGTTGCACATTTTAATCTCCTTCTGTGATTTAATTATTCTCAAACACTATTCCTCAATCAAGATTGATTTGGGGTCCTAGGTAGCATTTGGTAATATTTGGAGATATTTTTAGTTGTCAAGCTAGACAAATAAGGATAGTTCTAAACACCCTGTGATTCACAGGACTACCCCAAACAGCAAAGTTATCTGCCCCAACCTGCCAATAGCACTAAGGTTGAGAAATCGTGCTGTAGCCTGTGTGAAATGATTCCATAACATCTTTGTAATCCCTGTAATCCACTCTTCATTGTGGAAGTTCTATTTGGAACAATAGCAAGCCTCGTATGAGATCCAGCTACTGGGACCAGGTTGGTAATGCCACCCTGGTCACAATTGAAAAGAAACAAATCCTCCTTCATGGGGGTCTTACAAGTGTCATTTTAGCTACAATCAACATCCACAAGAGCCCTAGAGTGTACAATTGCTCTCATATTATGTCGGGAAGGCTATCACTGAAATGAAACTAAGACAATAGGAAGGTTGATAAGTGCATTTTCATGAATGGGAGTTCACTGATGTTTGCTTTTAGTGAATGGCACCGTTTAGATAGTGGTGTATTAATGTCTCAGTAAGAGCAACATTGGGCCTTCTGCCATCTAACTTTACAGTAAATAAAGTGCACAAAACCTATGGAAATACTCTGATGCCACAGTTCAGTAGTAATCAGACATCTCATAGAACCTTTCCCTTAAACATAGGGAAAAATAAATCACGTAGTCTTTAAAAAAAATGAAAGTGCTCCCCAAATAAAAGAACCCTCTCCTTGAAGGAATCATAATGTGAATTTCCTAACTCTACGGTTGGTTTCCAATATACAAGTCCTCATAATAAAAATAAATGATCTCCCTTGAACATTCATGAATTTGTTACCTTGTTGAAAAACATTTAGATATTTTAGACTTTATATAGTTCTTTTCATAGCCATTTATGATAATATGAAATGCAGTTTATATCAGGGAGAATAATACAGATGCACCATTTTGATAAAATAATTTGAATATATGGAGAAAGGGAACAATATTTACTTCTCTTAAAATTTCCTTTGAAGACATATTTTTCTCTCAAGAATGCCTTCGTGTAATTCAGTGGATTTAGTCATAATCCTGAGAGTATTAGTTCTTTAGAATAAACCACTTAGTTTCACTGTGCCTTGGCTTCCTTATTGGCTGGATGTAGTAATGGCAATCAAATATCCTCCAAAGATATTTCACAAAAACATACTTTAACATTTTAATGGCACAGATCACTGAAGAGCTTATTATTTGGTGAAAGGATATTATTTGGTGATAGGTATGAGTGCTGAACTAATTCATTGTTAATTACTAATCGTGAGGTTAACAGAAAAATTTTGCTCACCTCACTGACATTGGAAAGGGCTACCTGGGCTATCAATATAGAAGCAGATGCATATCCCAGCCCGTTTTCTAATTCTAAAAAAAAAAATACCTGTGCTTACTCTGTAAATTTGGTTTCATGGTATAATTCTTATCATGTCTTATTGTGGCCACCAAAAGCAACCACAAATTAACAAAATCTCTCAATAAAAATTATTTGCAATTTCAAAGAAATGCCTCTAAGAGTCACTTCTCAAATCAGATATCTCACCTAAGCTTCCTCTATAGAGAAGACCTGGGATCCAGATTGACTGATCCTCTAGCAACACAAAAGTCGTATCTAATGAAAGGGACACAAAGCAGTCATGTGGCTTTCAATTCGGCCTTTGCAAATTAGCTGACAGACTAGGTTATTTCAAGACCCCTGACTGGGACATGACTCAGGACACTGGAAAGGGACTTAGCATCACTGTCTTAGTTCATTTGTGTTGCCATTAAGGAAACAAACAAAAAAAGCCCTGAGACTGGAGAATTCATAAAGAGCAGAAGTTCATTCCTCATAGCCCTCAGGGTGGGAAGCCCTAGATCAGATGCTGACAGGTTTGATTGTCTGGTGGAGGACTCTCTGCTTCTATTATGACACCTGTGGCTGCACCTTCTAGAAGGAGGAAGTTGTGTCCTCATGTGGTAGAAGGCAGAAAGACAGAAGAATCAAACACTGTGTGAAGCCACTTTATAAAGATCTCACCACTGTTCACAAAGGTGGCCACCTTTATGGTCACTTCTTAAAGGCCCCCGATTCCTTCTATTACATTGGCCAGTAAAATTTCAGAACGTGAAATTTGAAGGGGACACATTCACACTGTTGTGATCGCCTTCATGTCTTTGTTAGGGAAAGAGGAAAGGGTATGTAAATTGTCTTTCCAAGTCACTTTGACCTCACATTCCCTCTCATGGCTTTTGTCACCAAAGTTGCAAAGAAGTCTGGTCCTTGTTTTCTCCATCCTAGCTCATTCTGGCTCAATAAGAACAAGACAGAAGTCAAGTTCATTACAGTTTCCATTGCTGCTTCTGCATCTGAAGGGAAACGGTTTTGTTATTATTCAGTCAAAGGAATTACAGAAAACCACAGTGAGAGAAGAATACATCATTTTCATTCTTACTTGGCTGAAGGGCAAATCTTATGACTGTTGTTTAAAATTTTGTTGTACCATGTACATAGCAATCTGTCTGCTACAAAAGCATTCATTCTTCCCTTGATGGCCCATATGGTTACAGACCCCAATAAAAGTCCGAGGCTAAACTGGGATTCATACTCTTTATCTCCATGTCCATTGTAATGTTCATTAGGTATTCCTATGTGATATAATATAAAAAAAATCCTTACAGATAAAAAATACCCCAACCCTGATGAATTCATTCACCCCAAATTCAATGTGAAATACTGCACTGTATGTGGAAAAAAAAATCCCCCGAACCAGGGAAAGAAAATGAGCTTTATAATAAAAATACTGTTTTTGAGGCCAGAATAGTCACATTAATTATGCAACCAGTGCTACTTTGCTTAAATTACCACAGCCTCTGCATCTGAAAAGCCTTATTAAATAGTTATGTCCCTGTATATTTAAAGAAAGAGAGCTTTCTTCATTTGATTAAAGTATTTTTATTGTGTAGAATTGCAGTATAATAATCCTATGTATTTCACTTCCACTCTCTTGCCTCCTTTTCCTTCTTCCCTTCCCCAGAAAGATACATAGGAAGAAAACTAATATTATTTCAGCCACACAGTCTTACCAAAGTAAAGTAAACACATGAAATTCCAAGATAGTTAAAAAAAAATAGTGGAGAAGAGAATCTGTATAAAATTGCCAAATGCTCCCTGACAAAATTTTGTTACAAGCACTTCAGTGTCTGCGTGTTTGTTTAAAGCAGAGCTGAATACCATTCAAATGCTTTCCCCTTGCAGTGTGAATTAATTTTAGCTGACAAAGTAAAAGTCTCCACTCATCTCCAATTCCCCTTATGTAAGCAAGTCACCCCTTCTTGAGGAAGAAGCAAGCTACAGTGCTTTTCCCCTTTGAAAACGTCAAGAAAAATAATGGGCCTGAGAACAGGTTCTTTGTGTGAAAGAAGTGCCTTATGTCTCTGTAAAGACAGTCACTCTAATGCACTGTTACTTGTATTAAAATCAAAGAAGGTTAGAGCCACATGCAGAGCTTAGCTAACATCCAGTTTCCATGGACCACTTTTTTGGTTGGTGTTTTAAAGTTGTTGTGACATTACAAATTGCTTTTTTTTTTTTTAAAGAGAGAGAGAGAGAGAGAGAGAGAGTTTTTTTAATATTTATTTTTTAGTATTCAGCAAACACAACATCTTTGTTTGTATGTGGTGCTGAGGATCGAACCCAGGCACGCATGCCAGGGGAGCGCGCTACCGCTTGAGCCACATCCCCAGCCCAATAAGTTGCTTTGAAGAACTTCTCAGGGTGTGTGTGTGTGTATGTGTGTGTGTGTGTGTGTGTGTGTGTGTGTGTGTGTGTGATGTCCCTTGAACTCTGGAGTTGAAGGGAACTAACTGAAATCATGCCTAGATGGTAGACCCTCCTTTGAGCCTTCCTTGGTTTAATCTATCAAAACAGACCAAGGAGTTAACGTCACAACTTGATGACTCCTATGAAGAAGCCAAGAACATTATCTTGACTTCATCATGTTAAGACATATTAACAGGCAGTTAATAAAATGCACAGGAATGTGACCTATTCTACTAAACATCTGATTAATTATAGGGTTGTGTCAAAAATAATATTAGCCTTACGAGACAAACATTAAGGTATTGTGTGGGAGGTAAAAAAATGAGTTCTGGGCATTGTCTATTGTATTAAAGAAATGCCCTGAGTTAATTCAATTATTTTGATAAGTTATTTATGAAACAAAAGAGTGATTTCCATTTTAAAAAAGAAAATCATAAAAAAATGAGTCAATTTTTAGCTTGATGTTTTACTAGAGATTGATAATGATTTGGGAAATAGAACATTGCAGAATAAAAAAACAATAATTAATATTGAGATATGAAATACATTAAGTAATTATCTTTCTTAGCAGAGCCCTTTCCAAGATATTCTAACGTTTAAATGATAATTTTCTATCTAGTTGACTTAGCATTTTTTTTGGTGGGGGGAGTAACTGCGCTTTGAACCCAGGGGCAGTTTACCACTGAGCAATATCCCTATCCCTTTTTAAAAAATTTTTGAGACAGGGCCTCACTCGGTTGCCAAGACAGGCCTTGAAACTGCAATCCTCCTGCCTCATCTTCTGAGTTGATGGGATTACAGACACATGCTGCCTTGCCAGGCAATTAGCATTTTTTGAGTATATACTAATATTAGTATTAGTGGATACTAACATGGCATGAGAGCACAGTACATGAATGTTTTCAGGAACTTAACCTCTAGTTCAGAAGGAAAGACGTGATAAAAAATCAAGTTAACAATCTAGGCTGGTCTAGATTTTTTTTTTCTTTCTGTAATACCTGTCCAAAGTATGAAATTGTTTGTTTTGCTTTAGGCAGCTCACATCCATCTTTCTCCCCTCAATTTCAGCAGGAACTCCTATACCCACTCCTTAAAGTTTCACAATTGCTAATTATCTGACACATTTGCTTTATTTTCCCTCTCTCTCTTACTTTGTTTCTGTCTCTTTCTGCCCTTCTTTCTCTCTCTCTCCACATGCATATACATGTACATGTACATGTGCATATAGGTGAATAATTTCCTTCTTGAAATATATGGAGAGTTTCCTACAGAAGCAAAAACCTTATCATATAGAAGAATATTTAGAATATCATGATAATAAAATTTCTAATGCGATAAAATTAAGATGATTGATTTTTTAAGAATTATATCATAAAAATGTTGAAAATTTCAAATATTCCTAATTGTCTGCCCTAATTTTCTTTGGACCCATCAATCAACACTTACACATCACATTAGTGATTGGGCTTCTCCAGTCACTTTTAATCTGGGACATTTCCTTGCCTTCTTGTTGCTGTTGTCCATGAAGCTGAATCATTTTAAAGTCCAGGCCAGTCATTTTCCTGGGTTTGACTGATGTTTCCCTCATGATTAGATTCATATGACATTTCTATAAGGATGTTTCATAGGCGGTGTGTACTTCTTGTATCACATAATACATAGTGTTTTGAACATATTGTATGTATTTTGTAAAATAAATATCAATTTGCTGTTGTAATAATAAATTTTGTTCATGGATTTCTTCATGGTAAAGGCATATTTGGCCTTTTGTAATTGGCAAGTAATCTCTACAGTGACTTTCTCAATTTATGTGACTTATTCCGCTGCCCCAAAATCTTCCACAAAACTGTTATTATTCATTGTTGATTCCTGCCTGAATCAAATAGTTGGGATTGTAAAATAATGGGTTTTTAAAACCGAATCATCTCTTCTACATTTATTAGCTGTATTCTTCTGTGTTCTATCATGTCTTAATAATGAATGATTGAAAAATGTGTCATCATGAACTCAATGAGAATAATAAATAGTTTCCACTACTTAAAATAAAATGTGCAATAGAGGACTAAAAGGAAATTTGTAGAGCATTTTGCTTACTGCACTTTTCCTAAGAGAATCATGAATTCAGTAAGTGGACTATGGTGTTTGTGAGCTTGTCGCTGGAGACACACACGAATCAAACATGGCCACAGGCCTCCAGATGCTCAGGTGTGTGTAGGCAAAGACGCAGTGCAGACAGTTAACGGGTGCAACACAAACTTGAGAATATACAATTCCACCGAGGGAAATCAGGAGGAACTTTAAAAAATAGGGAATATTTGAACTGGATTCTGAGAAATAAGATATAAGTTCTCACAATAGAGAGGATAAAGAAAAGTACTTTGGCATCTGAAATGAATACCTTGTAAAGGATAAGGAGAAATGGAAAGTTAATATCTACGTAGGAAACCATGAAATATATTGTATATTTAAAGGGCAGGTTATATGGAAGTTATAGTAATATACAAAGGTGCAAGGGTATTAAAACAATGATGATAATTCTTATTTAATACATATTTATTTTTCTTTCTTTTACATATGAGCAAAAAAGTTTAAGTCACCCAAAGACTCAAAACTTGTGAATGGTGAAGCTGAGGTCTTAACCCAGGAGTCCTGGAACAGCACACACTTTCTTGTGTACCTAGACTATGCTGTTTCTCTTTTTTAAAAACAATCATATCTTGATCACTTGCTATCAGGCACTGTGCCAAGAGCATTGCATGTATTATTTTAATTAATCCTCACAATAATACCACAAAAATAGTTATTATCATTAGACATTTATAGATGGGGAAACTGAAGCAAAGTTAAGGCAAGTTTTTCCAAGTTCAAGCAACTAGTAAATAGCAAAACTGTCTCTTAGTCATAACCTTTACGTTACTATGGAACAGGGACTGCTAATAATAATGCAAGGAAGGGTCTAATTCCTTTGTAGATTCAATCTTGAGTTCACACCTTCATCTGCTGAGTAGAGGAAACTAGGTACCTTCTGGAGAGGAGATAAGATTTTATAAGATCATTATCATTATTAGTAGCAGAGGCAGCATAGTGAACATTTACTGAGCACATATAGTAAGAATAATGGTAATCAACTATACAGACCTTACCTAATTTATCTTAGAGGTCAAATAGGGAATTATGCAATGAGAAAGAAGTCCTGAATTATTAGGAGCAAGGAAAACACACAGAAATGGAATTATAAAATAAGAAAGAAATTCCAGGTAAATAAATACCTTTAGTTGTATCTAACACTGGAGAGACACTTATTAGCTATTGCTTGAATCAGAGAAGAATTTTCATGGTGTCTTATTCACTTTTGAGACTGAGCTAGAATGTAGTGCCTTTTTAAAAAAATTGTGCACTCTGTGTGTTTTTGTGTATTCCTGAGTAAGATTAGCCTGCAAAAACTCCATTGCAGCCAGATGTGTAAACTACATGGAACCCACATAACCCCTTTGGCCACAATCCTTATTCCCCAAGTGGCTCAAACTGGAAAAGTTCATCATCTCTAAGGAGACTATATTAACCAGGCATATCTCTAGGTATCCATTACTCAGGACACATGGAAAGTTCTGTTTCTATTCTTTTGGAAGTTATTTCATCTAAACATGTGAGTGGATCTTGTGAAAAAATTTCCATCCTGCCCAAAATACTGAAACATATAAGTCATTCTTATCCTGAGAGCACAGAGGAAAAATTATCTACTTTCTTTTTTTGAATACTTTAAAATTTGATTTCCATTTGAATGACCTGAAGTGCAGTTTGTGTTATAAGAGTAAGACAGGAAAGCAAGTTCATATTCTATATGGCTTATCAGGAGTAATAGTTCCAATGCCATTACATGGAAAATGTAGTTTTCCCTGCTGATAAATAATACTGCTTTATTATACAGTAACACCCAAATTAATTTGTGCCTGTTTCTATATTCTGCTTCCATTGACCAGTCTGCATATTTGTGAAAAGAGCAGTATTAATTACCAAATCACTGTAAGATGCTTACACTGCTTCAGCCAATGCCCCACATCAATTTCTATTTTGTATCAAAATCTTCCTGCCTTTTTAACATATTGGTTTTCAAAAAAACCCTCAGATTCAACTTTAATAGCTTTCAGAACATTATGTTGATATCTTATTAGAATCATGATTTCTTAAAATAAAATTGATTATTCTATCAAAGAACATAATATGAGTTTTAATTTATTCTTTGTGTGAATCTCTGTAGCATTTTAAATCATGTTATTATCTAGCATTTGTTAACATTTATCTCTCTCCCTCTCTCACAATATTCTCTCTCTCTCTCTCTCTCTCTCTCTCTCTCTCTCTCTCTCTCTCTCCTCCAGGGATTTAACTCAGAGGTGTTTAACCACTGAGCCACATCCACACCCCTTTTTAAAAAATATTTTATTTAGAGACGGGGTTAGGGCCTTGCTAAATTGCTGAGGCTGGCTTTGAACTCAAGATCTTCCTGCCTCAGCCTCCTGAGCTGCTGGGATTACAGAAGTGTGCCATCCTGCCTGGCATTTAACACTTCTTGGTATTGTTATTTCTAAGTACTTTTATATTGTTTTACTGTTGTAAGAAGCAAATACAATTTCCATTATTTTTTCTAATTTATTATTATAGATTTGAGGATATACTCATAATACATTTTAGTAAATAATATGTATCTTAAGTTGAAAATACTGAGAAAAGAAGAATGCCCATTGAACTTTGAACAAATTAATAATATATTTTCACTGGAAAGATTCCACTTGAATATTTTGTCAGCATTTATTTTTCCATTCTGTTTTTCAATTTGTTCAGTTTTTAATTGATATGGAACCACCTTCACTAGTTTTGGTGTACCGTTTTGTGAGTTTTAAACAATGCGTACGGAGAGTTGTAACCATCACTAAAATTGAGATACAGAGCAAACCTGTCGTCACTAAAACCTCCTCATGCTACCCCTTTGTAGTCACTCCCCTGTCCTCTCAGCTTCAGGCAATCTTTGCTCAGTTCTCCAGCATCACAGTCATTTCCCCCAGAGTATTTTTCAACTCAGTGACAGTGAGTCTTGCCTCTCACTAAGCATAGTCACTTGAGACTCACCCATGACGTTCTGGGGACCAATAGACTGTTCCTTTTTGTTGCTCAGGTGTAGATCCTTACATACATGGGGAATAGTTTATGGATCACCCAACAGTTGAAGGACATTCCAGTGTGCAGTTTTGAGAAATTACAACTAAAGCTGCTATAAATATTCATATACATCTTTTTAATGCGAATTCAAGTTTCCACTTTACATTGGGATTGAAATGGCTATGTGATACAGAAAGTGTATAGTCAACATAACTAAAAACTGCCAAACTGTCTTTTCTTTTGGCTGAATGTTTTTGCAGTCCCACCAATAATAAAAGGGAGTTCCAGCTCTTCTTTTTTCTCTGGTTTTCAGATGTTTAATTATAGTATGTGTCTGTTATGGGGTTTGTTTGTTTTTGCTATCAGGAATTGAACCCAGGGGCCCTTAACCACTGAGCCACATGCTCAGACCCTTTTTAAATATTTTACTTAGAGACAAGGTTTCTCTGAGTTGCTTAGGACTTCGCTAAGTTGCTGAGGCTGGCTTTAAACTCACAATCCTCCTGCCTCAGCCTCCTGATCTGCTGGGATTGCAGGTGTGCATCACCATGCCCAGCTCTGTTATGGTTTTATGTAAGTTTATCTTGTCTGAGTTTCCTAAGATTCTTGAATTTATAATGTTTACAAATATCCTTCAACAAATTTGAAAAGCTTTCAAAGATTTTTTTCAATTTTTTCAATAGTCTTTTATTGAGAACCAAATGACATGAAACTAAGACTCATTTCATATTGTTCCAGAGTTCCCTAAGACTGTTCATCTTTTCCAGGCTTTTGTCTTTCTGTTCTTCAAACAAGATAATTATTATTGATTTGTTCTTTTGTTCAAAGACTCTGCCCCATGGTGTCTCTATTAGCTGTTGAGTATACACAGTGATCAGCTCAAATGTTTTATTTTTTAGTTCCAAATCTTTCATTTGGTTTTTTAAAAAATACATTTATTTTTGTACTAAGAACTTCTGTCTTTCTGTTCAGTTTAAGAATGTTTATCTTAAAGTCATTATGTTTTGTATTAGAGCAGTATAGTTATACTTAGTAGCTGGGTTCATTTTGACAAAATAATACATGCATGGAATTTGATTTACTCCTTTTAATTACCAGTTTCCCCCCTTTTCCTCTCCTCCTCCTTGCCCTACTCGCCTTCCTCTACTCTGCTGATCTTACTTTTGCATATACGTAAAGGTGAAATTCCCTCTGCTATATTTAAATGTGCACACAATATGATTTTGTCAAATTCATTCCTCTTCTCCTCCCCTTTTCCATCCCTTCTCCTTCCCTTTCCATCTCCTCCTTCTACTCCACTGATCTTCCCTATATCTTTCCCTTATTTTGCTCTAGCTCCTGATTTTCAGAGTCTGGCTTATTTCACTTAGCATGATGTTCTCCAGTTCCATCATGGAGCATTATTATAAGAGTTGCTTTAAAGTCATCACCTGATAATCCCAATGTTTCTGCTATATCTTGGTACAGGTATCTCTTGATTAGCATTTCACTTGAGAATTGTCAGGCATTTCTGCATTTTTTTAAATTTAGTATTTTACACCGTATCTGAAGTTTTGAAATATTACTTTGTGAAACAATGTGTACTACTCAAATTCTTCCGAGTATGTCAACTTCTTTTTTTTTTTTCTTTGTTTTAGGAGAAAACCAACCCACTTAGATGCAGACCACATGTCTGTCCTGCCTTCTGGTTGGTTGTTCTAATGTTCATTCACTTATCAAGACCAATGGCATTCTGTTTTTATATCTGACAGTCAAGGTGCCATTCAGCAGTTAGTTGGGACATTGGATGTTGCTATATGCTATAATTTATTTTACAAAGACTTTTCTATGTTAGTTTGGGTTTGTACTACATATATGAAGCTCAGGACTGAACTCAAAATTTGTTCTTTTTCATATATAGAAACAGAAATTCACTTATCTGGATCTTTCTCTCTAGGAAACTTAACACACGCACTCTGGCTCCTATGAACTCCTTTTTTCTGGTCTCCAGCCATAAAAACAGTAGTCCTTTTGATTTATCATCACCTAAGATTCTGCTGAACAGTTCCTTATGAGCAACACCATTGTCAGGCTAAAGTAATGAAAGAAAAGAGACAGAAAATAATGGGGCTCCCCCTCACCCTGTAAGGACCATGTGAGACCCCTTTTCTGTCCAGAAACATATATTTTTCTGAGAATGATCTAAAATAAGGTTGACCTGAGAACAGGAGGAGAGAGGAATAAGAAGAAAGAAGTTTAAATGGATTTTTCTCCTATATCTCAGAGCTCACAGGGATTCCTTTTTTTTCTGGTTCTCTGTCCGGGAAGATTGAGTTTCTCTTGGGGGTTTTGCTATGTGCAACTGTTGCATAGTTCTGTGCTTTACAAGCTGGGAGATAAAGTAGGAAAAAAGAAATGGAAAATTACCCCCAATAAAATGTTCCTCAAGATTGTACTCCCCTCCCAATCTGCTCTTTTCTGCTAATCTTTTAGTGTTCAGGTATCTTGGTTTTTTTTTTTTTTTTTTTTTTTGTATATTGTTCCAAGTTTTCAGTACCATTGGAGAGACTGGCTATAGTAAAATTACTCCATCTTGCCCAGTACCTAAAACCTCAACTCCTGCTTAAAAAGACATGATAAGGGCCAGGGTTGTGGCTCAGTGTAGAGCACTTGCCAAGCATGTGTGAGGCACTGGGTTCGATCCCAGCACCACATACAAATAAACAAAATAAATATATTGTGTCCACCTACAACTAAAATAGATATTTTAAAAAGCCACAATAAATCCCATATATATTCAACAATAATGTATTGTGCATTAAAAAAATAACTGATTGATTTTAAATGTCTTCCCATTAAAAATATAGGTAATGCATATTAGTGTGATTTAATCATTTCATATTTTAGACATATACCAAAACACCACATTATGCCTTACAAATGTATACAGATGTGACTTGTCATCAAAAATAATGTTAAGAATAACTTTCCAAGTTCTATGTGATAAAAATATTAATTTTAAAAAAGTTATCATACATTGCAAAATGGCCTGGGAACACACAATAAAGTCAAGAAACTAAAAAATAGATATAGTTTTCTATTCCAATGACACATACAGAACACTGGGATGGATACTAACCAATTATGTTTTAAACCATTGAGATGATTCAAAGTTTCTTTTTCTTTTGTTCAAGGAAGAAAATTATTCAATAGCTAATCACTTATTCCTTCTACATTTACATCAACGGGTGATGGATAGTTGATGGCATGAAAATACAAGTTCCCTTTTTAGCAACTTTGCCTCCCATATGTCTGGTATTTAATGTGAATGGCTTTGTCTTCAGCCAACAATTTAGAATGTCTTTACTAAAAGCTCTTCTCAGAATATTCAGTTATTAATATATTATGATCTAGATTTTTCTCAATGGTTCATTTAAGGAATCGGATATTTAAGACTTAGACTAATGGCCATATTAACTATGCATTCTCCTAGATCCTAAAACTCTATTAACGAATTAAAGTAGTATAGCAGTCAAAGTGTATCTGAACAGTTGTCTCAACTGTTCTGCAAAAAATGCTTTAACTTGATATAAAGATGTTTTATATGTGCATTATTTGTTTGATCAGAAGTAATGTCTTTGCTGAAACAAGGGTTCAGAACATTAGCCATTGTGTTATCAAATGACTATTTTTAAATAATCAACAACTTCTTTGCCAAGATTAAATTTAGAGGGGGGGAAACTATGCCTCAGTAAATAAATTTCCAAGGTTTCTTCTGTTATATGAAAAAAAGCAATAGAAACCAATGTGTTTCTTCTCTTTTACACAAATTTCCAAAATAATCCCAAGCAAATTCAGTGCCCATTTGTGACATTCTCCTTAGATCAGGCACATAACTGCATCTACATCTGTACCTTTCAACATTACCTCTGTTCACTGTGTTTGAAATCAAATTTATTCAGAAATAATGTACATAGAAAAAAATGTACCTCTTTAAAAGTATACTTTGATATTTTGAAAAATATATAAATTATGTGATTGCGACCAAAATATAAAGCATTTATTATCTCAGAAATTTGCTCTGTATAATTTTATTTTCAACTCTTCCACTTTTCCCTGTCATTGTAATTTATTTTCTCCCATTCTAGAATTTCATATACTTGGGAATATATGGTATGATTCTTTATTTGGGTCTGGTTTCTTTTGTTACTTTGTTGATGTGGTTGTTGATATTTTTCATGTTAAATATCTATGAGTTTTTGAAAGTGTTCCCCTGTATGTAATATGTCTTTGTTTCTTTTTTTTTTTAAAGAGAGAGAGAGAGAGAGAGAGAGAGAGAGAGAGAATATTTAATATTTATTTTTTATTTTTTGGCGGACACAACATCTTTGTTTGTGTGTGGTGCTGAGGATTGAACTCAGCGGCGCGCATATACCAGGTGAGTGCGCTACTGCTTGAGCCACATCTGCAGACCATGTCTTTGTTTCTTTGGTTGATTTTTGTTGTTGTTATGGTTACCTTTTCTTTATTACTGCTTTTCACAAATTTCATATGATATGCTTAGTGTGGCTTTCTTTGTTTTTAGTTTGCCTGGCTTCTTTAATCTTCATTTTGTGTGTTACTAGGTTTTTTTTTTTCTTTTTTTCTTTCTTTCTTTTTTTCTCTTCATTCACATGTTGGCTGTTATTATTCAACTATTTTTTTTCCTGACTGCATATCATAAGACTTCAATGTTCTGTGTGTTTTGTCCCACAGGTCATATTACTAAGGTTCTCTTAAACCTTATTTATGTTTTTCCTCTTCCTGTAATTCAGTTTGGCTAGTTCATTGCTGGGTCAAAAGTTTACCGATCTCTTCCAAAGTCTCTAGGCTGCTATTAATTTCATCCAGTAAGAAATCTTTTTTTTTTTTTTTTTAGATATTTTAACTTTCCCCATTTGATATTTCATTTGTTTCTCCTATTTTTTTAAAAAATCTTTTCACTCATTATGACCAGGTTTTTCTAAAGTTTTGGCATTTTGCCTATTCTTAGGTCATCATCTCTCATCTTGGTGTACTTCAATTGATGAGTTTTTCTCCTAGTTATAAGTTACGTTTTTTTTGTTTCTTGATATACCTAGCAATTTTTATTCACTTCTGAACATTGTACATGCTCAAGTGTTGAATGTCTGGATTTTGTTTTTTCTTCAAAGAACATTGGATTTTATTTTGGCTCAGGTAAATTACTTGATGTTCATGCTGTTCATTTTAAAATGTACTTTTAAGTTTTGTTAGGACTAAAAAATCCTTTACTTTAACTCTAGTGTTGTAAAAAAGGGGTTTTGTTTCTGGGACCTCTCCTACATAATCTTAGTGTTCAATGAGATCATTCCACTCTGGTTAGTCAGAATTTATACATCATAAACTCTGAAGGTTGTTCAACTTAAAGATCCCTGGTGTTTTTTGCTGCTCACTCTATGTACACACAGTAATATCCAGCAGTAGTCTCAAAGACACCCCTTTGCAGATTTCTAAAGTGCTGTAAGTAGCTTATTGAGTAGCCCTCTAATATTCTGCAGAGAAACTGAAGCTGCATCAGCCCACTCCCCAATCCCAAGCACACTCAGATTTCTGTTTTCATTTCTCAATCAAAATGTATCTTTTCTTTGGGTTCCCCTCCATGCCTTGGTGTGGAGACAGTGACTCTGTGCCTCGTTCTACTTTGCTTCTCTTTCCCTGGAGATCACAATCCTGGGATGTTTGCTGGTGAGTACCTAAAGGGAGTTGTTTTATGTATTTCATCCAGTTTTCCAGTTGTTGATCAGCAAAAGGGCAAGTCAACTACCAGTCCCTCCGTTATGGTAAAAGTGAAAATCAGCAGTCAGTTTTTCATTTTACTTTCTTTAGTTACACTATGTTTAATAATGCAATATTTCTTGCAGAATACAAGCACATGTATTCTGTATTCACCTCCCCCCAAATTCTGATGAAATGAAAAAGCATATTTGATGCAGAGAGCATAATTTTTATTCAAATAGGTAATGTGCCTTTTAGTTATTTCTGGACTTTTAGAAATTATTTGGTAATTACTGGTGTTTCAGTTCCTTAAAGAACTTAACAGGAAAATTAACTCAAAAGATTTAAAGCTCAAATAATACATGATTTCTATTTTGGTTTTTTTTTTCAGGTGAGAAAATATTAATGGTTCCTTCCACACAAACTCTGGGGTCTGTTTTACTTTGGGGCTCTTAAGAAGAAAATCCACATGAAATGTGTTCAATACTTATTTACCTAGAAAGACAGCAGCTTACCAGTGCTATGATTCTTTAATTTTATAGTGTCCAACACATTTTTGAAATTTTTTTACTGATTTTATTGCCACAGAAATGGTAGACCATTGTTCACAAGCTTAATAAGAAAAGACATATTTTTAAATAAAAAACACTATTTTAATTCAAGGAAGTCTAAAATAATTAGAATTTGATTTTATAAAATTATTTTATTGTCTATGTCTGAGTATTCATAGTTACTGTCTATCTCTGAATAGGTCAGATATGACCTAAAAGCAGCAAGACTAAGAAAATTGGGGTGCTAAAAATCTGGAAGTGATTATTCCCATGAAATAAAACATTATGATCATTTCTACAAATGCAGTCTAAAATTAAATGTTTTAAAAGGTGTTATACATAGGCATACATTTTTTCTAATGTTTTTAATTATCACATTATGTTTTAATAACTACCTCCTGTTACCCCCAGTACCCATGTATACACATTTGAAGTTTTACATAAATAATCTGTATTATCCATGTAAAAATATATAAAAAATAATATCACCCAGTCTGACAACAATATTGGTTCATCATAGCAAAGGAGGTGGTAGATTTGATGATGTCATCTATGGAGTTCCTGTGAAAAGTTTCATATTCACAGGTATTTTACACAGATTTTAGGATGCCTGCTCATACCTCTGCCAACTAATATTCTTAAAAACATTCTAGTATGCAGGAAACATTTGCCCATTTTCCCTTTTCCTATAATTCAGAAATAATCTTAAATTTGACTTCACTAAAAAAAAAAAGCTTCTTTCAACTGACACACTGAAAAAAAAAATCATTGTTTGTAGCATATTTTTATTGTTAACTTCTTCACAGACTATATTTTTTGTTTGTTTACTTACTTAACTGCCATTCCTCAGTCCCTCCCATGTCAAAATGAAATATGAAATCCTTCAGGGCAGAATTTTGCTCTCCTGTTCCTTATGTATCCCTGGCATCCAGGGTGGTCACTGAAAGAACTACTTTACTTGTTTAACTATGAAATGAATAAAAGATTTTCTCCAGGGCTGGGGATGTGGCTCAAGTGGTAGCATACTCGCCTGGCATGTGCGGGGTGCTGGGTTTGATCCTCAGCACCACATAAAAATAAAATAAAGATGTTGTGCCCGCCAAAAACTAAAAAAATAAATATTTAAAAAAGTCTCTCTCTCTCTCTCTCTCTCTCTCTCTCTCTCTCTCTCTCTCTCTCTAAGAAAAAAAGATTTTCTCCAGGGTGACAGCAGAGGAGGTGATTTTCATTTCCTAGTCCAATGTGAAGAGGACCTGAACAGTGAGATCCAGTGCTATGTCCCATATGCTCATCACCACATTTCTAGTACATTTTCAGTCACCATTTTGTGATTGCACATGGATATTAATCATGACAACCAACTCCTGTGGCTCTCACACATTACCATGACATTTAACTTTATAGTTGGGGATGAGTGATTACAGAGCACTGAGGTGGGTCTTAGAAGTCCATTTGGGCCATTGGAAATCAGCGTTTGGGTGATGGATGTTCAGAAAATACGTTTTAATATACAAAGCACAGATCTTAAGTTGTTCTGACATGAAGCCATAGAGCCCAAATGAAGAACAATGAAAGCCTTTATGGAGTGACATGGACCTGTTCTGGGAGGTAGGAAGCATGGAAGCATTGAGGAAGTTTCTCGGCAGCTCCTTTAGTCCTACGCAGAATTCAGGAGAGGGACAGGACAAGGCAAGGTGCTGGAGGATTAAGGAATAGGACAGGATATTTCTTAGATGGGAACCAACTATTTCCCATTAAGTTTCAAACCTACAGTAGCCAATTGTCCCAGTATTAAACTATTCATAGCATGCAATATTTTATGCATATGAGCTCCAGGATCAAATGATGGCTTGGACATTACTAATTGAATAACTTTGAGACATTACAGTAGTGTTATAAACTGTGGGTTCCTCACCCTTCAAATGCAGGGATAGTCTGGCACTATGGCACATACCTGTAATCCCAATGGCTCTGGAGGCTGAGGCAGGAGGATGGTGAGTTCAAAGACAGCCTCAGCAAAAGTGAGACACTAAGCAACTCATGAGGCCCTGTCTCTAAATAAAATACAAAAGAAGGGCTGGGGATGTGGCACAGTGGTTGAGTGCCCCAGAGTTCAATAACTGTACATTTCCTGCCAAAAAATGTGGGACACCTGCTTCATCAGGTTATTGGAAAATTGAAGGTAATCTATGGTTAAGGATTTAGGCTGGATATATTTAGGTTGCTTAATGACACCTACATGAATGTTGCTCTTAGGATTATTAACCTCCCTTGGGACAGAGTCACTTCCAGAACTGAGTTTGGCTGAGGACTTCATGCATTATGGAAAGAAGATCGAGTTTAGGGTGTGAACCCACACATTATAACTATTTCATTCTTCAATTTTTGATCTCTGTGGTAGTTGAACAAATGCTATATTTAAAGATTCAGAGATTAACACTATTTATTAAAATAATCTGACATAGAATTTTATCTCCTTGGGTTCATTTGAAGCCAAGATTTTTATGTATTTGTAGATGTTGGAAAGAAATCTCTTACTTACAGAGAGAGTTTATTCATATAGTGGGTATCGAACAGTTGGGGCTGAGTGCCAAGATTTCATTATTTTTGATGTGGAATGTACATAATTATACCCTTTCAAAATATTTTGTATCTTTGTCAAAGACTACCACTAGAGTAATTACAAGGTAGCTCTGTTTTGTGCAAAGAGCATCATTTAAACTAAAAATGGATTTAACTGAATTGTGATCGAAAGTGATTTTTTTTTAATATGGTAGCACTCAAATATTGTCCTGCCAGAAACTTCCAAAAACAAAATTTTGTGTTGCATCACAAGAATAGTTCCAAGCATCACAGTTTTTCATTTCAAGTAATAAGGAGGAAATTCAATTGATTTTAGATAATTCTAGATATTAAGGCAAAACAAAACAAAATAAACAAAACAAAACCAGAACAACAATTAAGAAAATGATCTGAATACTTTGTTAAAATGTCAAAACTGTCATATTTCTTGATGACATATGATCGCAAGTGAACTTACCACATCAAAAAGTCCTAAAGCATAATTAAAGGCACTGACATAAACATGACATGTAATAAAATAACACTTCCCATTTTGCTTGGGTTATACTTTACAATGTGAATGAAAGATTCTAGATATTGAGGTTTGGGGGAAATGATACAGTGCATTTCTGTATAAGATCAATTAAATCTAAGCTATCAAATTTCTTAGCTTTAAAGGTACTTTATCATCATTAAAAGCACTACCCACCTGTCTACCTTGCATTACGGAAGCTGCTCAGAGACTCAGTATTGCAATGAGTCAGAGGCAGTCCGTGGGAGTTTCTTGAAAGGCAGTCAAAGATGACCTAATTGAGTACCTTGGGAGGGCTGGATCCCTTGGCCTTGATGGTCTCCACAAGGAACTACATGGGACAGAAGGGCACAACTGCAGCCACCCTTCTCTGCGAGGACATTTTTACTATTTCTCCAAGTGGGTGTTTCAGCAGCAGTTGAAGGAAACATGAATTTTCAATACATTCAGCAGAGAGAAATGAGATATTTTGACTGAGATATATTATCCTGTCCCACTTTGTAGCAAAAAAAAAGGCAGTAAAGTGTTTCTGCAGGGTCAAGTAGCAGAGAAGTCATCAGCCAGTGGCAGCGAAGGCATTCATGCAGCAACATCCAAGAGTGGACAGAATGTGAATTAGGCTGAAGTCAAGGATTACAAAAGAAAAAAGCAACAGTCCACAAAACGGAAGGTCTATGGCCCCAAATGCATGGTCCATGCTACAAAAGAAGATATTACTAGCAATGATGGTTTTGGTACCATCCAGCGAGTACAGAAACACAAAGACTGTGAGCCGGAGGAGGGTGTAACACCTTGCTTAATTTGCTTTCCTTAAAGAGGACCTGATGATTTCTGAATGGATTTTGAAAACGAGACGAATGTCCTTGGGGATTGTCTTCAATGCTTGCAAAAATCTATAGTATTGAATGGCATGATCATTTTAGAGATAGACATTGCTTATCAATACCTCTGGTATAGAACAAGGACTAGCAGGCCAGGGTGTCAGTGGGAAATCTGACCCGTGCAGGTCCTAGCATCTGCTTTGTCTCTGAGTGAAAACTTCTTCATTATATCTTTTTTTCTTTTATTTTCCACGGTTTCTCATTTATAGCATGTTTTATTTAGTTCGTGCTGCTTTCACAAATTACCCCAGCCATAACAAATTACCATACCATAGTGAACACATAAGTAATTTTTTAAATGATGATAAATAACAATTTACAGTCACGAATTGCTTAACAATGGTGATATGTTCTGAAAAATGCACCATTAGGTGATTTTTGTCTTTGTAAAAACATTATAGAGTATGTACTTACACAAACCTACAAGGAGGTATGGGTCAGTCCCTTGATGTAGTCTCTCCATGTAATCAAGAAATGCAGTAACCCTAGATATACCAGGCTGCTGTCAGTCCTACACAGTATAATGTTTTGCAGTAAAATTTTATAAGTAGAAGTACATTCTAAAACAACATAATAATGGAAAGTACTTAATAATGGAATGCATAGTAAATACATAAACTGGTAACAAGTCACTTATTATCTATACAAGTATTATATTATATATAATCATATTGATATAGTTTTGTATGACAGGAATCACAGTAGGCTCACATATACTGCATCACCCAGCCACAGGACTTCATGATTTTACATTGTGCTATGACTTTATGACAGTGGCAATGACACTAGTTAATTGAATTATTTCAATCCCATTATAATCTTATCTATCATATATAAAACCCATCACTGACCAAAACTTTGTTATATGGAAGGTGACTGCAGTTACTGTAGTTTGAAGTCTGGAAAGTCCAAGATCAAAATGCCGGGGGATTCAGTGTCTAGGGACGGGTCTTTTTCTGGTTTGAAAACAGCCATCTTCTTCCTGTAGTCTCATATGCTAGAGAGACTGATTATCTTTCTTGCATCTGTCTTTTTTTTTTTTTTTTTCAGAAGGGAAATAATCCAATTCCGGTCACAACTGCCTTCATGATTTAATCATTCCCAAAAGCCCACATCCAAATACTATCACATAACTTACTGGGACTTTAACGTGTGAATCTGAGATGTATACAAACATTCAGTCTATAGTAAACTCCAAAAGTTTATTAGGTATCTTATATATGCCAAGATTTTGCTGGGGATTTGGATTTGAAGATGCTTCTTCTCAAAGAACATTTCAAGATTAATTGGAAGGAAATGAATTCATAATGCTATTCTCAAGTAGATAATGCATTGGTAATTGCTGACATAAGAGATGAAGAGAAAAAAATTAAAAATGGAATATGTGCTTATAGTGAAATTGAAGTTCTACCCTTGATCCTATCACTTATACTTTAGGTGATTATTTACTATCCTGATCTTCAAATATAATGTAAGAAAAATGAGTGAGCATGTGAGTCAATTTCAGTTGATACCTGAAGTGATTAACTTATTAGAGAGAAGGTAAACTTTGGCTCATGGTTTCAGATGTTCCAGTCCATGATCAATTGGCCTACTATTTGGGGGTTTATAACTAGACTGAATATCATGGCAGGAATTGTGTGGTGAAACAAAACAGCTCATTGTCATATCCAGAAAGCAAAAAGAGAGAAAAAAGAAGGGGCCTGGGGCCCCAGTATTCCCATCGAGGGCAGGCCCCCAAAGTACTGAAGGCTCCCACCAGGCACCACCTGTAAAGACTCAACCACCTCCCAAAGGCTCCACACTGGGGCTAAGCTTTTACCCCCTGGGCCTTCAGGAGACATTTAAGAATAGCAGCAAGATAAGCATGAAGATGGGTTATTTTTCTTTGTTTTCTAGAACTTCAACACAAGAAGTAAGGTAGCATGTTATTTCATCTGAAGAAACAAAGCATTTAAATAGCTGACTTTATAAAAAAGGCATGCAGTTTAGACTTTGAGTGGTTTTGGTAGTATAGGTTTAGTTGATAAAATATTATTAAAGTGTATGGGGGATAAACTGCTCCTTTTCAAATTTTATAAAGACTTTGTCAAGGTGATTTACATAATTGAAATTCTATATTTATAACTACAGATGTGCCACAAAATTCAAGCTAGCAGCCAGACTGTCAAAACTCTCACTAGTTTCATGAAAAGGAAGATTTGTATATTTTTTTTTACTGGTTTCTATAAACTAATACTGATTTGGAAAGCAATAAAATTGATGAAAGATCTTTTATTTCAAAACCCATGTAAAGAAATCAAGTTCTTTTTTTTTTTAAAAAAAAAGACCCAAATATAATACTTGAAGATGATAAAGATTAAATATTCTGCTGTATTCATCTCTAATATTTATAAATGTTAGAAAATTTTTGATGCTGTTTTTTGGATTGCTTTATTTAGAAATTAATTCAGGAAATCTTTAAGAAAAAGATGCTCTTTCATTTATTGCAATTGGGTTTTTATTTGAGAGCATGGCAAACTCAACTCAGGTAGTGCATTTGTATGATTCATGCAGTGCATGCACAATCTTCTTTTTAAAATACTTTTGTTTTATTTTTGTTTATTTTTATATGGTGCTGAGGATCGAACCCAGTGCCTTATACATGCCAGGCAAATGCTCTACCACTGAGCTACAACCCCAACCCTATGTACAATCTTCTCTAAAAGCGTAATGAAGGTCTTTAAATTCCCAGGTAGAATTTGACTGTAAAGTGTCCAAGGCATTTCTTTTTTAGGCCCATTTAGTCTTCAGTGCCATTTCTAGAACAGGAAGACAGCTTGCAGATACAGAGTTAATGGAATAGACAATGAAAATAATATAACACATTTTACCTTTATTTTAAACAAGACTAGCTTAATTCTTCAACATATTTTAATAATTATTTTCAATATGTTTTGAAGTCTGATTTTTTTCAAGTCTTTAGTTATATGAAAAAATGAACTAAAAATAGACCAACCTTAGTTAAGTGTTATTTTTCATTTTAGAAAATTAAGTCCCTAAAGTGAAAGTTACAGATTTAATTGTGTTTAAATAGATATGTTGAATTCCTAAACCCCAGTACCTCATTTTGAGTTTTTTTTTTTTGAAATTGGGTCATTAAAGATGTAATTAGTTACACTAAAATTAGGTCATAGTGAAGTAGGGTGGGCCTTGAGTCCAACATGACTGAAGTTATTATAAGAAGAGGAGTGATATAGATACAGATTTAAAAGCACATTGACACAAGAAAACAGCCAGGTAAGCAAGGTGACACAGATTGGAATTGTTCTGCCACAGTGAAGAGATTTGGGACTATCTGAGGCTGGAAGAGACAGGGAAGGATATTCCCCTAGAGAGTTTGTAGGGAGTATAATCCTACTGACATCTTGAGTTTGAACTTCAAGTTTCCAAAACTGTGAGGAAATATATTTTTTTATTTAAGCCAGGCAGCTTGAGACAAATTATTCCAGAAACTCCAGGAATTAATACAAAGGGTGTGACAAACTTCCAAATGGTACTACTACATTAGAAGATGGTATTCCTTGGAGACTTGACTTAACAGTTCAAGGGCACACAGCCACCAGTTCCTGAAATATCATACACTTATTTGGTATGGGATCCTCACATCCCAAGTAAGCTCTTGTCTGTCTTCACTCTCTCTGGTTTCCTTTTGCTTTAAAAGCAATTATGCATATTATCCTATTTTTTCTTTGTTTATCTCTATACATGTTTCTGCTTTTTCTACCATTATTGTTATCATCTCCATCATCATAAAACTATCTTTGCCAGCCCTACATTAGTTTCAAAATTCCAAAATCATGTGGTTATTATGACATTAAATGAGATTTGTGACAGCTGATAGGATGCTAATTCCCCACAACGACCACCAGAGTATTTGTGTATGAACCATAAGCATGCAATGTTTGCTTATGGATTCATTCACCACTATTATCATTTCACTTTGGGGATTTAAAGCTTGTCTTAAGCTGCTTCCAAATCAATAAAATTTTCCATTTGGTATGAAGTGAAAAAAAAAAAAGAACCTTTATGCTGTTTTCTTAAATGTCTTCTACAGACAGTTCAACATTGTATTTAATGAGCTGCTCCATTATGCCTAAACTGGAAGCATGCATTAATCAACGCTGTGCTTCCTAACCTCCTCTGCCTGGTGAGGAGAATAGAGTTTCTTTCAGATAATTGCTGTGGTTCCAGAAGATAAAACATCCCTGCCTATTGAGGGATGCATTAGTTAGCGTGAAGACTAAGATGCTATAAACAAAGAGACTCCAAAGCACAGGGTTTAAAGAAAGCAAAAATTTATTTCTGACTCAAATACTTTCTGCAGTAGGCAGTGTAGACTGGCAGGAGAGTCCAGTCCACGAAGATATTTAGGGCTCAGTTTCATCCTATAGTTTTGCTTTTCCACCTTCCAAGGCATTGTTCTTGTCTGAATGTTCAAAGCTGTTCCGTACAAGGAGAAGAAGAAACAATATGGAGGAAGATATGTTCAATTTCTTACAACTCAGGTCCAGAATTAGAACTCATCACTTGTTCAGAGTCCACTGGCAAGAATTCCATTACATGGCCAAAGAGAGTTGCAAGAGAAACTAAAAAATGTAGTTTTCTCTAAGGCAGCAGCTATATTTCCCAGTATAATTCTTACGTGGAGGAAGATGAGAAAAGATGTCAACAGATGGTATCAATCTCTTCCAAAGACTTCGTATTAATGCAATCTAGAGTATTTACTCTTGGAAGCTTAAAATGATTTATGTTAGATGTAGAATTTACAAAGTTGTTTAAACCATTTCCAGTTCTGAACATTTGCATGAGAGATCACGCTGTCCCCTTCTCGATAAATTTGGGCATTGTTTTAGCATTTACAAAACAGTATTTTATACCCAACTTTAAGATAAAATTGATTTCTATTGGAACAGATGCTGGAAAATAGCATGGGAAACACATTAGATATCATTTCATAAATTTGTTGAAGCAGGAAATACAAAGCAATGCCTGTCGATTTTCCCGGATATCTCCTCTGAAAGCAAAAGAGATATTTAAGATTGCAGGAGACAGAATATTCTGTAATATATAACAGCTGTTCATTGCTGCACACTGGTCCAGACAGTGAAAGGGTACAGAGAAAAGTGGGGAGAGAATGAGACAGAAGAGATACAAACTCACATAACAAAATTAATTAACTAAGTAGAAATGTGCAAGGGGTACAATAAATTGCTTTGCTAAAGGAATACATTTGGAGGCTGAATGAAAGTCCACTTCCTGGTATGATCATTTCCCTATTCCCTCCCTTCTCTCAGTGAATCCCTTTTTAGCTCTAGAAATTGAACCACTTTTTGTCAGCATATGTAGTTTTGGCTTTTTTTAATGCTTTTCCCACTGCCGATGTTATTTCATTCTGTCTTAGGTTGATAAAGCAATTTACTAGTAAATTTTGGAGATTGTACCATCTTTTATTTTGATTTTATTTCAATAAATGAACAACTTCTTTAAAAAGTGTTTCATGCTATATGTACATTTTTTGGAAATCAAATTAAATTTGTATTGATTCAGGATTTCATTAGCTGTTATTTTTATGTATTTTTTTTTTCTTTGAGCATTTTATGATACTCCTAAGGGTCCTCTGGGAGATCACAAAAAAAATAAGGTGGAAATTGTTGCTCTAAAAGGATTAGAATTGCGGTTATAGTAAATGCAGTTCTCTCAGGCCAGACAGAAAAAAGATAACAGCCATTATTTGCACTTGTAAATTCCTCCATTATATTTTCAAAGATCTTACAGGAGGTATTCTCTGAGGCATCCTGGTGTGTGAATCACTTTCTCAGGTAAAAGGAAACCACCCAAACTCTGGCCATAATAAGTGGCATTGAGTGACTGCAGGAAACTTCATCATCAAAGAAAATTAATTATTCCTTACCTTCAATCTGTCAATGACAAGAAAGAAGACAGCCCTATTCCAGAGAAACTCTACAAGGGCAAACAAACACATGCTTCAGGATAACTTTTAACCAAGAAGTTTTTCAGCACACCTTGTGGGAAATTCTCTGGGCATGATGTAGAATTTACAAAGTTGTTTAAACCACCTGCCCTGACTCCTCTGGTGTGGAGTGGGCAGGTCTGATTTCAGTGGCCAGCACTGGCATCACTGCCTAGCTATTTCCTCGGGAGCCTTGAGCCCATCCTTTCTGGAGGCACAACAGGATGGAAGGGCCAAAGGAGCCTCTGGAAGCCACACTCATTAATAAAGAACTGAAGCCTTCCTCTCAGGTTCCATGACTCCCCCACTGTGTTCTGACCTTTCTACAGACTTCTCCAGAGAGATGAAGTTTATTCAATCCACTGAGGTGACTTGTTTCATAACACATCATATCACCACGCCGCATCGCCTTCTTGGTGGTCCATTTTCCTAGTAAAATCTTCTGGGATCACCTCCCAAATTTCTTATCATCTAATCTTTGGTTCAGGTTAGAGGCCTATGAGAATGCAAACCAAGACCAGTCCCAAACATTGAACGTTTCAGTAATTCAATGTTCATTGACCTGTTCCATACAGAGAGTCCTTAGCTCTTCACTGGACAAGAATAACAGTCTTATGCAGAGATTAAATATCAAGAGAAAGAGGGTCCTTCAAAGCCATCTACCTGCCCCTGCACTATATTTTATGGATGAGGAAACTGAGGCAGAGGGTAACCTGTTTCTCTCAGGGCTGAGGGGCCCAGGGGTGAAGAACATAAGCTCAAGTGAGTTAGATTACTTATTTGAACTCCTGGTTCCCCCTACTTCTGAGCATTTATGAGCATATCTAATTAGCATTTGGTGAATGTGGAAGTAGAAGAGGTAGAGTGCAAAGAATAAGAAAAAGAATGGAAATGGCCCCTGAACACAAGTAAAATAGAACTGGATCATCACAAAACAATCACAGAAAGAGAAGTATTTTAGATAGAGACAAGAAAAAAAAATATATATATATATATATATAATTGATGATAGTGCACAAAAGCAAACCTAAGCACTAGAACTTGAAATTCTTAAGAGCACAGGTCACAAGTTGCATTACTTGATTTGAAACTTAACTCTATCTCTTATTGACTAGTGACTTTGGGCAGTGTAACTCTTCTGTGCCTCCAACTCTTTTTCTGAAAAATGAAAAAGATAGTAAGAGTACCCAGCAAAGTGTTGTTATGCAAATTAAAACAGATCATGTATATAAAGCAACGGGTCCACATGAAGCTCAATGAACATCAGCTCCAGACACTATTATTGGCAAAGAAGAAGCAATAAAGTGCAAGTCCCCCACTCTCCCATTCTCCCTAATTCCCCCTCCTAAGAGAAGAGCTTCACCACACCCAATCAGAGGTGGAAGTGACCAACATCCAATTTCATATCTAATATACAATTACTATGATAAATTAAAAACTTTTCATTCAAATGGTATACTAACAAATTAGTTCCTCAAGCATGTTTTTTTCATTTAATACATAAGACAATACAATTTATTCCATAACAGTTTTATGTTATTCTGACACAGTGTAGAACAACTGTTTTATGTGTGTTTTGTCTGCTTAATAAACTAACATTAATCTTAAGTTGAAGCTTAAGAAGGAGAATCAAGGCTGGGAAATTCAAATCCAATTGGAATGCTCAATTTGCAGTTTTAAACTACCATGTAGATTAGAAAATTATCATAATTAATGATCTTCTTCTTTAATAAAAAATTGTTATCAGGTAGATAAGAGGAATGAATTTTAAGATCTACAGAAGAGCAGAATGATCACAGTTGATAATAATTTATTGTATATTTCCAAAAAAATTAGAGTAAATTTCAAAAGTCTTACCATAAAACTGTCATGTATATGAAGTGACAGATATGTTAACTGATTGATTTAATTATAATATATTTTGAATATGTATATCTCAAAATACAACATTGTAACCTATAAATGTATACAATTATGATTTGTTAATCATGCTAATAATTAAACAATTAAAAATCAAACAGAACTAATCCAGTGGTAAGAGATAACCAATGTTAACACATCCATATGAGGGTCTGTGGCCATATAAATCTCAGTGGATTAACACCTACTGACATGAAAGATGCTCTGGCTAAATTGCAAAGGGGTAAGAATATGCTACAAAATATCTTGAACAAGGTGACTATGTCCCTGTGAAAATTCTGGTCTGATATAGTTTAGAAACCAGTGTCAATAGTAGTTACTTTTAGATGACAAGCTTTTAAGGAATTTCCCTCTCTTTTTTTCATATACTTTCAAATTTTGCATATGGTGTATGCCTTCATTTTTGTAATTATTAAAACACCTAAATATTTTAAAATGTCAATAATTGGGCAGACAGTAATGAACATAGAAAAAATAGTATAGCTGGAACTACTCAAGTACCATCCCTTATTGCTGAGTGCTCTTACTTAGTATTTGTTTCTCTGTGATCACATTAGTCCTTAAAGTGTACACTATATATACATATATATGTGTGTATATATATGTGTGTATGTATATATACTTTATATATGCATTAAATATACTTTATACATATATACTTAATATATACATATATATGTGTGTGTATATTTATAGATATAGATAGATAGATAGATAGATAGATAGATAGATAGATAGATATGTATGTATGTGTATATATAAATTTTAGTGAACTTTAGGAATGTACTTCTCAAGCAAAAGATTGAAATAGAAACAAGGACTGTTTAGAATGCTTTCCAGAATCCATCCTCCGTACTCTTTTAATTAGAACAGGCTCAGGAGAGACATAAAAATAAAATTATTGACTCATCTGAAATTAAAGATCCTCATTGTGTTTTCTTCAAGAAATGCAGCATGACTCTTGTTAAATAATGATTTTCCCATTTTAATTACATTAAATTCTGCCTTCCTAAGTTCCTGCTGTCATTCTAATTAAAGGAAAATTTCTCATTTTTGGTACAGCAGGCCTATTTTGATACAGTTAAAAAACCTCCACACAGTCTACCAGAGGTGTTTTGCACTTTAAAGTAGGTGACATTATTCTTTATTGAAAGATAAATAAAGTGCTTAAAACGCCCTGAAGGTGGTATGTAAGAAAAGACACAGATATACTTGCTTCATCACTTGACCTGATAAAAAAACCCATATATATATATATTTTTTTTTTCCTAATTAAGCTAGTGCAACCATGTATTAATGCTTTAAAAATTTCTTAGGTATAGGTACAAAATCTTAGATACGTCCTTATTTTGTTTTTTATTGACACCTAATTACTGTACATATATGAGGTCTCATGTGATGTTTTTGTTTGTTTATTTGTTTTACCTAGTTGTATAACACAGAAGAATGCATTTCAATTCATCATACACAAATAGAGTGCAACATTTTAATTCTCTGGTTGTACACAATGTAGAGATGCACCATTCATGCAATCAAACATGTACCTAGAGTAATGATGTCCATCTCATTCTACCATCTTTCCTATCCCCACAGTCCCTCACTACCCTTCCCTTTGCCCAATCCAAAGTTCCTCCATACTTCTGGCATCATAGATCCACATCCACTAATCAAAGAAAACATTTGGCCTTTAGTTTTTTGGGTATTGGCTTACTTTGCTTAGTATAATAATCTCCAACTCCCTCCATTTACCTGCAAATGCCATAATTTTATTCTCCTTTAATGCTTAGTAATATTCCATTGTGTATATATAGCACAGTTTCTTTATCCATTCACCTACCGATGGGCATCTAGATTGTTTCCACAGTTTAGCTATTGTGAATTCAGCTACTATAAAAATTGGTGTGGCTGTGTCACTATATACGCTGATTTTAAGTTCTTTGTGTGTAGACCAAGGAGTGGGACAGTGGGTCAAATGGTGGTTCCATTCCAAGTTTTCTGAGGAATCTCTATTCAGCTTTCCAAAGTTGTTGCACCAATTTGCAATCCCACCAGCAATGTATGAGTGTACCTTTCCCCCCTCATCCTCTCCAACATTTATTGTTGCTTGTATTCTTGATAACTGCCATTCTGACTAGAGTGAGATGAAATCTTGAAGTAATTTTGATTTGCATTTCTCTAATTACTAAAGATGTTAAACTTTTTTTAATGTTTGTTGATCACTTGTATCTCTTCATATGATGTTTTGATGCATGTAAATTTTGTGTAATGATCAAATTTGGTAAGTAGCATATTCATCAATTTTAGCATTCATTATTTCTTTATAGCAATAAATCCTCTTTAAAAAGTTTCTCTTCTCGTCATTTGGAAATCTACACCATATTATCATGATCTGTAGTCATTCTCTTATGATATAGAACAAACATCTCTCTGCGAGATTTTGCCTTCAGAGTTCACATATGTGTGAGATCATCATCTTTCTCTGCCTGGCTTATTGCCCTTACTATCCTCCTGCTTCATCCATGTTGTTGAAAATTACAGGATTTCATTTTTTATTGCTGAGTAGTATTTCCTGGTCTATATATACCATATTTTATTCATGATTTTACCCACTTAGAGACACTTAGGTTGATCCCATACCCTGGCTATTGGGAATTTATTAGTAATAAACCCACAGTATAAATGTTTCTTTAACATATGATTTTAATTTCCTCTGGATATGACCCATAGTAGTATTGTTGAATCATATGGTAGCTGATTTTTAAAGAATTTGTGAAAAAACTCCATACTATTTTTCATAATGGCTGTACAAATTTATCTTCCCACTGACAGTGTATAAGAGATCCCTTTTATCCACATCATTACCAACACTTGTTATCTTTTGGGTTTTGGACAATAGTCATTCTAGCTAGAGTAATATCTCACTGAGATTTTGACATGCATTTGTCTGATATCAGTGATGTTGAGCATTTTTAGATAAAAATGTTGGACATTTTGATGTTATGAGAAATATTTAACACAAATTTTTGCCCATTTTAAATCTATTTTCTATTTCAATATTGTGTTATTTGAATTCTTTTTATGTTATGCAATTCAATCCCTTATCAGATATTAATTTTCACAACATGAATATGAGCAATGTTTCCATTTATTTGTGTCTTCTTCAATTTCTTTGATCAGTGTTTTATAGTTTCAATTCTAGAGATCCTTCATCTTTTTTATTAAATCTATTCAAATTATAGTTATTTTAAACATCATTTTATTTCTATTTTGGATACTTCTAATTTTTGCATATTGATTTTTATTCTAATCCTAATGGGTTTTCAATAGAGCATTCAGGATTTTAGTATATAAGACCTTGCAATCTGCAAATAGGGACAATTGTGTGTGTGTGTGTGTGTGTGTGTGTGTGTGTTTCCAATTTGGATGCCTTTTGTCTCTTTCTCTTACCTAATGCTCTGGCTGGAACTTCCAGTGTATTTTGAATAGAAGTGGTGAAATTGAGTCAGACATGTTCTTGAGAAAACATCAAATGGAGATAGACACCACTGTGGTCTTTCTAGTAGCTTTTCCTCCTTTCTTGCTAAGATGTTGAAAGTTCTATATTCTAAGAATAACAAACTGGATATCCTGTTTGACTCTGACTGCATGACTTCATTCAATTAACATTTTAAGCAATCAGCATTAGCAAAATGTGAAAATAAAAAACATGATGAAAGGATACAAACTACAAAAAGAAATGGCTCCTGCTCTTAAGCAAAATAAGCCCGGGTTAGCACAAGATGAACAATCAGAAACAGAAGTGTTTTATATCCAGAGAGAAAATAGAGACAATGTAGAGTTAAAAAAACAAGAACCTAAACACTAGAACAGGCATTCAGTCCATTTATATTTTCATAAGTGTACTTTTAAAAGACATTTGGAGCGCTGACATAATCAAGTCATTAAATGGATATCGCCAATACAAAGACTAACAAACTTTGACCAACGTAGTAGACAATACTACATATGGAATGACCTTAATAGAATGTAACATGAGATAGATGGAAGCCATAAACCAGAGATAAAATTAATTTGTTGTAGAACTCTATAAGAGTGATTGAATTTCAACGTGGAAGGTCCAGTCAAGTTTCATGAAAATAAATATCACATGAAAAATAATAAACTTATGCTGAAGATTTATTTCACTCAATATACTTGTGTCCTATCTAATGTAAGTCCAATAAGCCTAATCTAAGTTTTGTTATTAAAATGAACAACTGTAGCAAAAAAATGACAAAACAGCTATGGCCCTAGGGGGTTCTGTATCAAATACAGGAGGCGAGGACATATATAGTTAATAAGAAAGGGTGTGCTTAGCAATAAAATTGCAATATATTGTGGTGTAATTCATACCCCAGACCAAAAATGATTCCCATCTTATGTCTAAGTGAATAAAAGATGCCTATTTGGACATTTTGAAGGATGGTAGTTAGAGAAAAATCATTTATTAAAAGAAATAGAGAAAATGATCAGTAATTATTATGGAGATTTGAGATTCAGGGAAAGAATTATCAGAAAGATTATTCTAAATTTTTTTAAAATTTTGATATATAGTGTAAAAAATCTGTCTTTCCAATGAACCCTCCAGAAAAAAAAATCTATCATGCTTATCAAAACTATTTTTGGACTTAAGGTTTTGCTCCAGATGTCATAACATGTGCTGGGAAAGGCTTTCGATACGTGAAAGTCATAGCCCTCAAGGGTCCAAAAACATTCAGGTGACAATGTCCTAAGGAAATTTCAAATTACTGAGCCCCAAATGCAACTTCTGTCTCTGTTCCCTAAAGCTAATGGTCCTGCTGTGTCCCAGTGAAGGGTACTGATGGTGAGCAGATGTCTCAAGCCAGAAGCCTGAGCATCATCCTTGACATCTCCTTTCTCCTTATTCTCTAAGTCAGTAAAGCGGCTTCCAGGCAGCTGGACACCATATCATTCCTCTGATTCTGTTCCCTTCTATCTATCCCCACAGCGTGAGATCATACCAGCGCTGATTTACCAAGAATCCCTGTGTTATCCTCTTACCTGTATAGACCAAGTCCATCCTCCCCTCCAACCTGTTTTCCGTATTGTACCATAGTGACCCTATGTCAGATTGTGAAGAGGCAAGGAAAATAATGAATGAGCTGGCAACATAGACTATGGATAGGAAGTTGGAAACAGAGGGTCTGAACATTGATTTCAGAGATGGAGCTAGAGGCCTCAGTAACAGGTCAACAAAACTGATTTCCCCAAGGAAATACAAAGATTCAAAACAAAAAAATTCAGATCCATGTTCAGGTTTTGTTTCTCCACTCCACACCACTTTATGCCTAAAAATGTACTCTTGTTCTTCCTACTGCATACCACTAAAAAAAAAAAAAATGTTCCCTTTCTTTATTATTTTCAAATTAACAAAGGATATATTAAATTGTCTAGGGAAAAATAGCATACTTAAACATTATTCAAACATTAGGTTCCAAAATGGGCCATCAGCATGCAGGGAAGGGAAATGTCTTTTTTGTTCTGAAAATAGTGTCAATACAGAATATTCCACTGAATTTTTGATCAATGTGGCAGGGATACAAAGCATTCATATTAACTCCTTACTGACCATGCCACAAACATTTTGCCTAGACAGTGGGCTAATGGACACTAAAGTGATGTTTTCACCTGCTACTTTTGGGGCACATCGTTGGAAATGTGAGAGCACTGAATACTAAACCCCATGAAAGAGATCTCACTTGCGCTTGTGGCTGATGTCACTCACATCCTTCCCAGGGAGGGTGGACCTCAAAGCACATGCTCAGCCAAAAGCTAGAGCAGGCCTTTGAACCACTGTATGGTAACAAAGAAAAGAAAAGAAAACTCCCACATTTCATGATATCAGATGGAAAAGAAACACTGCAGGAAAAATTCTCCAAGTCATGAAGAAATCCAGAAAAAGAGTCAAGGTGCAAAGTGGAATGCGATTTCCCAAAGGAAGAAACTAGGTTTCGGGAAACTTTGTTTTCAAAAGTCTTCTCGCAGAGGACTTGAGTCAATGTCTTATTTTATCCAAATTGGCTTTCACTCCTACAACTATTATTAGAGTTGCTGAGTTTTGCTTGTAAGTGTTGTAGGTCCTGTGGTTTCCACATTTTGTCAAAAAACAGAATCACCTGAAAATATTTCTGTGGTTGAGATGTGCAATGAATCCAGCCTTCTGTTGGAACGCTCCTTTGATTCTGTTAGCTTTTTGTTCTACCTTCCTGCTGGTTCTTGTCTCTCTTCTCTCTAATTCTGAATGTGGTTAGGAGAAAAGAAAGGCAAAATAAAAGTCTATTTTGGGGCCAAATAACACCACCACCATGACTAACTATATACTGTATTTGTGACTTTGGACATTTTTATCATTGCCAACTTCTGTGCCCACAAATTGCTGCTACTAAATAAGAAACTTCCACTTTATATATGTATGGCCTAAATTCAAAACATTGATATATACATTTTTTTTCGCTGTAACATAGGAGGCTCTCTTATTGCTCTCCCCTTTTCCTTCCTTCTCTTTTTCTTTCTCTCTGTATTTTTTTTCTCCTTTCTTTCATTGAAGGAAACTGAAGGATAATAGTAAGTTATTAACAGCAATTTATTTTTAGAGATGTTCAAGTTACATCTACTTAAAGCTGTATGGATAGAATGAGTATGATTTGGAAATCAAACATAAATAAGACCAGCAGAAATCTCTGAAATTGCAGGGTAGAATGACATTTTAGGATTGAAATGTGGAGAAAAATGGGGAAGCAAGATGGTACTGCCACAAACAAATGCAGAGGCTAAATGAATTGTTATTTCAAATCCTACTTGGTCTAAGATAATATGTTTAAAGAAGTAAATTATGAACTTGACCTTTTGTCTCATTTTAAAAATCATATGCAATTCCCTAGGAGGGAAGAGTCCTTCCATCTTACCAGAATGAAAGCAAGATTGGTCATGGAATGAAATGACGAGTGAAGCTCTAAGTTGGGATGTAACAGGGTGGGCAAAGTCAAACGTGTAGAGTCAATACGTCTTGGAATTTGGAATGAAAATACTGAAGTCACTTAGTGACTCAGGCTCCTATCATACCACCTAGCAAGAGCATAATCTGTTTTGAAAATGGTCTCAGCAGCTTAAGCTTGTGGTGATATAGCACGGATTTATGTCTCAGATTTTACATCATTCATAGGGCTGGGTAGGAATGTAAACTGGAGTATCTGGTTCTACATCTCATTTTGATTTTGTTGTTCTTGGCACTGAAGTCGCTATCTAAGGTGGTGGAGAGGAACTGCCCTGACTCTACACCCACAGGCATGGAGATAAACAGCATCGTCAAGGTGACTCCCACAGAGGAAGGTGAGCCAGAGTGTACACCTGGGATCCTTCTTCCTCAACATCCCAGATAGACTGCCTTCTTTACTGCTGTCTGAGGTCTAGCAACTCATCATGGAAAATTTTCTCTGGTACTGTTGAAGGCCGTGTGAGGCACATTCTGACATCCTTCACTTTTCCAAGGTGGGTACCAGAGATGAACATATGGTTGCCAGTGTCTGTGGTGGTTGCGTAGAAGACAGGACAGAGAGAGGTCCCAGCATTGAGAAGATAAAAAATAGGAAGGAGGAAGTCATCAAACTGGGCCCTGAAGAGGAGACACCTTTAAAACTCCAATCTGCCTATTATGGTTGTCAGGCAAGGAAAAAGAGAGTCCAAACACGAATAATATCGACAGCTGCGAGGGAAGAACAGTTCTCATTGATTATTGCTGGAGTATCCCAAAGTCAATTTGACTCTAAGGTTTTCAGTTGCTGGTCCACATACTTTGATGGAAGACAAGCCCTTTGCAACAGGATTTTACAAAGGGCCATTTTTTTTTTTGAGGATTTAAAAAATAAACAGAATTGCTTGAAACACTGGAGTGGCTTCCTGTGCGAATTTTCAGCTTAATAATTTGTACTGGTGTGAAAGAGAAATCTGTTTCTCTTTCCCTGTGATAAATATCCATCTCGCTGGGCTCTCATCTGTTCTTCTCTCATTATGTAGCAAGCTTTTAGAGATCATTTCCTATGCCCAAATAACTGAGCTACACAGAAGTAATGCACTTGTGTTTCACCCCCTTGAGATTTAGTGGTTTTATTTTTATGACTGAGGTTACTTGTTCTCACTTTGATATTACACTACAGATGATTTAAAGGCAATTACTACACAGTCTTTGAGATGCTTCCAAAATTGACTGGCCATGGGCAAACTCGGGATACTTTAATCAAGTGACAGAGTTGAGTATCCTTCATTTAAAATACACGGGTCCAGAAATATTTCAGATTTTGGAATATTGTTATATGTAACAAGATACTTTGGGAATGAAACCCACATCTAAACCCCAAATTAATTTATGTTTCATAGACACAATAGCCTGAAGGTGACTTTATACAATATTTTTTAAATAACATCACAAATGAACCAAAGTTTGTATATGTCAAAGCATCAGACTTATGGGGCAAGGTACATCCTCAAAAACTTTCAGAATGGAAGCATTTTGGATTTTAGGTTTTGGATTTGGGATGGACAACTCTATCTTATAATGTGACTCACTGTCTGAATAACAAGATCCATGACCTTCCCAAAATAAGAAAGTGTTTACCACAAAGAAGCAGACAATCAAATATGATCCTTACAACTGACCTAACTTTCTATTAGCAGGAACTAAAGGAAAAGATTTATAATAACCTGCCCTCAAAAATTGTAATTACCAAATAGTTATGAGCCAGCTAATAAACACAAGATAATAAAGAAATAGGCAAAAATGTTGAGAGAGAGCTTCTGAGCAGACCTGGAGACCAGGATCCGAGTGTCATTAGTTAATCTGTGATATGATTCCAGGAGAGATTGGCAGAGGAATGAGGACACAAGACAGGGAGGAGAGGACATTGGCACATAGGCACTACGTGGTGAGATCTCTGCCAGCTACTGGAGCAGAATCCCTTTTGGAAATTCCAAGAAAAAGCAAAGAGCACTCCTTGGAGTAGGCCCAGCTGAGCTGCTGCTTGCAGGGGCATTGACTGTGCAGCAAGGAACACAGATCAAATTTCCACATTGGAAGAAAAAGAAAAGAAAAACAAATTGGGAAGTCAGGGAGGCCCGGGTGTTTTCAGGAAGTCTTGTGCTCACATAGGGGTGACTGCTGAGGGCAAAGAATGGGGCTTTAAGAGCTTCTCCATAATATAGATGAGACATTGTGGAGGAAGTGCTTCTGGTAAAGGTGGAGGAGTGGACTCTTTCCCAAGAAACCCCAACTAACCCTACAATCAGAACACAGGGCCTGGAGGAAAGACAGAGTGGACACTGAGGCTTACTTGACCAACCAGAAAATGGTACCTGGTAAAGTGGTTCTGTCCCAAAGGAGGAATCGACCCGATCTTCAGAGCACAGAACTCAATGGGAGCTTCTATCTTGGAATCACCTCAGGAACTGGAGAAATCGAGGCCCAGGGTGAAAAACGATTGCTGCAAAGCTCATGAAGAAACAAACCCACACCCCTGGATATCTTCCTCTTCTTATCTCCTTCGAAAAAAAAAATCTGGAGCTACATTCTCCAGAAGTTGAAGTTCACCGGTTTCCGTTTTGGGTTAGCCTCCCTATTCACTGGCAGTTAGAACTTGAGTGTTAAGGAAGGGCTCCAGCGAGAGCTCATCAGCCCAAGAGAAACTGGTAAACCAGGCTGTCAACTCTGAAAGATCCACAGCAGAGTTTCCTTGATGTCAGTCGAGGTCACTCTTCAGTCAACCCAAGCCCCACTTGTTCTACCCACAGCTGGCAATTCACATCCTAGGCCCCAACTCAACCAGGTGAGGATGATGAGAGGTTAAAGAACATTTTAGTTCCTACCATGAAAGTGCAAGACCGATAAGTGAGAGGAAGAGGAAGAGTAGGAGGAGGAGGAGGAGGAGGAGGAGGAAGAGAGTAAACCCAAGAGAAAGAAGGGAAGCAGATGAAGACACAGACAAAAGCCTAGAACACCAGAGATGAAATATAGGAAAATAGATTTCCTTAGGTGATGATGAAAGAAGATTCCTGGAGGAAAACTCTGACCTGTGTGTAGAAGACCATGTGTCCCAACTGAAGCTGTGTCATTCAACAGGAGGCCATGTGGGGGACTGTCACCATGATCACTTCTGCTGCTCTAATGTTCTAATCTGTCTTTCTCCTCTCCTCCTCCTCCTGTTTCCTCTTCCTCTTGCTCCCCTTCTCCTCCCCTTCTCCTCCTCCTCCTCTTCTTCTTCTTCTTCCTTCTCCTTCACTTTCTCCTTTGCTTTCCTCCTTCTTCTCCTTCATCTTCTTCCGAGTTTCTTGAGCATTTGCTTCCACAAGACCAGGGAAGTACTTTTAAAAATAAACACAGGTGCAGAGTAAAGAATAGGAACCCAGTCCTGCTTTTGTCCTATGATCTTTGGAGGTAGTCCATACCATCCATCCCTTTAGGAGTGTCTTTATTTTGGGTAGTAGCTGGCCACACTCTACAGTTCTAGGGTAGAGGCTGTACCTTTGACCAAGACCATCCTTCTGATTTAGGGTGAGCATATGGGGTCCCACAGCATCAGCTGACTTAGAGACTGAGTTCCAATATGGTCAATCCATCTTTCAATCAATCTTGCCCACAGAATGAGGCCCCAATAAAATTTCTGACACACAAGCTAACAGAAGCACTCATGGTTAGTTATACTCCATGCATATTGTCACATGTTGATGCCAGAGAGTGGCATGCCCTGACTCCATGGGGAGAAGACAACAGAAGCTTCATATTTGGAAACTTCACAGATTCTATGTGTCTCTTCCCTAATCTGTCTCCTTTTGTTTTCAGTAATAAGCAGTAACCATGGGGATAAAAAATTTTAGTGAGTTCTGTAAGTCTGTCTCACAGATAATTGAGTCTGTGGGTGGTTTTGGTTGAATTGGAAGTAAGTCTACGGGATCATGTCCTCAGAATTACAATTTGGCTAACTCTAGGCACATGAAATCCTAGGAACAGGTAATTTATCCTAAGATAAAGTTAGGAGTATCCTAGATTCACAGAGAATCAACATGCTCAAGTGACACCTTCACTGAAGGCCAAGAGTTTTCAATACTGAAAGTAGGACAATGGAGGTGTCCCTGGAGGATGTCTCCAAATGGGAAGGGAAAGGATGATATTATATTTGTTAAAATTGGGTAGAGACTCTCTCAGAAACTATGCAAAATATTAATAGTAGATTCAAATAAATAAACAACAAGAAAGAAAAAAAGGCAAATGCCAACTTTAAGGAAAACAGAGAGTAAGAAGAGGAAAATGTAATCACAGCACCCCACACCATAGTGCTGAGGTGTGCATCAAACAAGGTATAAAACTTGAATAGCAATTGAACCTAAAAGTCATCCTGTATGGAGAAGAAGGGAAAGAGAAGCCCATATGAAGATATTAAAGAGTGAAAATCTCATATTCGGTGACAGAAGTCAAAAGATAACACCTCAAACTGATAAAGTCAAGAAGAATTATTTGTATATATTACAGAGAAAGGTGAGAAATATGAGATATATAAAATGCTGGATCTAGTAGCTGAAAGAGTTGCACAGAAGGGATGGAGGAAATAGAGATGTAGTGTTGACTTCTATGTTTTCATTTGGTACTATCTAACTTTTAAAAATACATGCATGTATTGTTTTGATATAAAATTACTAATTTAAAAATTGGATAACTTTGAGGAAAGAAATTAAAACAAGAGGTAATAATTATAAATCTTGTTTAAATTATATGATTTAAATATGAAGAAGCTTAATGTTTTTTGTAGTTCAGAGACTTAAATTGGAAATTTGTAAGGAAGAGTTGACTGAATTAAAATTAGAACATTATAATGGTTTTAAGCTTTAATTTTAGCTTTTTAAATACAATTACTAGATTTCTAACATAGTTCCTTTAAGTTTTCTGTGCACTTACTTAACCATTCCAAAACTAAAATAATCTAAGCTTTTAAAATTGCTAAAGGTAATGGTTATCAAAACAATATGCAAAAACAAACTTAAATCAAACTTGAATGCATTAGTTAATTGTATGAAGCATAAAGCATACCAACTTACAACTTCCTTTCTGAATTTGGATTTCTTTGTCATATGTCATATTAACCTCTTCATATTCTGAAAATTCAAATCCAGTGAGTCTGTAAATATGGATCGTGTTCTGATTATGAGTCAGGAGCTGGGATGGCTCTGTCACCACACTGATGCACAACATTGTATGCAGAGATCATTTTTTTTTTTGCAAATTAATTGTGATAGGTGCTTGCAATCTAGGAGGGAGAAAAATACTAAATAAAGGAATAAACAATTGAAATTGGTGTTGAGTACTGAGGGGGGAAATTACAGGGTGCTAAGAGGAGCAGTAGAATAGATGGACAAATTTTTCACTGTGGACCCAAGGAAAAGCCTTCCTGAGTAATGAGATACGAGGTGTGAATAATCCCAAACTAGGTAAAATGTGGGGGAAAAAATAATAGTTCAGAGATCAACTTTTCAGAAATGTCCTTAGACATGAAGATTCAGCATGATTAGGAACGAGACAGTAGGGCTGGGCCTAAGTGAGAAGGCAGAGTTCCACCTGAGCAGCTGGAAAGCTAGAATGGGAGATACCAGGAGCAAACAGAAGGACAGGCTTGTTGCTTCATGAGAGCTCTGCATCATGAAACCCAGAGCTGGGGGCTGAACAGTGGTAAGTGAGAACAGGAAGGAAAGAAGGAGCCCAACCAGCGTTTGGCCTCATCTTTGGAAAACTCTCAACTCCTTGAAATCAGGCCTCTCCTCACATTTCCCTTCTCATCTGGTGCCATAATGTCTCCAGCTCCAAGAAGCCACCATTGCCTTATTTTAGGTGGTTGGGAGCATCCCTTTATAGAGTTGGGAGCATCCCATATAGGAGCCTTCCCTCTGCCTGGAAAGTTCTTCTCTTTCCCCTTTCTGTAGCTCCCAAATATTTTTTTTAAGGCAAGGTATAAAGTCTCCTTCCTCAGAGTAGTTTTTCCTCAGCTCTTAATCCAAACCAAGTTCTGCTTTATCCATCCTTCAGGTTTCCCTCATGGAACCTGTCTGTCTCTGTGCCCCATTTATACGCTTCTGCTAAGTGGAAAAACAATTATTAGTGGCATCTAAAGGGTCAGGATGACTCTTAAATGTGAACCAATAAACCTGATGTACAGTTAGGGTTTAGTAAATTAGTTTGCATTTGAAAGAAGCCCCCAAAGAATAAACAGATGCTGTGCTATATGAGAAGGTTCCATTTAAACCACTTTTCCACTCTGCGATGTTGCAACACACCCATAGAACCGCTGTGCTATTATTCACTTCAAATACAGTGTTAGATAAATGACATGAAATATTCAACACTTTATTATAAAATAGGCTCTGTGTTAGATGATTTTGCCCAACTTAGGCTAATGGAAGTATTCTGTGGTGGTCAGTAGGTTAGGGATGTTAAATACACTTTCAACTTCTCCGTGCATTTATTTAATCATTCCAAAACTGAGATGATTTTAAGCTTATCTTTTCAACATACAATGGGCTTATCAAGATATAACAAGATTATAAATTGAGCATCATCTCTGTGTTGTTTTTATACAAAGTTTCAAAACATGCAAAACTTTCTCTGCTGTTGAAAGTCAATATCATGGTGATGGTCTTCGAGAAGGTGGGGAGTGACTGGATGACATCTCTGGGGTTTTGAAGGTGTCCTGCTTCCTTTCTGCTGGTTGCCTATAGCAGGATGTTCACTTTGTGCTAATTTATCCTTGAGTTCTACACTTGGGATGTGTACCATGGTACTGGTAAGTTAAAAAGCTTTGAAATTAGCTAGTATTGTCATGGACATAATTTGTAATTATGTATTTATTTGCAGAATTATATACTGGACTACAGGTTCCATGAGGACAAGAACTATAGCTATTCCCTGCACAGCCTATACCTCATATAATTTGTGAAACAAATCAGAACACAAGCCTAAATGTCCCACTCTTCTTTCTAATCAAAACTATCAGTCACTTCCCATTTCTTCCAGATTAAAAGTCTGTCCTGGGACTGGGTATGTATCTCAGTGGTAGAACACTTGCTTACTAAGCAAGAGACCCTGGGTTTGATCCTTAATAATTGGCACCAGGAAGATAGATAGATAGATGATAGATAGATGGATAGATAGATAAATCGATCGATCGATCTTACCAGTCCTTAGCTGGTCTTGACACCAAGTGCCTCTCTGATTTAACCTTTAACACTTCTATTTCGTTTACTACTTTCTAGCCACACTAGACTCAGAGTTAGTGGTTGGACTACACTGTTAATGTAATAAATTCTTTTAAATTTTTTTCTTGTTTCTTTTTTTTTTTTTTTAGTATCAGGAATTGAACTTAGGGACATGTAACCACTGAGCCACTTCTCCAGCCCTTTTTATTTTTTATTTTGAGACAGGGTCTCACTAAGTCGCTTAGGACCTAACTAAGTTGCTGAGGCTGACCTTGAACACAGGATCCTCCTGCCTCAGCCTCTGAGTGGCTGGGATTACAAATGTGCACTACCATGCCTGGTCAAATGATTTTCATTTTAAATGATCAATTTTATGTTATGTGAAGTTCATTTCATTTTTTTTAAAGTGGAAATACTAGAGCCAAACTGACTCAGTTTCAATCCTGGCTCTTGTTGTTTAGCTGTGAAATTTCTGACGTATTGCCTCACCTCTTGGTGCCTCAGTTTCCTCAGGCATAATATTTGTGTAACAGTAGTACTTACCACCTGAGATTGCTGTATTCAGTAAGTACATGTAAAATACAAAGCATATATAAAATAAGCACAAAAGAAACATTATCTTAAGTAAAAACTTATTTTATTTATAAATAGGACAGAGATCTGAGCCCTTCTTTTATAAAATAACTGTAATTTATATTAATTCTTAAAGGGGAAACTCCTTTTGGGAGGGAAAATGGACAATACTAACTCAACTGCTTCAAGCCATAGATAGTTAAAGCCTCCAGATTTGTCTAAAGCAGTGAGCTGTAGTTACTGGTCAGCCCTGGATCCAATATCCCCAGTGCCTGGGTGAACCTCTTCTTCCTTACTTTTAAAGGAGGCCCTCCTGTATATGGAAGTAGTCAAATACCAACATGGCTCACATATGGCACATAACTGAATTTCTTTACACTCTTATGTTGTTATCATAGGATGTAAAGGATGAATAAATGAGACACTTTTTTTCTTTCAAAGATTTCATCAGAGATACAGTGCTTTAGCAAATGAGCCAGTGTATGGAAATTACAGTAAAAAAAAATAAAGGTGTGTGCAATCATAACTGTGGTGCTGAAAAATGGAATGATAAGGGCAATTCCTACTCCAAATGGTATTTTGCTGGAATTTGAAGAAATATGTTTAAGATTACACTCCAGTGTTGTTAGACAGTGTACTGTACCCATGTGCTGAGGACAACACCAAATACTAAGTTGATCATTGTAGATGCTTTGAATGAAATTAAGAGAAGATGGGCTCATTATTCAGCTCAGTCCTATAGTCTGAAGCTATGAACTGCAGATTGGATGTCTTATAAGAGAGCATCATTCATTGATCCATTCACTCATTCCATGAGCATGCATCCAGCTCCCCTCAGTGCCAGGCACAGTGCTAGATATTGAGGTTGCAGGTAAACAGAGCAAAGATCTTATAACAAAATAAATAAAGCAACTGGAGAGTTGATCATTGAGACAGTGGCCACGAGGGAACTCTGCAGGGTATTATGAAGTGGTGACTTAGATTAGATGGACAGAATGAATAGCAACAGCCCCAGCAGGGAGGGGAGACAGTTGAAAGTTTATGATAATAGGGCAGATGGAAGGCCACTATGACTTGGGCTGTGCGGTGATTCTGACTTTGTACTTCAGAACACACTGGACAATGTCTACAGACATTTTTGGTTATCACAAGGAGGGAGGAGGGACTACTGACATCTAGTGGATCAAGGACAGGGAAGTTGCTAAATATCCAACAATGCACAGGACAGCCTCCACAACAAAGAATTTCTTGTACAAAATGTCAAAAGTTTTGAGGTTAAGAAGCACCAGGTTGCAATGACATCGGTAGAGCTACAGAAAAGAAAATAGATTAAAGACATATTGTTGATGTTAAAAATAGTGTCTGAAAATAAATATATATATATGGAAGGAGGAAAGCAAAGGAGAAATCAAAGCCGATCTCCAGTTTTAATAGCTGGATAGAAGGTGGTGTTCATACTGAAATGAGTTTGAGATGCTGTGTCAGTTAGAAATGGTAATTAGAGTCAGCTGCATGAATTTGGAGTTTAGAGGCAAGATTTGAGCAAAGGATTTGGGGATCCAATACATGACATCACCTAGCCAAAAAAAAAAATGTATAAAGATGCAGCCAAGAAATCAGGATTTTAATCTTAAATCAATGACACATTCCCAGTAGGCTCTAAAAGCCACTTGATCTTTTGCTTTCAGTGTTCTGAGTAACATTAAAAGTGTACTCAAGTATTCTCACATTTTGAAAACATAGTTGTAACACTGGAGTTCCTTAACTTACTGTAAGCTATTTTTCTTTGTATCTAGTTATTTTCTAGAAATTAAGTAATTTTAAATGGATTAGTATCTAAGTAATGCCAACAGCTCTCATGGGAGCACAAAGCTACATGCTACTGTGTTGCTTTATTATTAACCAGGGTACATGAATTTAAGCTTGAAATGTATGGAATGGGAAAATGGTAGTGTGCATTCAGTTGGGCAATTTTATTCTTAAGAGAGTACTATGAAATATTGTGAATCAAGAATGATTACCATCATTGTTTCTGATAAAAAATAACAGGATTCATATATCCACAAAATACAGTTCTGGTGAAGAGCACAAAACAAATTAGCAGCAGCTGATGATCACTCAACAGTAACTCAACACCCTGAGCCTGTGCACATGAGCAGCCAACAGAGTCATTTGAACAAGGAAATAAATTTTTAGTTTTAAGCTTTATGGAATTCTATAGATGGTAGAGAAAAGTAACTTAAGCATGCCACTTATTCTTTAAGAAACTTTGTTTAGGAAATACAATCTCTCCATCTCTAATAACTGAAAAGAACTGTTTACTCATAGCCTGAAGTTGTACAGCCAAAAAGCGGTAAAATTTTCTTAAATAGTAGTGAATCAATTGAACCAACTTACTGTTACCATACCATTAATTGGACTAGTATGGTCGACTCATTTCCAACTAAACAGAATAATTTAGTCTATACCATTTGGGGCCTATTTAAAATAGAAAGTAAGGAAGCACAGCAAAATAGAATAGTCATTATTATTGCTGTATGTATATACGTGACTGCATGACCAATGTGATTCTGCAACCTGTACACTCAGAAAAATGAGAAATTATACCCCATCTGATTCAAATGTATGATACGATAAGATCATTGTACTGTTATACGTGACTAATTAAAACAAAAAATAAAATAAAATAGAAGGTAAGCATAGATTTATTTAACCAAAAATATAATTAAAACAAATTGATATATACTGAGAAATAAGGACCTCTGAAAGTATTACATATGGAGTAGTTAAAATGTTCCTACAATAGACTTACTGTATTATTATTATTCTCATTTTACAAATGAATATATTAAATCCTGGAGAGTTTATAGTCAGTATACATTAGGTTAAGCTGTAGTAACAAATATTTCAAAATTATAATGGATGAAAACATAAAATTGAGCTACCACTGATTTATGAATAGTTTTCTATTGATCTGACAACTACTCAGAGGAACTTCCCTGCAAAAAGTAAATCAAAGATCCAGGTTGTTTCCACCTGAATCTCTAGAACTCATAGTTTTCAGAGTTCCTCTAGCGGGAGAAGAGAGTCTGAAAGTCTGTACAGGATCTTTTCATTTCCTTCTTTTCACATGCAAGTTATATATACCACTTTCACAAACATATTTTATTGGCTAAAAATAGCCATGTGATTTTACCTAAATGAATAGTATAGGTTTTCATATGCCAGGGAAGGGGAGAACTGGATGGGGTAAGCACCAGCAATCTACCACAATAAGATAGAGCACTTTAAACAAAGGTGAAAAATTAGAAGTGGCTCAAACCAGGATTAAAAATACAATTTGTTTAGAAGATGATTTTACTGTAGACCTTAGATTCTTAAGGTCTAGTTTTGCAATATCTGCTATTTATTGACCTTGAACCAACCAAGAAAAAATAGATGACTACATGTGCTTAATGTGCACAAATCTTTAGGCTTAAAAATAAACCTTCTAATAATTTCTACATTTATTCTTGATTTAAGAAATACCAATCACTTGTAAACTACCCATTTGTTGAGTTTTGAAATACTGATTTTTGTACAAGAGCATCTCAGACTCCTGAAGGAGGATTTTTTCCTTTACTTCATGCCCCTTAATATCATTTTGAAAACACATCACACTTATTTAATGCCCATAAGTATCAGGATAGCACCAGCTCTATCCCTGCTGTGTCTTTAGGTCTTGGCACAATGCCTCACAGGAAGGAAGCCCCCCAATAAATATGCATTCAATAAATGAATGAGTGAATAAATAAATGGGGAGTTTGGTGTTTTCTGAAGCAGATCATCCCATTTTTGATATCCTTAGAATTGATCCCCAAATAAATGAAATTTATTCTTCTTCAATTCCATACAACATTCTGATTTTCTTTTTTCTTTTTCTTTTTCTTTTTTTTTCCTTTGGTGCTGGGGATCCAACCCAGAGCCTCATGAATGCAAGTACTTTAACAAGCTACACATCAGCCCTGTTATTTCTTCTCATTTAACTAACATTGAGTAAAGCTGCTTTCTTTTAGCACAGGAGCTCTTCCAATTTCTGAAGTTAGCTAGCATATGCTCTTAATTCTGATTTCCTCTTTCCATGCATAAGATGCACCCCTAAACCCACAAAAATCACTCTTCTTATCTAAGGTAATATTATATGTTGTCAACTCTCATCCTGAGGTGTCCAGAACTAGGTATGCTACTTGAGGTGTGAACTAACCAATTAACTAGCTTCCTGCAAAAAGATTCTAACCTCCCTTAGAACATCGAGGTGCATTAATCCCAAGGCCTTTGGGAAAAAGCAGAATGTCTGACACCACATACAAAAAGGAATGAATGAAAGAATGAATACTTTCTTTTTCTTTTTTCTTCTCTATTTTTTTAATCAGGGATTGAACCTGGGGCTTATTGGGGCCATTTTTAAAAAATTATTTATTTTTAAATTTTGAGACAGTGTCTCAATACGTTGTGGAGGGCCTCCCTACATTGCTGAGGCTGGCTTTGAATTTGCAATCCTCCTGCCTCAGCCTCCAGAGTCCCCCGGATTACAGCCGTGAGCCACCGCGACCAGAGGAATGAACAGGTTTTAAGATAGATCTCTTTCATAATTATTTCCCATCTAGGATCATGTAACTGTGGACGTTCTTGTGAATCAACTCAGTTTAGATCACTTCTCCAAAATTCTTAAGTAGAAAAAGAAATAGATCTCTATGAGATGTTAATACAGAACTAGCAAACATTTATATAGAACATATTCCCCACAAAGCTCAAAGGAAATTAAGGCAAAATGATCAAATGCTGATTTCCCCAGGGAGGTGTCCTTGTCCTTCCACAGAGAAATAGTCTCCAAACCTACATTGTTAAAATAGCTCATTTCCAGTGTTCAAATGTGACAGTCAAAAGAAATTAAGAAAAGCAGTGGCGCTGGAAGCTGCCTCTTTCCCAGTTCTGCACTTATAAATGGAAGCAATTTAGGAGACATTATCTCGGGTCCAAACAGAAAAGGAGCCACTACAATCTTAGAGTACTAAAGGGTTCCCATCTCTGTCCTCCTCCTTCTCCTCCTCTTAGTCTTCATTCTTGTAAGAGTTAAAACGGCATCTCGGATAATTTTCTGAAATACTGCCCTCCAAGACCGCAATTTTCCATCAAGTGATGGAACGAAACATAGCTGGCCATTTCTAGGACCCCCCAACAGGCGCACAGGGACAGCACCGCCACTCACAGAGAACAGAGGAGGCTGCCTCTGTTCAGACCGATAGGTTGGATTTGATCTGTCTTGAGGACTCACTCAATCGACTTTCCCGGCAGCACAACACAAAGTTGAGGGAGAGAAAGAATAAGCGGTGCCTGTGTGAGTGTGTGAGTGTGTGAGTGTGTCTGGATCCGTGGGGTTGGGGCGGGCAGTAAATAAAGGGTGGGGCCAACGAGGGGAGGAGAGAAGCAAGGATTGAAAGAAGCCAGAGCGTGGCTGGGATCCCAGTTAACCTGCTGGAGCTCATCAGGCTTGCTCAGAGACCCTGCACCAACTCACCCAGTTCCCTCCTTCTTGGTTCGCCGTTCCCCCCTTCCTCTCCTTCACTGATTGCACCCTCCACCAATCCACCCCCTCCCACTTTTGCATCTGACCAGAGGACGAATGAGGGAGACCTTCCCGCAATTTGGGGCAGCAACTTTACTCAGCTGGTCTCTGGGCTCAGGCAGCAGGAGCGCGCTGATCCTCCGCGGTCTGCGGCCCAGGGAGGAGGAGGAGCAGCAGTGATGGGCTAGCGACAGGAGCCAGGAGCCCCGAGTGAGCTCAGCCTTGCCATCCAGCCCCGCGTTCCCACGCCGGTTCCCTCCATCCCGCTCCGTGGGAGAGTGGTCAGGGTGCAGACCCGGAGCATCCAGGGAGGATGAGGCGGGGACCTGGCCCGAGTGGGGTGCATCTCGCGGGCGTGCGGCAACGGCTGTGTTTGGGCATGAATTAAGAAGCTAGGAAGATGGAGCGCCGCACACTCATCGCCCAGCCCGGGCTCTGGACCAGAGACACCAGCTGGGCACTCCTCTATTTCCTGTGTTACATCCTCCCCCAGACCGCCCCGCAAGTACTCAGGATCGGTGAGTGAGCCCGGAAAAGCGCTCCAGGATGCGGGCTTTGGGGATGTGGTCGCTCCGCTTGGCCAGTGGGGGCACAGCGGGTCCCGGGCGAGGCGGCGCGCGCCGGCGCAGGGGCAGGTGCTGGGGTAGTGGCGGTCAGTACGCGCGGAAGGCTTTCACGAAAAAGGGGGAGTCGCGTCACTACTTCCCTTCTGGCGGGTGCCAGGCTTCCCAGAGAGGTACGGTTGGCGGGTTTTTCAATCCAGGCTCCAAGAACGCGGGCAATAGTGCGGCGAACCAGGCTCTTCAGGGCTGGCACTCTACTCGGGGCGTGAGGTTGTGCCCAGCTGCTGCTGTTTGAGTTATATGCCAGGATGAGATCTTCCAACCGCCTGAGTGGACGTCCACCGGTCCAAATCCACATCCCTGGTCCCTAGCAGTCTGGCTTCTGCGGCTCCCATGCATGCCAGGTTCTCAGGAGTAGAATACTCAGACCCTAGGGACGTGGGAATATCCAGGAGACAGCTAGCCCAGAGCCTCCAAGTTTTCCAGTATGAGTAGGGTTCTTCTACGTGGAGCCTGCAAAGTCCAGAGGATTGCAGTGAAGTAGGGTCGAGTACCAGTCTGACTTCTGACTCAAAGAAGTGGAGAGAAGGGTCCCCCATTGCACTTAAGTTTTCCCTTGCTCCCAATCTACTCTGCCTACCAGCCACCGGAGATGATCCAATCCCCAGTCCAGGTAATGCCCTGCAAGATTCTGAGCTTTAATCTCAATAGGTGAAAAAATGTAGAGAGATGCTGAATGCGGGAATCCTGGGGCATCCCAAAGAGTGCAAAAGACAAGGAAGACCCACACAGGGCATGGACTCAGGTATCAAAGGACACAGCACCCACCACCACGATTTAGTCTATGGGCTCCTGGGGTTGGCAAAGCTCTTCATCTTTCTTTCCTTTCAAACTTACCCAGTTTCACTATTTTCAGTCTCCGTGTCCTCCTCATTCCCCTGCTAATCTTTTTAAGAGAGACAGTCGCAGGGACAGCCACAGGTGAAGCGCTGACTGATACCATATAGATCACTCAGTTCTCCTACTTAGGCAGAAAAGACCAAATCCCTAATATTTGAGGGCTTCTATCTTATACCTCTTTCAAGAAACTGAAAGAGTATGAAGGGAGAGGAATTCACTCCCATAGTGACCCCTTGAGAAACTGGAATTTCTCAATAATTCTACTTGTCCTGACCTTCATTCAACTAGCTGTCTCTTAAAAAACAGAACCAAGAATTTTGTCATAATTGTTTTGTCACTGAACCTGTCCATCAAAAAAAAAAAAACAAACAAAAAAAAAACAACAACAATTTAGTGATTTGAACTGCATTTTCTCCAGGTACATAGGGTCTAATTTTCAAGGAAAAAAGAGGTCCCAAATACTAACTTTTGCTACAGACTTACCTGTTCTAGACTGGACAGTAGGGTAGCAAAACTCTACTAATAGAGTTTCCCAAGTAATTTTTTTTTTTTTACAACAAATCATCACTACTTATAACTAAAATATCATTTACCTGAAATATGCAATAGGCTTTATAGTCTGGTTTTTGGATGGAATGAATAGTGATTGGACTAGTAAAAAAAATTTGTAAACTATGCAAAATAAGTAATGAATATGTGTTAAAATTTCCAATGTTTATTAACTTAATTGGTACTTTGCTTGTGTATTATTCATTTTTGAAAGAGATAAACCTAGGAATGTTAGGAATGGCTGTACTAGTCAATATCCCTCCTGAACAACAACCTTAAGGTAGGATTTTCCTTTCTTATATCCCCGAAACCTAAATTAGATCAATAAAGGGGAATAGAAGAGAATGTTTTAAGACCTATTTGTTCTCAGATCTGAATATTTATCCAAGCTCCAAGCAATCACAATCAACCTTTGAAAAGTAGTTTTCAAAGTGAAAACAACCAATATTATTCACTGAACTTAAACTATATGCCACAAGATAATGAGATTTCCTTTTCTAAATGAGATCTAAAATGTACAAAGTAAAATTGCATGCTCTGGTGTTGTTTATATGCAGTACAAATGCCTCAGTGTATTGACCCTGTGTGACCTGTGGTTGGCATGGGCACCGCCATCCTGTATGTACCTAAGGACCAGCACACTCTTTTTAAATGGATAATTCAGTGTCATGGAAACCAGCTTTAGCTCAGAGAAAACCTGCCTTCTACAGTGAGTTTCTTGTATCAGTCAATTCCAACAGTGAAAACAAAATATCAAAGGAATTAGGGACAAGCAAAAGTGTGTGTGTGTGTGTGTGTGTGTGTGTGTGTGTGTATGCGTATGTAGAGAATTAAATTGCACTTCTTTTACATTTCTTATTCTTTCCCTTCCCAACAAACCACCAATTATCCAACTAATCAAAAAAGGAACTCTTGATTATTAACTTGCATATTTTTTCAGTAACTTAAAATATCCAGAAATCAAGCAAAGCATAAACAGTAGGTGCTAAGTATTATCCTTACATGGAGAAGGCACTAAAATTCTTGAATGGATCGCTGGTCTACTGTTCTTGCAAAAGAGTCTGCTTAAACTTCATCCTGTAAGGCAATATGCAAATTTTAAGATAGAATTTATGTATGCCAAATATGTGAAAGTTGGTTGGGAATGCATATGCTTAAGTTTAGCACTATTGTGAACATACATGGAATAAGATATTACTGTTGTGGTCTTGTGCAACAGTTAAGAACCATAGAGGGTCCTCAAGAGCTGTAGTGCCTAAACAACAGTACTGCACTGGAGAATTTTCCAAGCAGGTTGCATGGTAGAGAAATAGAGCCACAGCTGGAAATTTGGGGGCTGCTGGGTTATTCCTGCTTCCCTGTATACACCAGTTTATGTCAACAACCAGTTAACTGTCACACATGTTTAATTGTACTGTGAGGTCCACTATCACAGAGATCCCCCTAAATGACCAATCAATTTGTCACTAAAAGAGCAGAATATGGATAATATTAGTAGAAATGGTAGCCCATTACCATTAATAGAGGTAGAAAGAAGTCGCTCTGTGTACATATGCAACTTCTAGTACAGACATGTCGTATTTATAATAATAGCAGAAAAATATGTTCAATAGTATGTTTTATGCATCATCTCAGCAAAATAAATAATAAGAGCTTTGTAATGTTTTGAACAACCAATAAAAAAATGAGCATAGAATTGAGTTAACGGAAGGGTAGCCAGGTTTTTGACACATGATTGGTATAAGACAAGTAGGCTTGGGTCTCATTGCTATGATTTACTGGTATATGTCTCAGACCTATTCAATATCAGTAGGCCTTTTGTTTTTACCTCCAAGAACTCAACTCAAACTATTCTTTATTAATTATAAAATTGTTATGATTAGTGAAAATTAATAGAAATGGTACATGAAGTAGAATGTGAAGGGTCTTTGAAGGGTATCCACATACATTAGTTGAACTCTAGTTGTTAATTTTTACTGTTAGTATTTATTACTGTCATTTTCTTTCTGAACAGCGATTTACAAGCTGGTGTGGTATGTCTTTGTAAGACACTTAATATTTCTGAGCCTTAATCTCTTCATCTTTGAACTATCAGTATTGCTGCCTGCTTTTCTGTTTCAAAGAAGAGGGTCAAAGACATTACTTTTGTAATTTAAAAAAAAAGAAACCATTAAATAAATAGTAACTAAATTCTCCATATAAAGAGAACTGTTGTGGAAATGTATATGCACAGTGTCAATATAACTGTTCAAATGATTTCATTTCCTTTGGAGAGGCCCAAATTTATTTGAGTCAATCATTATTTTGGTTATGACATTATATTTCAGTTTTTAACCCAAAGATGCCCAAAGTCCTAAGCAATGTTTATATTTGCTCATATTTTTCATGAGTATACAAAAACCTGTGACTTTATTCTCTAAGCTCTTGATTATTTCATAATTTTAATACCCATTCTTCATTCAACAAATATCCATAGATTTCTTACTCCTCCATCATGAGCCAGACACGGTTCTAGGTGTAAGATATACAACCAAGAGCAGAAGGACCTTAAACGTCTGTTCCCTTGAAGCCTGTGTTCTGGTGATTTACAATTTATGGTACCACTGAAGTTTTTCATCAGACCTTAGATGCAGACACTTTAATTTTTTTCCAAATATCATTTTTGAAGAGTGTTGAGTTAATTATCTGCTACCAATTCCTCATGTCAATTGCATCATCGACAAATAGTAAGTTCAGGCCCTCCCATGTATAGAGTACAGACAGTATGAGTTCACACTGCCAAATCATGAGCAGGAATTCAGAGGAGAGTTGCTTTCATTTAGGAAAATCTGTCTGGGTTGAAGGCCATCCTCCTCCTTGGGAGAGACATGTTTATGCCTTGGGAAGCATGGTGGTTCTCATATTGACTTAAAACCCTCAACTGTCCCGTGAAGGACATGCAAAGGTATGTGATAATGTATAGTGCTTGGCCAGCATTAATGCATTTCTATAAATGGGCAGGTCATTTTCCTTGCTATTTTATCTGCGTCATTCATCTTTGAGTTAATATTGGGTTTGCAGGCCTGCTGTTAACACTACATAGATCTTACCTTCAGCTACCTTTCTTGTATGATTTGTGATCTATTGTTTCCATTGAAAAGAACATAATTTGCTATCTTTTCCCAAGTTCAAACACTTGTTGAAATGCAGGAACTTGAAGCTAGCTATTCTGATCTCAAGTTTTAAGCTTCTTAATTGAATGGTGATGTGTGGTTTATGGGTTTGTGTATGCACTTAGATAGCTGTGTACACTATAACCTGGAATCAAGAATAACAAATTAGGTGTTGCTTTTAGTTATGCAGGGATAATGAAATAACTGCAAGTGAGTAGAGTTTATATTTGAGACCATTAGTATCAAATAAAAGTTGCTACCACCAGTAGACTATCTAGAATATCTCTTTAGAAGGATTCAAGAAAAACAATCAAGTAGGAGAGGAAGCCTTGCTACCTGCGCCTAGAAAACATACTATTTTCAGTTAGATTGGACAAGTAGTTGGAATGGTTTTAAGAAAGAGTGAAGGAGATAGGTGTGTTGAGTCCCCATATTCTTCCCCTCCTTTTGGGTTATTTCCCTGATAATTATCTGTATTTTATCTATGTCCTAAAATTTCCAACTGTTATTTGAACTAGAAGAAAAAGTGATGAAGAACTCTGGGTAGAAGGACATTCACATTTCTAACTGCCTTTTTAAAATTGACCAAACTTGAGAAGATCATTAAATTATTTTTTGTCTTCAGTTTTATCTATGGAAAATGATAATAAGTGCATGGATTGGTTGTAAAAATGGAATGTGATATCATCTATAAAATGCATGTCATACAGTAGACCTTTATGAAGATACCTAATTTTCTCTTTTCATTAATAAACAAGGTAGCCAGTCTATATTCTGGAATAGTCTGATTAAGTAAATCTGGGGAAATACCCTTGCTTGGAATTTTATGAAGTATGTTCATGTATTGAAGGCTATTTGAAATTCTGCAGGAAAAAAAATACTGTTTCTTTTATCTAATCTAATATCACCTCCATATTAAACCTAAGAAAGTTCCTAATGGAATCACAGCTATCAGTGTCCACTGAGCTCATTCTCCAGAACACAGCAGAGGGAACAGTGACTGGCAAAACCATTGACATCTCAACACATGCACTGAAACATAGGGTCATGCTTCCCTGGCTTCTCAAATCCGACCCAGAGGCTGTCATCTCTTACTTACAGAACGTATTTTTAAAAATCTTTAAGATTTGGAGTTTAATGCTTATTCCTCTCATTATTAAAAAAAACTAGTTTTGTAAAAAAAAAAAAAACCTTTAAAACCATTTATTCTGAAACTCTATGATTTGTTTCACTTAAAATGTGACTGAGTCATTTTCCTGGTATTTTTTTGTTTTCCTACTGGACTTGCTTATTGACAGTGTATTAAGTTGAAACATTATATTATATTAACAATGACTTTTCCAGGAATATAATTTGTGATAAATTAAAAGTCTGTTTATATTTATAGTCAACTTATTAATGTATTTATTTTTAAATATATGAGTTTTTATAATTATGTATTTTCATGAAGAAACATTCAAATTAAAATAAATCCATTGCAGCTACATTAACTTCATGAAGTTTTGGTCTTGATTTCCTACTACAATCAGGTAGTTACATCCTATCATCGACATTGGCATCAGCATTGTCATATTTATAAATACTAAGTCAATTGGAAACAGTTAATTTGAAGTAAAAAGTTAAGAGGTAAAAATATTTGATTTTGTAATTTCATGTATTAAAAACTGAAAAACTAAAAGAATAACTTTTAATTTAAAAAAATATGTTTTCCAAATCATTTGGTAACATTTTATTTCTTACTTTTTGTTCTTATTAAAAATTTAAGATTTTTTAAAGTGATCTTCCTAATAGTATAGTAGTATATTTATCTGTTAAAATTAATTACAAAGCAGGATTTAAAAGCAATGATATTGACTAAATACAAAATAAACTCTTTTTTTTTTCAAAGAGAGAGTGAGAGAGGGGAGAGAGAGAGAGAGAATTTTTAATATTTATTTTTTAGTTTTTGGCGGACACAACATCTTTGTTGGTATGTGGTGCTGAGGATCGAACCCGGGCTGCACGCATGCCAGGCGAGCGCGCTACCGCTGAGCCACATCTCCAGCCCACAAAATAAACTCTTATTCATCACAAATCACTCTCATAGAAAACACCATCCAACAGTTTGAAAACATTTCTTTTAACTCTTTAAATTCTTGTGTATTTTGTGTGTGCATTGATTGACTAAATTTGTAAGACTAGCAAATATTAGAACTTTTGTTGAATTAGTTTATTGAATTAGTTTATTACCATCAGACTGGGCGAAGTGAAAATACAAAATGAAATACCATGCAAGAGCCCATCGGTACTCTTTAAAACTACTGAGTCACATTTCAAAATAATTTGACCATGCTGAGTTTTCCACCAGAATTGCATATATTTGTTTTTAGATCATAGAAATCTGATGATTAATTTTATTATTGTCCTCAGCTATCAATTGGAAGACTCAAAGTTCATTAAATTTACTATTTGTATTTAATATGCATCATTAATACATTGAACAAGACTAGGAGTAAAGACAATGTTAAGGGGAAAACATCTATATTATTTCATGATTGATTAAAACTGAATCCATGCATGGGTTGTTGGGTCATTACATACACTTATTTCCTAGTGCTGTCAATTGAAATGGCTTTAAACACTCCAGGAGCAACAAGGAGCAGTTCTGGCAAAAGGGCTCCTTGGAAAAATGATAATTCTATGAATGAGTGAGGAAATGTACAAGATGACTGAGATCTTGTAATGCCAGAAAGTTAGGAGGTAATCCTTAGAATTATGGTTATATTAAGAGGACACACTAACTGACTGGCTGGTTTCACATGTGTCCATGCTGATATAGATAAATGATTAAATACAATGATGGGGAAGAAGAGGCAACTCTCCCAGGCAGAAGAGGCAGGTCATCAAGGTCTGCCTCACCAGTGCTGAGCCAGGTTGATTGTACTTGCACTTGATGAGATGTCATTTGGATGGAACTTTGTTTATCTGGTTTCCTAACTCCCAACATAGAACCTCCTCTAATCATAAGAAAACAGCAGAAAACCCCTAATAGAGGGGCATTCTAGTAAATAACTGACCAATACTCATCAGAGAAGTCATGGTCATAAAAAGGTAAGTCTGAGAAATTCTCACAACCACAAGAAACCTAAGGATACACCATGAGAAATGCAATGTGGGGTCCTGGATAAGAAACTGGCACAGAAAGAGTCTTCAGGTAGCAGCTAAGCAGTTTGAACAAAGATCAAAATTCCTTAATAAGAATGCATCAATATTGGTGCATTAATTCCAACAAACATCATATTAATTTAAAATGCTAATAACAGGGGAAACTGAGGCTGGACTATATAGGAACTCTCTGCACTGTTCTATTTTCTGTAAATATAAAAATGTTTTAAGAAGTAAAATCTATTAAAAAATAAAGACTCAACCCAGATACTTATTTCTAGGGTGACTGTTCTTACCTGCTCTGTAATTACAGCAACAAAAAAGAAAAAGAAAAACTATTGTCCATCGCATACAGTGTGCTACCTAAAGAGCTTTCTAAGAATATTATCATTAAAATAAAGAAAAAGAATTTGATATTGGAAAAACCATTAAACAAATAAACTTTATATAAAAATTGCTGTTGAAGAAAATGCTATCACTATATGTCTTCCTTAGAATTCTGCAGTGAATTTATAAAAAAGCACACACTGGCTGTTTCTATCCATTAGCATATTGGTTTTCCACTATTATATTCTTCTTTACTTAATTAAATACAATTTAACTTTGTATATTTATCCAAGCATTGTAACATACTCTGTTAAAGGCATTACGTGCCAATGTCCTTGAATGGAAATTCACAGCAAACTATTTACAAGAATTCCTTTCTTAGCAAAATTGTCTAAATATGCCTTTAAAAATCAATATTTAATTCTCAGAGCCGATGAAGCACTTTAGTACTTCATAATTCAAAATGGGGAAAGGATGGTGAAAAGCATGTGTTTTTTCCTTTTTTGGTTATTTTTAATTGAGAACTCAATCACAACTTTTAAGGATTTTCTTTCTTTTTATATTTTTCTAATGTTAAACTTTAAAATGTTGGATGAGATATTTTGGCAATCCATAAACAGAAGTTGCAGTCTGATGACCTGGCCACATGTGTATTGTAGAAGATGTTACTGTACTTCATCTTCTAAAAATGGATTAGTGAGATAGAGCCGCCTTTAAGTCTAAAGACAATATTTGCCTTTTGAATTCTAGGCAGTGTGTGTTCCTTTTGTTCTCAGGATATATTTGAACCCTAAGGCTCTTTGTATATATGCTCACTGAATTGGCAAGAACCTTTTATAAACCATTGTGAATGTTCAAGAGCAAGGAATGGATAAGAAAAGAATCATAAAGACTTATGAAATGAAGGATCCATTAAATATGATCCTTACAATGAAATTCATGTATTAAGATGGAAAATATTTACAAAACTATATGAGCATGGTGTAAGATGTTACATTCTTTGGATTGGGACTTTATATGGTTGTTCTTGCTTATTGATAAGAACTTTTAGTGAATGTAGAAAGAGGAAGTCCACTTGTTTTGTTAACATAGTGGATTGAAAGCCAATATATTTTTTTTCAATTTCTTTCCTTTTGTTTTTTATTCAATTTAAAAGTGATTGGTTGAAGTTGCTGTCCTGTAGATTCTAGATTAATGAAGCCATCGTTAGCATGCTTATTGGCAAAGTGAAAAGTACTCTGGAATGAGTGTATGTCCAGCCTTGGTGTTTCTTAGTTTGCCCGGGTGGCATAACCTGTGAGTAAATATACTCCTTTGTCTGTCAGAGAGTAGCTGGTGGTGAACAGGTGCATGGGTGCATCAGCAGATCTCATCCAGATCTGCAATCCTCACTACAGTGTCTGCTCTACTTTGTTGTCATTGGGTTGCATTGAGATGCTCCATGAAGATGTGCAACTATCTTATAGTTAATATTAATAATCGCAGTATTAAATGTGTGGATCTCGGTTCATTTCCCTGTAATTAAATTTAACTAGGCACACGAGTCCATAATTTCACTGGGTTCACCTTGAGGTCCTCACTTTGGATATAAAATGCACATTTTTATGAAGCTCTTTTTTCCTTTCCCCCAACAGAGATTAAAGTTCCCTGACTTTAAGGAACAGGCACCTGCCATTCCTTCAGAGCATCCATGGTATAGCTTGTCCCATTCTGATGCCGTTTGTTGACCTCTAACTCCATTGTATCCCCTGCCCACATCCCTCCTAGGAAGCTCCACAGCCTCACCTTGCTGCTGTTGACACTTGAAGATACAGTACATTCTTCTGCTGGTCTCTCATGTGGGCTGTTGATTCAACAACTCACCCGGGGGAATTCAGGAAACACGCTGCAGCTCCAGTAAGTTTAAGGCCACTGGTTATCTCAGGTCCTTCCTGTCCAAGCCCATTCAGCCTCTATCTCAATTCTCCTGGACACTCTTCATTGGAGAAGTGTACCCCATGGTTCTCCTTCCCTCTTGGGAGACCCAAGCACCATGGACAGGGACCTTCCTGAGCATGATGATCTATGGTCCTCCTGTCTTGACTTCAGGTGTCCCAGCTGTAAGAAGGGAAACAGCAAGCTGAATTAGTATGTTATTACATATTTATTTGAACTCTGAAGTTCAGACTACAAGCATTGTGGTGGTATTTAAGGCAAAGATTTTTAAATTGAAGCAAGGAAAGTAGTGGTAATAACAATGAACTTTAACTTTTAGTTTTCCTACTTGTATAACAGAAAGAAAAGGCTGTAAGAATCAGGACAAATATTCTTTTTCTATCTGACTGCCTTTCATTCATATATATGAATATAAGTATATGTAAATAAAAAATACTAATGGATATATCATATACTAAACATTGAACAGATGTGTATATGTGTATTTATATTATTTCCATTAGTGTATATAATAATGAATTGAATGTACATATTATTACATATATTTATTATATATTATTACATGTATTATAACAATGCTACACATAAAATATATATAATATGCATACATTCACATACAAAAGCATACATGTACATATGTAGATGGATGTGTGTTATTATATCTTTCCATTAGCATACAAATGTGTTACATATACCTGACATATATTTATTAAATATAATTACAATATATGGTACCATGCATATTCATATATAAATACATATGATGGATATTAAGGTTTCAGTTTGCATTTTTCTCTGTACTTAAATATTTCACCAGGGAGGAAATCATATTTGAAGCTATCAATGCTTTTTGGATAACTAAGAAAGGGCAGGGCCACAAGCAAGCAGTCTGTGACTGCTGATGGCCAGGGCCTAAGGAAAGTAGAGCATGGAGGCACAGGCACATGGCCTGTAACAACTTGGTACTTGGTTGTCTCCAAAACGTTCTCAGGCAACAATTACATTTAAAATATTTGTTCTGTGGCCCAAGAGAATATCCCTGTTGGTGAAATTGAACAACAGGGAAGACTTGACATCATCTAGGGCCCAATTAACATGAAGAGAGTGATGATATCTTGCTGCATCTGTGGAACACCTGTCATAAAATGGACAGTATTAAGCTACAAAGAAAAGACCTTAAGGCAAAATAATGACTTAATAGAAAATACAACAAAATTATTATAAACAATCATTCATTATCAGCTTAACACAGGCAGTGTACTCTTCTCAAAATTATAATCAAATATAAAGAGAGTGAAATCAGACCCAGAAATCCTTTTGAAAAAGCTATAGAAAACATACCCATTTAAAAAAATATATTTTATATAATATATGTGCAAATAAACCATTTTAAATGTATAAATAAATGAGAAACAATAGTATTTAAGATTGGAAGAGGCTTTGCAGTTTTTAAGACCCAGCTTTCTCATTTGAACAGTAAGAAAACAGTCCCTAGAAACTAAACTTTGTATCTACACTCAGTAAACAAGCCACAGTTCTTAACTCTCTTCTCAAAGGTATTTTCTTGCAACTACATATTTCTCATACAACTCACTTGAGAAGAGTTGAAATTCAAAATGAATGAGAATAGCAACCAGCAAATAAAATGCATAAAAAGTTTTAGAGTGCATGTAGCACAGGGCTAATCAGTATACTTTCTATAAATCAGAATAGTCTTTGCAGAAATGTTAGTTTTGAGAGTTTTATAAAGAAGAAAGTGGATGTGTTGTTCAATGTTGCAATGAGTTGAACCCAAGGAAATTCTAATACTCAGGGAAAATGTCAATAAGAAACTTTAACAGAAACGTGTTAAACTATACATATCTTTATATTTTTTAAATTTTATATTACCTAGGCACTTCTGATCAATTTATTTTACAATCATTTGAGTGTGAAATAATGTCTTCACATTCAAAAGGATCCAGAAAAAAATTTAACTAGCAATTATAAATGAGTGGGATATCATATAGCAATTTTGAGCAATTAGTTGTACTGCCATAATATTTTTATTACTGTAATATAATTGGAACAATTCAAGTGAATATTGTACTTTACTCAGGCTAAGTATGTGTGTCTACAAGGAAAGAAATCTAAAGAATAACATCTATCACTCACTTTGTGAGACATTTTATACAGAGTCAAAACAGCAGCCCGCGGTATGGAATACTGAGATTCATGAGCCCACCCCACATCATATGTATGGAGGGAAAGGAGGAGTTCATGGATTTTGTGATGCTTAGATGACAAAATCAGTGAATAATTCCTGGAGAGCATGCTAAAATAAGTTTTCTGTGCTGTTCCTGAAGTCTACATTGCCTTCTGGTGCATGTGAAGTAATCTTTCAAATGGACTTCAAGTTTTGCAAGTAACGTTTGATATTTTCTGTTTTCTTCAGAGGATGAAGTTTTAATTTATGTTTTCTGCACACTCTCCATTATTTACTTATTTGTTTATTCTTCTATTTATAGTGTATCTTATTGAAAAATATTATAAAAGGCTAACAGAAGTCACAGACAGGTTTATCACTTGGTAACATATGTGAATGAAAAGAAAGGTAAATGTAAAATAATATAAAGGCTGGCATGTGTTTCCTAAAAATATGCCAAAAGTTGACCAAAAAACTTTTACCTATACTTTCTAGTGGATGAAGGAATATGGAAAATAAGACAAAAATCTCAGAGTTCAGAGGGTCTAGCTATATAGATAAATCATAGGGCTTTCAGGCTAAAAACCATGTAAGAAACTCATCCTGTGGTCTGATTAAAGGGAAACCATGTGATACTGTAGATAACAACCCTATGATAAGATCAGCAATGCATTTCACACATTTTTTTCTTACAAAGTGCGGGATACAACTTTAAGACTCCAAATGATAATAAGAACACTTCTCCAAAACATCTGGTGTAGATTTCTCAAGTGTTTGTTTTAATCTAGGATTAAAATGCTTAATATCCAGGGCAATGGATGAACTTCATGCCAACCATTCCTAACTGTTGCTACTTGAATCTGAACCTTATTGGAAGGGAAACAGCAGAAAGTCAAGGGATGGGCAGTATGGTGAAGTATCCCTTTCTGGGTAAAGGGAGATGCATGAATGTTAAAAACAGGGATGAAGCCCTTCTGTGAAACTGAGAATCCCCAAAGAGATGCTCTGTTGAAGAGATTCCCTCATGTCTATGGAAATGAGGTACCTGGAGGCAGGGCCAAGGTGTTATACAGAAAATATCTGTGAGTTCATCATGGTCAATGAACAAATGAGCGACTGTCAGTTGTTAGCTGGAGATCATATTTGCAAATATTAGCACTAACCGGACTGGTCAAAAGGTAAAATAGTTGGGGAAAAGAGGAAAAAATAAAGCTCTTGAGAAATCAAATTCAAGTAAATTCTATGATAGGTAAGTTGAGGACTGTAAACTGACTTCCTGTAGGATCATCTATAACCCAGTTATATGTTTGGTACAGTCTACCTGTCACAGTGATTGGGTTTCAGAGCAACTGAGCTTAGCCTTTATTTCTAATGGTAAACACAGAACAAAACATGTTGAGAGGCAGAAGGTCAGAATTTACATGTATATGTATGCCTACTGCTTAGATAACAATTCGTATTTTTAAATTCTTTTGTTTTGCTTTTATTTTGTACCTTTTACTTGCTTAACTGTGTGCAGTTTCTTTTCTTCTTCTTCTTCTTTTTATTAGGATCTACTTTGCATATGGTTAGCAATAAAGCTAAATCTCTCCTATCCCCTTTGAACCTTTAGATACTTCTCTATAATTCTAATCATTTCCTCCTAGAAAAGCCTATTTTATCTAGCAGGACTATTGATTGTACAAGGTTGAAGGGGAATAACTTTAAATATTGTTCGTTGATCTGCCTCCTGAATGCCAAATTTGTCCACATTTCTTCAGACTCCTAATTCTAGAGAACCGCAATGTGTTTAGGATTCCAAAGCCAGTAAAACAAAATCTGAAATGTAGTGCTTTGGTTTAAGGTTTTGTTCTTCTGTGGATACTAAAAAGAAAACTTAAAGTTTATAGGATTTCCTGATTTTTTCTTGGAAACAAGGAAATTCTCATTAAAACTTCATGATGTATTTTATTTCCAGAGCCACACCTCTGTTACATTGAATTGAAAAATAATTTGATAAATCTAAGAATCACTGTTGCAGCTGTAAAATGCCTTGGCAAGCTACAAATCCAGTAGCTTTCTTCTATTCCATAGGTTATCATTGCAATTTTTCCCCAATCTTTATCTAGCTTTCTCTCTTTCAATCATTATTATGAATGCAGTACACAAAAATTATGCAGAAATGGGACTTCTCTATTATAGCCTTCTGAGAAACCCTTAAAACCAATATTTTCACTGAGAAGTAATGGGCAGGATTGGGAAACAAACAAACTTCTCCAGGGTCTTTGAAAGAAGGAAATGTGACATTGTAAATCAATTACTTACCAACAAAATCAGCATTATATTTCATAAGTCTACTGACAGCATAATTTATATTCAGTCAAAAGGAAATGTGGCAAAATTCCTTGGGAAAGGCACATTTATACATATACTTACACATCGCCAGGTGGCACAGAATCATGTAAATCAACCCACAAATCTTTCTGGGTCTTCAAATGATGATAGTTTTCTGCCTCACATAGATACCCATGCAAACCATGTTTTGTTCTGTAGTTTGGTCTTCTGGGCCAAATGCTAATATTTGAAGAACAACTAGAAAAAAAGAAAAGTTGCATAATTTTCTACATATTACCTCAGAAAGCTTCTCAAAGAGTGATTTGTTTAGGAGTCTAAAACTGTAGGACCCAAAGAGGAAAATGAAATTTTGAAAGACCAAGAAATGCAATAGTATAGCTAATGAGTTTAAACTTTAGTCGTTTTGAAACCAACTTGATGTTTTCCTTTATTTCTTTAAAGAAAAATTTAAGTACATGTAATTTTTAATATGTAAAAATGAAGGAAATTGGTTAAAAGGAAAAGAATAAGAAAAAAATGCTTTAGGGTCACTCCTAATAAGTAGAGATATTTTTCTTTTAGGGTTGCTTTTCTTGAGATTTTTAGTATCCAACATTGTTAAAAATGTAACAATTTCTGTGTACTGAAAAGCAATGTAAATATATATATATATATATATATATATATATATATATATATACATACATATATATATACATGTTATATATATATGTTTATTAAATTATTGGTGGCTATAAAGAACAGTAAAGGTATGCATTCATAAGATAATTATAAAATTGTTTATTTTCCAGCTGCAGGAATAGTTTTTATAGTATTGGCATTTGATGAAGAAATATAAGAAATTTGTTTCAAAAATTAAAATACAAACCAATTATGATGGCATCCACCTGTAATACCAGCTACTCAGGACACCTCAATGGAGTATTATAAATTTAAGACCAGCCTCTGCAACTAAGTAGGGCCCTATCTCAAAACTAAGATTAAAAAAGGCCTGGGTAGGTGAGTTAGTAATATGAGTGCTCGCCCAGCATGCACAAGGCTTTGGATTCAATCCCTAGTACTTCAATAAAAAAATAAAAATAAATGTGCTAGTGGTTTTATTGATTCACTTTATTTTTATTTATTTATTTAGAAAGAGAGAGAGAGAGAGAGAGAGAGAGAGAGAGAGAGAATTTTTTAATATTTATTTTTTTAGTTTTCAGCAGACACAACATCTTTGTTGGTATGTGGTGCTGAGGATCGAACCTGGGCTGCACACATGCCAGGCAAGCGTGCTACTGCTTGAGCCACATCCCCAGCCCCTTATTGATTTACTTTCAAATTCAAATATTACTGATGGAGATAGAACATTTGCTCTACATTTTGATTTGCCATATCTTCATTAGTACTCCAAGGTCGCAGCTAGTTATTCCTCATGTAAGGATTCAGTCGATATTAAAACTTAGGCTAGATTTCATACACAAAGTCAAAGCATAGGGAAGTGATTTTGTATTTAACTAGGGAGCAGAAAAATCCACTTTGTGAATACGTTGTACATTTTAATTATCTCATAGTATATATTCGAATAATTGCCATTCCTTTCTTTGATGTTCTGTTCCTTACAGAACAATAGTACCACTCAGAAGGAATATTTTAGTGTGCCTTCGAAAGAAAAGGTAATCCACTTACCTACAAAATCATTCCCAGCCTACCTTTAGGTGTTGAGTATCTGGTACCTGAAGGAATGCAAGAAGTGTGTTGTGAGTATCAGTTTTAAATTAAATTCTCAATTTACTACAGCTAGGGCTGGGGATGTGGCTCAAGCGGTAGCGAGCTTGCCTGGTATGCATGCGGCCCGGGTTCGATCCTCAGCACCACATACAAACAAAGATGTTGTGTCCGCCAAATACTAAAAAATAAATATCAAAATTCTTTCTCTCTCTCTCTCTCTCTCTCTCTCTCTCTCTCTCTCTCTCTCTCCTTAAAAAAAAATTTACTACAGCTAGATTCTTTTAGAACCTTGCCTAATTTTATTTTTCATGCTTGCAATATATGTTAATTTGCAAAGTTGTATTCAAGTGAGCTATGTGCCGGGAAACAAAACCAAACTCAAAAGACTTAATTAAAAGAGTAGGAAACCTGAATGTAATTTTAGATATCAGAAGTCTGACCTATGCTGACCTATTATTTCTTAATTTATCTGATTTATAAAGACTCATTTTTTACTTGAAATACCCTGGGGAATGATTACAGATAAAGATATTTTTAAAACGATCAAATCAAACTATGAAGAATGGCAGCAATTTGAATTAATCGTGTCCTCTGTGGGCCATGCAAGGAGGTCTACATGCCCAACCATTCCTTTTCATTGTGAAGTACATGGGAAAAACTTTGTGCTCGCATTTCAATAGCATCATTCCATTACACTTCCATATTAGTTTGAATCTGTCACATTTTTCCTCTAGAACAGTGATATTCAACCAGGAGTGACTTTTCTCCCTCAGGGGACATTTGACAATGGTTTGAGACATTTATGTTTGTTTCTACTTGTATGGGTGGGGAGCACCACTACTGCCATCTCTGGGGTGGAGGGCAGGGCGGGCAGGCTGCTAAACATCTTACAACATACAGTAGAGTCCCGATGACAAAGGGTCAACCAGGACAGAATGTCAAATGTACTGAGGTCAAACTTTAGGATAGGAATTATGAAAACAAACCTAATGTAGATTTAGTGTAGATGTTTTTGGAAACCTTGCTCCAGAGATATATAGATAAATATAACAACCAATCACATGTTCTCCTATAGAATGGACAGGAACAACACATCATGGGAATGTTTTGCCTTGGTTCAGAGACGTAGCTTTTTGTAATGGTCTTCTTGACCAGCATTGTGTTACTTCTTCTCATAACATGTTCATCTGAAATATGGAATGGATCCTGCAGTGAGCTACTGAATCCTCATGACCTTCAACTCTCCAGTCTTTTTGAATGTCTGTGATGGGTAAATACTCATGAACATAGTGAGCTGTCTGTCCTCTTGGAGCTTACAATGTAGAAAAGTCACATAGATATGAATTAGATGAGCACACAGATAAATATTTCATTGAAAACTGTGAACAGTATTATAAGTAAGAGGGTCATTATAGGAATAACTGACAAGGTTTCAAACAATCAAAGGTACTTTCCCAATGTAAGAAATTATTGAGTCTTCTATAAGAGAAGTACAAATTGACTAAGAGACAAGGGAGAAAATTCCAAATAGAAGACCAGAACATAGAAACTCAAAGATGGGAAGTGTGTCTTCATTGACAATTCGGCTCTTTCATCAGTGCTTTTTGATTGACTGTCTGAGCACACTTGAGTGTAATGTCTTTTTCTAGTGACCCTTTCCAGGTAATGGGGAAAATAAAGCTAGTTCTTTGGTTAAAATTGAAATTTTATTTAACCAATAGCTGTTTTCCCCAGGGACAAAGTTTAATTCTTCTCTTTGAAGAAATAGAGAAATGAGATAGAATGTTCTTATCATCCCCTGAGTGATGATGAACAAAGGGACCAAAAAAGAGAAGTCCTTGGGGGAAAAAAATCAAAGAAAAATATTTCTTTTTGCCTAAATCTTTGTTGATTCTCATTCTATTCTGCCTCTGATCTAGTCTCTGTAATGTTCCTCTCCTGTCCCCTTCCCTGATCAAAGAACCCATGGAATCAAAGTATGTCAGATCCAGGAAAGATTCCCAAATGTATTTTTATTTTTTATAAGTTATGGAAACTGAGGCATGGAGAAGTCCTCTTTAACATCTAGTGTGACAATAGATTCTGTCCTGCAATGTGTTGGTCCTGCTAATAGACGACAGAAACTTTTCAAAAAGTTATGCAGGTTTAATTGACCTCATTTTTGAATATGGTTTAAGAATGAGTCAAATGAGAATATCTAATATTAAACCTCTGTAGCTAATTACATGGCAAGCAGAGTATTATTGCCAACTATTAGTGGTTAGAGGAATGCTGCCTTTGCTCTGTGAAGAATTAAGATGAATAGGTTGTGCTGTGTGTCTCCAGTCTTCCAAGCTCAAGAAGATAAAACTCACCTGGAACATGTTGCCTAGGTGTGTACTTGTGAACCACCTTGAGATTTGCCTCTACTTCACAGATTGCTGTAATATTTCTTGTGAAGAGTCTAGAATGTATCCTCTGGGTACATAGATACTAATCTTCTGTGGTGGCTGTGGCCACACTTCCTCTAATAGGAGATGGTTTCTCCGGTAGCCATAATGGTAATTTTTCTCTATTTACCACTTCTGATCCCCTCCACTATCCTTGAACCTCCTTTGACCCATTGGAGTTGCAACCAATGTTATTATTGCCTTCTGATTTCACATTGCTTTCGGCCAATGAAGAACACCATCAGACTGGAAGACAGGACTGGAATGTGGTTTAATATTTTTTCTTTCTTTCGCTCCCTCCCTCATGATTCCCCATGAGTTGCTGTGGCTAAAGCCCTCCTCTACCGGTCTTAACTTACTTTGTGTGTCTGAGTGTTTGATGTCCTTGTTCCTTCAGCCCCTGGATGGATAATTTAATGTTAGTTTTCAAGTCTTGCTAACCCAAGAGTTACCTCACTATCCTTTGCCCTCTTCTTAACCTATCACATTACTTATAAAGAACAACTTTATCAAACACTCTTGGATCACCTCCAATGGAAGTGCCATTTGCTTTCTACTGAAACATTGACCTAGACAGAGGTTTGATGCAATAGGGCTGAAATATCTCAAAACAATGAAATTGTAAAGATGATGTAAATGTGCAATTTAATATGTACATCAGATGCTTTTCCATGTTCACACAATCATTTCAGCTAGGTTTTACTTAACATACCACTTTAATAACACAATATGCACGTTGTTTCTTGATGTTTATTTGTTAATTGTTCGGTTATTTGCCAGAGAAGGTGAACTTTGATGACTATATTTGTTAAATATTCTCTCCCAACTCACACATGCCAGAAAAATATGACACATTGATCTTGAATTCAGTGGTTTTCAATTTAGAGAGAAGATATATAACATATATTGGTGAATATTAAATGATTCAAGGGCCCAATTATGAATTTTATGCATTAAAATCTCAGCTCCATATCTCATTATATGTGGAGGAGTAGAAAAGTGGCCTAGTTTCTCTTGGCTTCCATTTTACTGTCTCGGAAATGGAATTGGTTATGTCTATTCACTGGGATTTTGAGAAGATTAGCTGATCTCCCATGGGAAAAGAGACTAGCACCGCCCTGGGACATCATTGACACTTAAGAAAAGTTCACTGTCATGATTATCGATATCATTACTTTATTTTCACATGATGATTTGTGGTTTATAAAGAAATTTATATATTGTTATCTTAGCAATCCTACATAGTAGCTACTGTCAACATTATGTCCATTTTGGGGATGAGAGAATATTAAAACAAATAATTCATGCAGAATCACAGAAAACACATTAGTGATAAGCTAGGCTCATGGATTTGGGGCAATTTTTATCCTATAAGACACTACAGTCCTCAAAAAGTCACAAAATACGTATTTTAGATTCTGTAAATTCTCAGAGAGTTTCATTTATAAGGTTGAAGCATCTGAATTTTTGCTGCTCAAGGGAAACATTGACTTGACTCCACTAAATCAACCTGTGGCAACAAGTGTATAGAAAATCCTTGCTCTACACAATAAAATCTTTCCTAAAAAGATAAGGGTTCATTAAGAAAGATAAGGTACATTTGAAATAGGTACTAAATTTAGGCCAGAGAGTTTTCATTTATTCAGTTCTATACTATAAGTCCATTCTTTTTGCTTTCTAAACCTAAAGAGGTTCTGTAGAGTTCAGAAATGAGAACTCTACTTTAGAAATTATTTCATTTTCATAAAAGCTAATTTAAGGGGAAAGTGGTTGTGAAGCCATTCAGAAATAACATAACTTTGAATAAGAATGTTTAATCCCAGCTATTTGGAAGTTCTGACATGGTGCATTAGGATAATAAATATCAACTGAGGGACAGATGCTGCTTATTTAGTCAGTCAAGAAACTTTTGCATTGTGAATTATTTTCTTATTTTGCTCCCTCACCATCCATATGTTAAAGGAACTTATTTACATCTGCTCTGTGGAACATACACACTGCTACAGATTCTCAGGGAGGGAGGAGGACTGATATCAGGCACGGGAATTTGGGAAACACTAGTCAGAACTTGGAACTATTTCAAAATAAATAGTCATGTATTTTTTTTAATAAATTAAAAACACCAAACAGTTTTATTTGTAGATCAGCATAAGAAACCTGATATAGATACAAGATCTGAGTTCAAATTATTAAATGCTTTGTCTCATTTTCTATATTGATGAAAAATAGTAAAACTCCCCACACCATAAATTTACTAAAACTTGCACACATTAGTTTATATAAAATTGTCTCCATGATCTAAAAGTTTATCATTTTAATAAGTTTTTGTAACCAAATACTTTTCATTTATTTCATTGTGTTTGTAAGGGTTTATTTAAAATTGTGTAAGCATAAGCATATTCATAAATTTTTATTTATATTTTCACTTTTCCCCCAATTGTCCATTTTTGATAATTGTTTTAGCTCAGTTGTGTACTACTTATATTTCCATGTAAAACATTAAAAACACTAAGATATTTTAATATCCCTAATGGGATTTCATTTAATTTATTTGAATATTTTGGAGTTCCAGGGTTGAACCCAGGGGAGCTTACCACTGAGCCACATCTCCAGTCCTTTTTAATATTTGGATGCTTAGGGCCTCCCTAAGTTGCTGAGGCTGGCTTTGAACTCGCGATCCTCCCCAGAGGCTGGAATTATAGGTGTGCGCCACTGCACCTAGCCCTAATGTGTATTTTAAACATCTTCCAGCCATGTGTAGTTCATCCTGCCAGGGTTTTATTTTATTTATTTATTTATTTTTGTTTCATTGGTTTGCATTTTGTTTTATCTGTCTCATCACTTCAGTGCTTTCTGCTTTTACTTTTATGTTTGATCTTCTGGTAACCAAATTCTCAGTCTCTCAATATCCTCTTGTTCTCAGTATTTTGAATAGATGAAATCTGAATATTTATGCATAGCAAACTCTAGGTATCAGCGAAGGCTCCTTTGGTATCATCCTATGAGATTTGTCATATATTTACATTTATCTGAAAAGTTTCTGGTCTTAGATGTTTCAAACCCAGCATACTATAAAATTGAATTGCCCAATACAATAAGACATCAGGACCAGGGTGGCTTTTTATTTTAAACCAGTAAAGAGCTAATCCCGCTGTTTTTTGCTTGTTTTTTCTTTGTGGTTTGAGGGCTTTTTATTGATGACTTTAGGGAACAGTGTCAAGAACTGAGCCAAGGACTGAAGGCTATCCCAATAGAAAAGCAGACTCAATTCCGACCTGCCAGGGCACAGGTGGATGAGACCAAACACAGGTGAACAAAAAGCATACATTCAAATAGTGTTAAACATTATGAAAGAAACAGCTGAAATTCATAGAGACTGGGTAAGTGAGTTATGAAGGGAGAGTAGGGAACGGACTTGATAGAACATAGCCAAGGAAGTGGCTATGTGTGGTAGCCAGGGAGGACAGTGAACCAGAGAACAATAAGGAGAGCATATTCTGTATACAGCCCAAACAGAGGCGAGCTCTTGGTATGTTTTAACACCTGAAGGAAAGCCAGTGTGGCAGAAAGGTGTGAGGTCACAGGGACAGCTCATGCTAGACCTCCTGGAGCAATGGCCTCAGACAGCTCTGCAAATCTGAGGGGTTCCAGACTGTAATTCAGCATCAATAGATCTAAGGGAATCTGTTTCCAGATTCTTCATTTCTATATTTACTCTCTTCTAAAATCAATCCCACTGAGAATGCACCTGTGCTCTGTGGCTCTCCTATACCCCCTCTTCCATAATCATCTTCTTCCAATTTAGTGAAAGAAAGCACACCTGTCATACATTTGGAACCATGCCTTGGCACAGTGCCCCAGGGCTAAGTGGATGTGGTGCCCCTGATGAATAACCCTGGAGGAGCAAAGCAAGAAGCACCAATGACAGTTTCTCTTTCCTTTATCTAGTGAAACAGTCATGACAACATCTCTGCCCACCCACCCATCCATCCATCCGTCCATCCATCCATCCATCCACTTAGTTCATCTTTCCTTACCAATTACAGAGTTAGATTTCAAAAGTAATCTCTTAGGGCAGCACATTAAAGTGTGTGTTCATGTGTGCACACTTGCGTGAGAGTTGTGTGTAGGTTTTAAATAAATAATACTCTATTTTTAACAGAAATTAAGTTTGTTTTGGCTGATTGGCTTGACAAAGAAGACTAGTGCTAAAAATCAACAGCATTACTGATATGTTCCGAAAAGTGAAAAACATAAGTTGTCAATTCCAATGATTCCGTGAAAATATCTACAGTACTAAAATAAGATAAAATGCATTTGCAATTACATGTTTTGAAAGAAATTTTCTCCCAGTGAAACATTTTAATACTAGATTTAAATACCACCTTAATAGATATGGCAAGACCTAGTTTTTCAAAAATGATTTTAGGGATAAGTCAGAAAAAAAAAGCTTAAAAACCATTGTCCTCAGTAATGGCAAGGGGTCCTGTCTGAGGTCCTGAAAGTCAGCTGAGTGAGAAGCAGTTGAAGAGCTTTATGTAGAAGAATAAACAGTTTCAGTGTAAAGGCTTTGCACATAGTAGGCCTGTAGCATGTCACTGTGGAACTGGATTATGTAATTGCTTAAGCTCTCTAACATCTGCATGACAATAAAAACATAACATAAATTATTATTCTTAAAATGTCAGTGATTCAGAAAATTTAACCAAATAGCAGCAGAAACAGTAAATATCAACCTGCACACTTGACCAATAAGTGAAACTTGTTTAATCATTCATTTTCCTCAGTTTCAGTCACAGGGCTTAGTACCTCATCAAATTGGAATGAAGACAAGTTTTAAAGTTGGTCTATTTTGGGTGCCTGATGTCTGTGGAAAATGGAAAAATTATCAAACAGAACATCCTTTCTTATCCTATGTTAAAATTGGATCTCATTTTTTGAATGTTTAGGTGTGCAAATAAAAGCACACTAAATGATGCACTGAAAGCAAGTGTCTTAAGTTTTAATCAGGCTGAACAAAGTGAGAAAACATCAGATTCATATCGGTTACAGGAATACACACAAACATCAGCTTTTCTGGAAAGAATTGAGATTGTGATGTATAATTCCATTGGTTTTGCAGAATTTGTGTGTGTATGTACGTATGCATGAGATGTTATATATAACAGATGTGTGTGTATCTGTGGTGTACTCTCTCTATATATAGTGCTATATATAGTGTTATCAATAAGCCAATTTCTGTGCTAGTAAAAATGTTACCTTCCTGTTATGCCACTGCCTGAAATTATGTGTAGCTCTTTTACAACAGCAAACCAGGAACATTGGTTTACGTATATTAAACTCAGTGATATTTAAGGCTTGAGATCTTAATCCAGTTTGGCTTTCTTACTGTCAATCGCAAATAGGACTCTTATAAGAGATTTAGTCACAATAAGATGAATGACCATCAGGAGAATTGTTTGTTGCCTTGTCTTGATGTTGTCACTACTGCTATTTCATTGTTTTATTAAATAGCCTCTCTTCTTATAGAGTCCCTTCATCTAGCCCCTCTCCTCCCATCCCTATCTTTTCTCTCTGTCTTTCCCAGCTCCATGTTCAGGGGCAGAAGTTCAAGCAGTGTTAGCCTCTTTGGTAGTGGTGTTATCTTCTTAATGTGAGGATATTAATAGACTCGCCACATATTTTAGCTAATGTATTCATTTAGATTAACTTTTCTATTTATATTCCCTCACCTTTTTCAAACAGAAGCATGATTTTACCTGGAACTTTGAGTTCTTAGTGGCAAAAATTGCAATGATAACCTGCCATTTCTTTTCATGCATGTTCTGTGCCAGGACTGTGATATGGATACTTACTATTTCTATCCTGTATATTAGTTTTCTATGTAAATGTCACATTAGGGCTTTTCTAGTTCTGTATAATTTTGCATGCATTGCCTTCCTATTAATGAAAGGAAAACAGCTCCTTGGCTCGTAGGTCATTGGTCTTTGGAGTAGTCCTTCACTTCACACACAAATATATGTGTGTGTGTGTGTGTGTGTGTGTGTGTGTGTGTGTGTATATATATATATATATATATATATATATATATATATATATATATATATATAATTTTTAGTTTAAACTATCAGTGTGTGTGTGTTTGGAATATAGCATGAAGTTTTAATGTTTTTTTCTCCCAGAAAGTTGCTAGAAAGTTAAAAAATGGTTTTCCAGATCCACAGAGAAAGGGTCAGGGATCTTGATTAAGCCCCGATTTTGTGCTGGGTTTTCAGTCTGGGCACTTTATGTACATGACACATTTAACTGTCACAGATATACAGAGATGGTGACTGGCAGTTCAGAAAGGTCAAGTAACTTGCTTGTGAGCTTATAAGGCACAGCACAATGATTTAAATTCAGGCAGAGCCTATGGTGGTGGCATTTATTTTTATTGCTATCATTGTTAACTTTGTGCCACAAGATTTTCTAGCAGTAAGCACTTCTTAGGATGGCAGTCTTGAGATATTGAACCAGCCATCTTGACTTTCTCCAGTGGGAGGAGGAGCTGACGTTGGAAACTGGACTAACTAGACAATGTATGTGAAAATATCCTACAGCACAAGGCTCACTACACATGAGGCCTTCAGTACATACTTGGTGAAAGATTGAATGAATGATGAATTAATGATTTAGATAAATCAAGCTAAAATAACCCCCTACAGGGTTTAGCCTATACATTTATAATGACTGGAAATATAATTTTCAAGTAAATTACATAAGCTGAAGCACCAATTTAAAAGGAGAGATGAGAGCTCTGGTTGGATATGACAAAACCAGCCCTTGTTTATTCTGTCAAATACCTGTGCACTAGACTGAAACACATTCTCCCAACAGGGAGGAAGAGGTGTGTGTGTGTGTGTGTGTGTGTGTGTGTGTGTGTGTATGTGTGTGTGTGAGATTCGGTGTATGCTTCTGAATATATGTATAGCATAGAAAAACTCAATGGAACAGTTGCAGGTAGAATTTCATATTGCTCTCTACAGTCTTTATTATTTTAAATTGACAGTCATCTTCTGATACCACTTTTGGGTGCATCATGTATATCTTTTAGAAATTAAGAAAAAGTCAACAAACACATTTAATCATTTAGGGTTCCCTTATTAAATCTTAAAAGATAAATAACACACAAATAGAAGTTTCTGAGAAATGCAGATATTTGTTTATTTAACAAGTAATATAAAGGTAGATGTATCACTCTTTTTATGTTCACTAATGCTGCTGTTGTTACTCTTAGATCTCAGTAGCTTACAACCAAAAGGTTTGGGGTTTTTTTGCACGTGCAACATACTCAATGCAGATTGTTGGGATGCTTATCATGGGGACTTACAGATCCAAGTAGATATAGGTGCAGACTCGTCTCAATATGGCAGGGAAAGTGGAGCAGAGCATCAGCCCCAAAGTGACACACATTGCAGTGGGCAAAGCAAATTATATGAGCACACCTAACTTCCAGGGAGCTGGGGCAGGAAAATGCAATGCTATCCGTTCTCATAAGGAAGCAGTCTGAAGTGTTTCCAAACAGGGACAAGTATTGTGGTTGGTGGTCCAGAGTTGGAGCAGCAGTTCAGTGAAGTCAGAGCTTGATATATAGGCTAAACCCTCTAGGGGTTATTTTAGCTTGATTTATCTAAATCATTAATTCATGTTGATGTTGGCATTGCTGAGTTTATCTAGATCTTTTCTTTGGATCTTCATGAAGCCCAGCACTGCTCCATGTTCCCACATTACAGTGTCTTATGAAGGAGGAAGAAAGAGTTTCCTTTCTTTGTCTAGTGTTAAGAGCTTAAACAGAGCCCAGCAGATCTCTCCTTGCTTGCATCTTACAGGTAAACTCTAGTTACATAGTTGCCCCCAGAAAAAAGGCCAGGGATGCTGTTAAATGTTCTATACTACATGGTTTAATCCCCCAAATAAAGTTACCTGACCCTGGCAAAATTCTGCCTGAAACCAAGTAATAATCATTCCTCAAGCCTAGGAACACTGTACCAAAGCAAAATCTGAGCTCTTGTTGAAAAATTAAAATTAGAAATGTCTATTAGGGATACAATCAGTAGTGTCTGTACTAAGTACTGAATATGTATTTTCATTTGAATGATTGCTATCACCTGTAAGTTCTATGTATAAGAATAACTTGGAAAAGATAAAAGGATAATAAAGAAGAAAATGATTGTAAAAACCATTTTGGTATTCAGACTACCAAAAGAATTAAATGTGGCAAATATTGCTTTAATTCAAAGTCGGGGCAATTATGCCTACAAACGTCTTAAGAAAAGCATTACAATTTTTATTACTTTAAACTTACTATTGTTATGGCAGTACACATTTGACTTATCTCTTTCTTTAAACATTGTCATAAGGATATTCATATCTCATTCCAGGTCTTCAAAAAAAAGGCTTAAATCATGCTTAAGTGTGAAGAATGCATTTTAATTCAAATACTATTAACAAATATTTGGACCATTTACAAACTAGATTTTGCATAATTATATAGTGAATATTTTTATACAATACACTCTTGGTATAAACTCTTCTTCCTTCCAACCTTCACTAAAAATTTTCCTTTTGTCTTTTTTCTTTGTAGCTTAATGGAATTTAGTACATGAGCTACTTATACATATATTCATACATAAAAATGACAAAGTGTACCCAGAGATCATTTGGAATAAGGAATTCATATTCTTATCATGTATAAATTTCTACCAAAACCATATGAATGCATTTATACCTCATGCACACATATCACATTCAACATTAAGAGTTCATTTAAATTTTATCAGATAAAAATTGAATCATATGCAAAAATGTTTTTCTTTTTCAATTTATTTTAGTTGTAAGATAAAAACATAGAAGTCATCCCCATGTTTTAATCTGTGCCAGGGCAGCACAGATGTTTTCAGCTGGAATTCAAAGTTGAAATGTCAAGCTAAACTCCTTTCATAAAGTGAGAAAAAACATAGAACACTATGTCAGTAATTATATACAAATGAAGAACACTGTTTCTTGATACTCCATCACTGCCTGAGTGAACCTACATCATATATCCCGAACAAGAAAATGTACATGAATTTTCTACTTCAAATAGGTAGATGAGAGGATGAAGCTTGATATTGCTGAAATAAAATCCTGGGGGAGGCCCTCTCTGTACACTCTCTTAAGGGTCATGAGTTGTCATTGACTTTCCTCCTTTTTGTTAACGATTTGCAACCAGGACCAACCCACAGGGCAACTTACCTTGTGAGTTTACAAAATGAAAACGTGTTGAAATATTAAAATTGTGGAAAAAATCATCTTTATCACCCTCTCCATACCTAGGGCTTTAGAATAAATATTATATAACTTAATTTGCCAAAAAAATCATAAGAAGAACATTAGAAACTCCCACATACCTCTTACCCAGGGTCAACATTTTGTTACCTATGATTTAGGTTCTCTTTGTCTCTCGCTCTCTTCTGCTCTCCCTCTCGCTCTCTCTTACTCTGTCTCTCCTGTGTATGTGTATCTTAGCCAAGACAGTCATGTCTCTTTATCCTAAATTCTTCACTTATTAAAGATCAAGGACAGCTAGCTAATTACAATGAAATTATAAAAAGTCAGTGTCTTCTTCATTCATTCAGGTTTCTCTAACAAATTACTCTGGTAAAGAGAATTTTATTTATCATATTCTGGAGGTTGGGTAAGTCTTAGGTCAATGTGAAGGCAGAACTAGTGTCTGGTGAGGGCACATAGCCATTTTTTTTTTTTTTTTGGATAGCAGAAGGGCCAGAAAGTTCTCTGGGGTACATTTTATGAAGGCTCTAATCCTCACCACAGGACTGCCGCCTTCATGACCTCCTCTAAACCTTATTACTTCCCAGAAGCTTCACAACCTATTGCCACATCACTTTAGAGATCATGGTTTAAACATAAATTTTGACGAGACATAAACATTCAGTCTGTAGCTAATGATTTAATATTGAACAATGGTATATCAAATTTACAGACTTTACATAAATTTCACCAATAAAACCAATGATATACTTTATAGCAAAATTTTCTTGGGTTAAGATCCTACTGGGCATTCCTCACTGCCAACAGCCACTGTGTTAGTCAGCTTTCCATGGCTGTGACAAAATACCTGAGGCCATCAATTTAAAAGGAGGAAATGTTTATTTTGGCTTATGGTATCAAAGAATCGAGTCCATAGTTGCCTGGCCCAGTTGCTTTTAATTTGTGGTGATCCTGTATATTAGGCAGGAGGAATGTGCAGGAAGAGTCCTGGATTGGGATACAAAGAGAAAAACAAGAAGACTCTGGGGTCCCAATATCCCCTTCAAGAGCATGCCCCTAATAGCCTGATTTCCTTTTACTAGTCCCAGCTTCCTAATAATTCCATCCCTCCCAATGGTGCCACAGGTTGGCAACAAAGCCTTCCACACATGTGCCTTGGGGGAGCATTGAAGATCCAAACTGCAGCAGTCACCATGCCCTTTTTCTTCTTCAACTTGAAATACTTCCATCTTTATCTTTTACCCTACTTAAATTTTGGCATGTACAGAGTAGAACACCACTTAACTTCTTTACTGTTTTTTAAGTAGGTAAGAAAAAAAAGTGTTCTATACATTTTGGGAAAAAATACATTGAAATTGCAAAAATCAGATGAAAAATATCATGTGAAAATAAGTCTAAGCTACAATTTTTTTAAAAAATAATTAGTTGCAAAGTTACCAGGCATTGATATATCATAGGGCCTCTCAAAGAAGGGTTAATTCCCACTAAATTGAATTGTTTCCCTGTATCAACTCCATGGTTCCTGTAGCTGTTTAGACATAAATTTCCTATCATTCCAATTAATTTGCTGTGTTACACAGTATCACAAGGTCAAGGAAAATCTACCATGACTGGGAAGAAAGGAGAATATCAACCATTGCTCTTTCTCAGGTTAAGAAATCCATTTTTTTTTAATTTTTGGTTCTGGGGATTAAAGTGAACTACATCACCAGTCATCTTCATTTTTTATTTGGAGACAGGGTCTTGCTAAGTTGTTGAGGCTGGTCTTCAACTTCCCACCCTGATACTTTAACCTCTGGAGTGGTTGGGATTACAGGAGTGCACCACTATGCCTGCCTTGGGCTAAGAAATTATTGCACATTGGTAATTTCTGCCCACTTCAGACCTTCTAAAATAATGGAAGTCAATTTAAGATTATGTTCCCATTAGGGAAACTGACCTCCCTAGAAGGAAGTGCCAGTAGGGTTAGCTAGAAAGGACACCCACGTGTTTTGCCAAAACTAGCAAGAAAAGCCCAGCTTGTTACATCATGACCCAGAAGTTAGAAAGGAGACCCACGTTTTGCCAGAACTAGCAAAAAAAGCCAAGCTTGTTACATGTCCTAGAAGTTTACTTTAATTTCTATAATCCATGTGGGAATTTTTTTAGTCAGTGGTTTTGAAAAGTCATCTTTTATTTAAAAAGATCTCTTCAAGGCCAGCATGGTAATTTGGGATGTCTTCAGACAGGAGTTCAGCCAGTTACTTTACAGTATTATTTCCTCCAAGTACCTGCAAATTAAATGTTTTTTTTTTTATTAATGATGTCTCAGCTCTGGATCATTTGTGGGATAAAACTTATGCTAGGTCTACAATCCCCAATTATTTCAATAAAGATTGCTGATTCCCACTCCCTTGGGATCCCTCCACATCTATATGGGCTCCCTTCATAGAATAATGAGAGCCTATGTGATTTTTTTCAGGAAGCAATTTCTTGAATACATTGCCAACTGCTGAGGAATTTAAAGCTTAAAGAGCTAAATCATGTCTGATTTAACAAAGTGATCTGTAGTTTATTTTTCCTAATTATTATTGCTTAGCTTAGGTTTCAAAAAACTAAATGAAAGCTATTGTAGTTTGAATGGGTTAAAATGTATTGACTTTCTGTAACTACATAAAAAGATGTCAATCTCATGAGTGTAGTTTTGCCTTATTGGAAGCCAGATTTTAGTATCATAATCACGTATTAATGACAACAGGGATCGCTCAGAAGTTTCATACTGTAATAACCATTATGCAACCTCACAGAGGAGCCAATAATTTGATCAAATATTTTATCGAGCCATAAAGAAAAACAAGAGAAGCAGCCAGTAAAATTCTTTTCATCTTAAGGTCTTTATATATTTATTCTTAGGATCCTTAGAGATCGCTACTAAGTATTATGTTTGCCATTTTGAAAAAAGTTTGATTTAAAAGTTTGGTAGCTTGGTTTGTTCAATAGAATAGATATAGTTTTGTTCTTTTTTTTTAAACCAGTTTGTTAAAAAATGATTTTTTTTGCAAATAGGTATGTAGTGCATAACAAACTCAGGTGAGGATTTTTAAAATAAAATTTAAATTGATTCTTAAAAATCAATGTGTTTCAAATATGCTTATAAAGATTTTTCTGTACCCAAAATTGAAAGTTCATCTAGTATGCTCATACAGGAAAACATATTCACCTCCCAAAATCATTTTGTAGAGAAAATTCTTGAGCAGAAGGTTTAGCATTTTATTGAATAATTTATGAGCAGAGACCACATCTGCATTAGTTTAAATGGAATAAAGTGTCACTGTTAACAGAGAAATCTTATTCATTGTTGAAGTAGTTTCTACATTCATGTGAGTAATAGAAAAATCAAACTGTGATCATTTATCCCAGTTAAATGAATGGGTAAATAATATGAGTTACATGCTTACTTGTAATACCCTAGAAGATACTTCAGTTTTGTATGAAAATAACTTATATTGACAGTGCATTATCAAATACAGACATCTGAGATGTGACTTTACCCAACTAGAGAAATAAAGTAATTTTTAAAACGCAGTTTGTGGGGCCATATTACAGAAAACGGCTCACGTTCCAGAAACTTCACTTAGCTGGTCAGCCTCCTTCCCACAATTCTGCAGATGTGACCATCCCTGAGGAGAGCACCAGCAGGAAACTGGACCAGGATAGACCCACTCATCAAACCAGGACTGGTAGGGAAAAAATCCATGAAAAAGGAGGAAGAATAGGAAGAAAAACAAGCTCCAATAAAAATGGAAGTTGGTGGAAAGGCAGGCTGTTGTCTAGAAATTGTAGCTGTTTGAGAATTAGGGAAATAATAAAACTGGTTCTTTTCATTACATGTTTCTATTTTTAAAAAAATTATGAGAGATCAAAATTTACATAAATACATGGAACAGAAGCAGTTACATTTTTTCTTCCATTTTAGAATTTGCTTGAGCTTTGTAAATTTGATTAACAAATGTTAGTGCTTTTATAATATATGTAAAACCCTTAGAACAGTGTCTGGCGTATAGTAAGTGTCCAATAAATGTTAAGTATTATTATATTTAATAAGGCCAAGGGGATCGTTTGCTTCAGCTTGTTTAATTTACACAAGAAGATTCCATATCCTTGAGATTTTTAAAATGTGTGTAAGTCATTTTTAACCAAAACAACGATAAAATTCTAATTTAATTGCAGATCCCTTTTTGTTTTAACTATATCTTATTGATTTTAAACACAAAATGAAATGGCACAGTTCCTAAGGCTTAAGTAAGAATTTAAAAGTTACCACTACTATCCACCAAATTGTTCTTTTTGTACCTGTGTCCTCTAATTCAGACTCAGGTTATGGACAGAGTGGGAGCTTTTAAGTACACTGTAGTATCTCTAAGGGTGCATCTTGTCCTTCAGCTTCCTGTCTTTTTAGCTTTAGTATCATTTTCATTTATATAGATTGCATTTTGATTCTTTCTTTTGAAACATAATGAATTTTGAAACTTAAAAAATATTATCATAGCAGTAGAACCCTTTTTAAACATGTTAGCTGTGTTTAGATTGTCCTCAACGGTTTCTCTTTGCAATATATTTATTTTCAGACCTAGTAAAAATAACAATTCTAAAATACATTAAAAGTGTCAGTTTTTTTTTTTATTGGTCGTTCATAACATTACATAGTTCTTAATACATCATATTACATGGTTTGATTCAAGTGTCAGTTTTATACAATCCTTCAGGGGATCTGTCTTTTACCTCCTCAAATATGTGAAACATGTAATTATTATGCAACTAATCAAATACTATTGAATAATCTTGAGCGAGCGTAGGTTGTGGTATAAAATCTAGAAATGTTCCCTGGTCTTTTATTAGGGTGGCACACATTCAAGTTTGCAAACATACATAGTTCATGAAAGAAGGAAAAGAGAAACCATAGGTAAAAAGCACTGCAACTTTTGGGGGACTCTGAATTTTAATTTTGACCCTTATTCCTCCATTGAGGTCAATTTTAATAATTTTTTATGTAAAGCAGTAAAAAACAATCCCAGAAGTTATTATGTTCTATTAATGCAAACTTACAGGGAGTAGATATTGGAACTTGCAGACTTTGTGTTCTACAGCAGTTTAAGATTCTGTTAGTTTGTTTGATTTGTTTTACTCTTTTCATCTTTGAATCATCTCTAAAGAAGAAATGAAATATTTTTAGGACTGCGCTAAGTTACTTTCCAGGAATCTTGTTCTTTGTTCAGTTTCAAATGCTGCAAATGCCGTATAATGCAATACTGAATATGCTGTAATGAAGCTTTAACCCTTCATATGGTTAGATGGTCCAAAATAACTTTTCATCAGAAAGAAGTGTCTCACTGACTAAATGGAGTAATTAGGGGATATCAAATGCTGTGTCCTCAAAATAATTCAAGAATATAATCTTACCAAATATATCATCCAGAAACAACTTAATTTGTGAAAGATAATTTCCTATAAATATTAATTTAGCCATTTTTCTCTCAAGTTTGTTTCCCAAATTAAATTATCTTTGTCTTTTTCATCTGTTACTTACAATCATTTTTCAAAACTTGAGCCTATAGACTGCAGCCTCTCTGAATAGATTTAATATTCTAAACCAAAATGGAATGAAAACCATTAATAAATAAATATAACTTAGCAGAGAAAAAAGCAAGTGTGAATCTACCGAAAACATGATAATAATCAAATACTAATCATGATGGAAAATAAAACAGCTTACAAATTTTTAATACAATATTTTTTTACTTATTTTGCATGATCTGAAACCTTAAGTTTCATAGATTGTTCCTTAACAATAATTTGCAAAGTTGTTTCTTTACATTTAATTGGATCTGCACATATAAAAATACATAGCTTTCTTAGCTGTTTCTTATAGCCATTGGAGGATTTTGTTTCATTAGAACAAAGCTTGATTTCATAATGTTCAACAACAAATTGTAGCACACCAAAAAACTGAACATACAAAGTGAGTTAAAATCATTTCCATTTGTACCATCTCTCCAATGATACTCCATAATATCGATGCAAAAGAGAGTCATTAAATAGATTGTTTTGTCTCTGAGAAATTTGGTTTAAAAAAATCTCCCAGAGTGCATATATATGTGATATATATTATATGTGTATATTATATATACTCTACCATACAAAAATAGGTATGTTTCTAAAAAATTAGTTTTAATTTTGAAAAGTCCTTATTCTCCATCCATCTTGCCAGCTGTCTATTTTATAGAACTTCAAGGACCTAGTGTTTCCCATTGCTGGTGAATCTGGGAGAGAATGTCACTTAACTTGTAGTTTAATCCATGCATGGGAATGCTGGGTGTGGGGTAACAGATCATTTCAGGCTTAAATTCCTATGTATTTTGTCATGAGGGGGTGAGGAAAAAGTCAAGTTCTTCCCCCACTTTGTAAATGACCATGTTTCTGTATTGCCCTGTACTCTTACCAAAGGTCCTCATTTAAAAGGAGTTGTTGTAAATAATATCCTCTGATCCTTTTATTCTGAGTTTCCAATCCATTTCACACTTAACTGGATCGGGAGCTGCTGGGATGCCAGGAGAGACCCTCACCACCGCCCAGGAAAAGCAGCCGCCATTGCTCCAGAGTGACCTTCAGAGCTCTCAGGTCATCCATCGCTTGTTAACCCAGGATGTGGCCTCATGAATGGAGAGAAAAAGGAGGAATCTCTAGATGCTGTCTTCAGGGATGAGTGTTGAGGTACAGGAGTCTTCAGCAGGAGGACTCGAGTTAGAAGAGATGATCTGTTTACAACCGAGTGAGGTACATCAACAATACTCTGGCCCACATCAGTATTTCCTGGCTCAGGCACTCAGCAAAGGACCTTTACCAGCCAGCCAGATGCTTCTGGAAGTTCAGACGGGCCTATCCAGTTCCCTACACAAGAAAGATGTGATTCAATCAATTGGTGTTGCTAATAGATGCGGGGTTGAGGACGGTGTAGGGGCAAGTACTTGTGAGACAACATCAACACCATGTAAGCATGGTGGAAGTTCTGAGGAGTGGCACTATTGAGGGCTGAGCTGTCAAGGAGCATCCTGGGCCAGTCTATCAATGTGTTCTATAAACGGAGCTACTCATCCATTAATCTTTACTGGAGTGTATTAAACCAAGAACACAAAAGTGAGTAAGGGACCCTGCTCTTGCCAATTTTGTAAACAGTATTCACTCATATGCCATACCCTCAAAATAATTCCAATTTCACTTCAAGAAAAAAACTTAGATTTTCTGGAACAAGGACTATCAAAATAGTCTGGGCTCTTTTACTTAGGCTATGTCCTATTTATCACTATGATCCCTGCCACCAGCAGAATGCCTCATACCAAGTATGCACTTAGGACATATTTGCTAGATAAAAGAATCAGTGTATTATTGTACTTTGGACATGTTAGACACTTAATTAAACATGTTTCTGAGACATGAGGGGCAGAAATTCTTCTTTAATATCTCTGTCAGTTTCTCTTGTAGTCTTAGTCCTCCTGAGTAAGGCTGTCATGTCATCCCTACCTACTTCAACCTGGGGTAACCCTGGAACAAAAAGCATATCATAAATGTCACCAAGACATCCCTACACATGGCACCTTGCTTCCTGAATATGATATCTGTCATCAGTCCTCTTGAAGTTGTCCCCAAAATATTGTCCTAAGAAATTAAAAGCTGGACAGAGCTTACCTGTGCACAGAATGTATATAAATATGCTGATTAAGTAAAAGCACAATGTACCAAAAAAAAAAAAAGATACAGAAATGTGCCTTATCACCCTGATAGATACCGTACTTCCCCAAATGACTGCTTCACAGAACTATGTATTAGGATGAAAGGGCAAGAATGAAAAGATGAGCTTTGAGGACTGGATTTAAAAAATAAATTAGGCCAGTCAGACAAACCTGCATAAGCATGGAAAGCAGCAGTAATAGCCAGACTTAGAAAGGATTATTGTGCACAGTGTATCAGAAAATCCCAGTGCTCCAGGACTACATAATAGCAGCTGAACTTTAGTGGGACTTAAGAGAAAAAAAAATCAGAAGTAACACAAATGCTATGATTTACCTCAGATCTAATCACAAACTTAGTTATTGTTGATGCTTAGTCCTTTGGAATAATATCAGGACATTTTGAGCAACATTGCCTGTATTTAGCTGATTCTAAATTTTAATTCTTATTTCAATTTAGTAAATCATTTTTGAAAGATCAGCTACAAATTGACTTAGAGAGAACCCAGATATGTTTATATTACAGGAAGAATATGCAAAAAACTAGGTTATATGAATGAATGGTTTCACTATTTATAAAAACATTTTCTTCTCATTGTGAACTATTATGTTGATTAAAATATATAAAATTTACTTTGAGTCCCTTTTTGTGTCCCTATCAACTTTGCCAGAAATTGTTCAATTTTAAATGCCATTGTTTTATTACAAAATCCCTTAAAAAATATTTCATGCATATACTATGAACATGATTTCTGCATATACTCTACAGCATAACATGTTAAATAACAATTAATTTACTTCTCATTAAGAAGCAGAATTGTTGCAACACACCACACACACACACACACACACATACACACACACACAAACAAAACCTTTCTTGTTTTAACTCAGCAGGTATGACATTTTTCAGTTAATTAAATAAAACAAACACTAATTTTTAAAGAATTAGGTGGACCCTCTGCATAGGTTACTGAAGGTAAACTAGGTTGTCCTCTCATACTCCAAATTCAAGGTTAGTGGTCAGCGTCTCTGGGAAGACTTGTTAGGCATTTCAGGGCTGAATCAACCCTTGCTCTCTACCAAGCCTTCACCTGCAGAGTGCCTAGCATCTCATGCTTTATTTCAGTTTTCCCTGCTGTATTTCCTCCCCAACAGTGTCAGAGAAGGGCTTGTTAGAGCTTCAGCTCCTAGACTGTGTCTAGGTCATAAGGGCGCTCAAGAATGTTGGCTGAATGAATTCATCAATTCCACCACAACATTAGCTTCATGGGCAGAGATTTGTTTTGTCATTTAATGCTGGCAGAATAGTCCCTAGCTCTGGGGAGCTGCTCCTAAAGTATCTGCCAAATAAATAGATAATTAAAGGTGTAATTAGGTCTTCTGGAAAGAAAGGGTTAAAAATCCTATCAGGATTCATATGATATTCACCCAAGTGTAGACTCTCAGATTAACTATGCGGAGTAGAGTTACAAGAAGCAGTAAGCTGCAGATCAGAAGATGTCAAGCTTATTGAATAGGGAAAGTTACTTAACCCTTTTGAAAATGTTTCCTGTATAAAATATGAAAAAACTAACTACAAGCACTTCTTCTTTGGCTTGACACAATTACTCGATTCTAGAGGATAAGATATATGATAGTGTCATCTAAATATATGTCAAAATGAATTTTATCTCTCTTTTTTTCTGTATGTGACCCAGTCACATGATGTATGTATGGTTGAGGACAATTATAGTAGGATAGCGATTATTATGCTGCTGTTTTATAGCTACAGAACCTTAAAAAGCAGAGATTAAATAACTTGTTCACAGTGCAGGTTGCACAGCCCAGATTAAACCCAGGGCTATTAAAATGTCATATTAATTCACTTTAAGTCCTAGACTAAAGTTCATTTTTGGAACTTGGACACAAATTATTTCTGCAGTTTGTTTGATTTGTTTTGATTATGACATAAATGCAAAACTTTCTAATAATTGAGCTAAATCATTATTGAAATTGATTAAGTGATGAAGTGAGAAGCAAGGGTAACTAATTACATTCAAAGTGAGTCTGACCCATACAGGAAAATACATATTTGAAGGAAAGATCACTACCGATTTTTTCACTTTCTCTAATTCCCTTTGGTTATATAATTGAATTCTTTATCATGCTTTTCAAGATTTTAAGATAATATTTCAACGTCAGGTCCATTCCACGTCAATTTCATCTTCAGGCTTGCTTTACTGTCAAGATCAATAGTTCCTTGTAATTTAAACTTGGAGTTCACTTTGCCTCTTGGTACTGCCTGCCACCAGACTTGCTAAGCTTGGTTTTGACAGACACATTTCCCACTTTCTAAGCCATTAATAACACTTTGGAAATATCTTCACACTTGCCATGAATCACTGAGACAAACACATGGAAGAAAACTAGAAATGATAAGGTCAAGGTTGTGTGTGTGTGTGTGTGTGTGCACGTGCACATGAGTGTGTACACATATATGTGAAGGAAAGAACTGTTGTACCATTTGATTGTTTTAAATCCATTCCTTATTCACTGTAAGGAAATTTGAAAAAAATGGAAGATTTTTGCCTTTCATCTCAATTTTTGGGAATCAAGGACTCAGAGACTGTGAGAGCTGGAAAGTCGCCTTAATGGTAACCTCCTCATTGGAAATGAGGGGCATTTAGGTGTAGAGTTAGTATTTCTGTAAGCTATTGTGTTACAGTGGCCAAAATTCCAGATAAGAACAATTCAATTCCGAGAAGAAAAGTGTATTAAGATCACAGTTTCAATGATTTCAGTCCACAAATGGACTGAAAATGGCTGACTCTAATGCTCTGGGCCCAAGGTGAAGCAGCACATCATGGAGGAAAGCTGTTCAGCCTATGAGGGTGTCAGAAAATAGAGACCACGGAGGAAGAGGCTGCAGGGAAAATACACCCTTACAGTGACCCACCTCCCCAGCCACACCCCACCTGCCTACAGTTACCACTCAGCCATTCCAACTAGGATAAATGATCAGGTTACAAATCTCATATTCCAATCATTTTACCTCTGAACATTCCTGCATTCACACAGGAGCTTTGGGGAAGCATTTCACATCCAAACCATCACTGTTGCTTAAGATTAGAAACTGCTCCACCAAATCCATTTGCTTCCCAGTCTCTCTCCAGCTCTGTAGTACTCATTGGAGGCAACAACCGCACCACTAACCACACCACAAATAACTTTACAAGTAGTTAATCCACGCATTTAGTTAGTTGAGTCACTCATTCATGCTAAACAACTATTGCAGAAGAAGTAATAAAATCATGAGTAGAGTATATTTTATGGCTTCGAAAGACTCCATAAAATATTAGCAAAAGTCACAACATTAACACTATTTGATGGGTAGTTGGTACATGCCAAATACCACCCTAAGCAATTTACAAATGCAATTCATTCATTCAAATTACATTTTTTGAGAGTCAACTATATACTGGGTATTATTCCAGGCATGGAAGATAGAGCGGCAAATGAATGAAACAAAAGTCTCCATCTATAAGGAGATTGCTTTCCTGTTTGTTTCACAAACATAAATAAGTAAAATATATGGCATTTTAGATTGTAATAAATGCTAAGGAGAAAAATAAAGCAGACAAGGGAGATATGAAATATTACAGTGTGAAACTGAAATTTTACCTAGGGTACCCAGGGAAGATCTTACTGAGAAATTGAATTTTTAATTGCATTTCAAATGTCAAAACTACATCAAAAGCAATACTGTAGAAGGGGAACATTTCACACATAATTCTCCTCTAGAATGCAACTTTCCTTTGGAGTGTATTTCCATCCAGCCTTTGTCAAGATGCACACAGGTGTTCCATGTTACACTCAGCAGTATGTTCTTCTCTGTTACAGCTAGATGATGGAAGATTACTTTTGTGAAATATTTAAAGAAAGTGAGAGAACTAGCCATGCAGACATCTAGGGGAAGAGCATTCTAGATGGAAAGAGCATGACTCATTATTTCAGGGATGGCATAGAAACCAGTGTGGCTGAAGCAAAGAAAACAAGTAACCTTGACAGCTCTTGGCAGAGCAAGATGGAAAGCCAGTAGAGTGCCTTGTGCCTTTGTGGGAAGTACTGGCCTTTGAACTTCACATATGAGAAAAGTAGCCTGAGGCAGGCAATCTATTTCCTCTGGGTCACTCAGCTAAGTGGCAAGACTGAGATTTAAGAACCTTCTGCTTTATTCCAAAATCCATGGCATTAATCAGTGGCCAGGTGCGGTGGCGCACACCTGTAAATCCCAGTGGCTCAGGAGGCTGAGGCAGGAGGATCATGAGTTCAAAGCCAGCCTCAGCAACTTAGAAAGACCCTAAGCAACTCAGTGAGACCTTGTCTCTAAATAAAATATTAAAAAGGGGCTGGAGACAGAGCTCAGTGGTTTAGCAACCCTGGGTTCAATCCCCGGTATATATAAAAAAATAAAATTAATCATGACACTGTATTGAATCTATTAAAGGAAGATGAACACCATTACCTGAATACCCTGGAACAAATGCTATAGGTAGAGTAAAATCGAATGCTATATGAGTGCTCAGCATGTTTGGAAGGATATGGCAAGGCTTTGAAGGAGTCATCCTTCAACTTGGATTTTTCCAGAGACAGATGTGTTTTTAAGAAATTCCTGATAGATAGACAAGGAAAATATTCCTTTGATTTTGCAGCCATTGACAAATTAAATCATCAAATCATTATGTAGGATGGCTTTAATATTCTAGAAGTTGTTTACATTTTTTTCTTTTTCTTTTTTCAACACTTAGAGGAAAGTGCAATGGATGGTAGGTTAAAAGACACGAAGCTCAAGAATTTGGCCAGGATCTCTGTATCTCCCTGGTTCTCATAGAGCCCTTCATTTGATCCAAAAGCCCTCTGAATGAGACACAAGTCCTCTGAATGTCCAGAAGTACACTCATAAGTTTCACCTGTGAATTACCCTTGAACATTCATTCAGTGAAGTTGGCTATTCTCAAAATCTCAAGATGATTCCAGATTATTCTTTTTACCTCCAAGTCCATCAGCGTCCCCGCCCCCTACAGATTTTTTTAAATATCACTTGAAACCATCCCTTTCCTGTACTGCCTTCCACGATCACTATTTGATCTTTAGCAATTCACATGGATTAGGGACAGATTAACTCTGGTACTAATGTGGCAGTGCTGCAGGCCACGAAGGAACAAAGATGGTAGTGAGTGTGGTACTCTGTGTGGTTTCAGGTATCCACTGGGGGTCAGACTATATTCCCATGGATAAAAGATACTACTGTATCTGCCTCTAGGCATCTTGAGAAGAGAAGGAAAAGACAGATGGCTGTCCTGGAGGAATTTGCCATCTGGTAGGAGGAGGCAAATCAGCCACCCCAACAGGGAAAGAAGTTGCAGTAAACCCCTCCTCGGGCTGAAGTGGGACCTGGGGCACCTGTCAATTTTTGACAAGGAGAACCCAATCAGGCCGTCCCTCTGATTTAAATTCTTGACTCGTGTGGTATGGGCTTCAGGACAGAGTACACGTAGCTTGGCGGTGCATGTAACAGGAGCCTTTTTCATCAAACCACTGTTTAACTATTCAGCTCTGCCTCTCGCTGTTCCTCGTGTGTAATCTATCACCATCCACACGAAACCACCAGCAGCTCGGATTCTCTCCTAACTCCAAGTGTGTGCTTTCTGTCCTGCTGATTTATCTTCTGCTTCCAGAACACACAACTGACTCCTGCCTTTCCCTGTGGTCTGCTGAGAACTCCTCACTCACCTCTCAAGTCTCACCTTAAATGACTCACTTGCAATGGCTTGTTCCGGATTCACCCAGACCTCTTGGCATTCCAGGAAAGCAGGGAGAGAACTTCCATGGTAGTACCTGTTACATTGGATTGCGTTTGTTATTTACCTGGACTCTGACCTCTCGAGAGGAGGAGCCATGTCCTTTCTGCTTGTATATTCTAAGTCGAATGCAGTACTCAACACATCAGGGTTGCTACCAAGAAGCAAGGACAACAATAATTATAACAACCCAAACTACAGCCAGCATTTACCCTCCACTATTTGCATAAGGCAGAGTCTGGTGAAACTTACACACATATTTCTCATTGAATGCCATATAAATCTAGAAACACATACCCTATTTCACTAATGAAGTGTCTGAGGCAAAGAGAGATTAGGAAGCTTGTCCAAGCTCACATTTCTTTTGAATAGTGGAATTGATAATTAAGCCCAAGCTTTATGGCTTCTGAGCATATACCATTTACCACATCCTATAGTGACTGAAGAAAAAATGTTTTATTTGTATTATAATGACTATTGTTCTATACTTACATCTATTTTTTCCATGAAGAAACTGGAAAAAATAAAAGACTTTTTACAGTTACCCAGACAAGAAGTAAGAAGACAGGTTTCAAATTTAAAATGAATCTGATTCCATAGCTTGTACTAAAAGAATGAATGAATGAATGAAATCACTTCCTCTCCCCAGTCCCAAGTTCCTTCTTTGAAAAATGAGACAGACAAGATAATATTTGCATTTCCATGCAACTCCAACAATTCTAATATTTTAACATAATTTACTTATGAATATTATGACAAAAGTAATTGGTTAGTTTATAAATTGCCTAAGAATTTTTTGTTTGCTTTGGAGGTGCTTCAGTGACCAAACAAAACAAAAATAGTTTTAGTTCATGTCCAAATGCTTTATATAAAATGACACACAAAAAGATTATGTTTCAAGAAAAAAGACAAAGGGAGGGGATTCCAGGGCATCACTGAAGGGCAAAGAGGAGGCAGGAGTGCATCTCTCGAGTCTGAGGATGCTACCTGAATAGCATTGCTTTCTCTTGGCTCAGTCCACTACCATGGCAACTGATCTGGACTTGGTACCCTCTGCCAGCCCTCCCGGCAGCCGGCTTGCCAATCAACCCATTCTTCACCCAGCAGCAGTACTCATCATGCGGTTGTTTTAATCACATCAATCACTTTCTCAATTCTGCTTTGTATCAAACCCAAGCTCCTAATTATAGGTTTCAGATCTCTCTACAATTATCTCTCCACCATATAAATAGCAACAGGCCTTCTGAATGCCTGCTTCTCATGCCACTCTAGTCAATGTGCTTGTTCCAGGAATCCACTCTACTTCCTTTCTTACCCCAGGTTTCTCAAACATGTTGCTTCCTGCTTTCAAAACTGTCCAAAAGTCACTCCCTTTGGCTAGCTCTCCAAAAATAATACCTGTGGCGTTGGTATTTCTAGTCTTTGTAGTATCTACTGAGAGGTCGATCAAAGTTGCATCACCTGATGGAAAACCATGTGAATAAGAATCAGAAAGAAGTGTAATGAGTTGCAGCTTTGCAAATTATTTTAGCCTCATTATTGCTCATCTATAAATGCAAATTGCATTCATTATACACTGTATAAATACAATGTAATTAATTCATTTGTTAAGTATGCAATGTGTTAAGTACCTACTATGTGCAGGCACTGTTCCAGCAATAAGATATATACTTTTTTTAGTAGATAATAGCAATTTCTTTATGTGTTAATAATCAAAAGTACATTTGTGTATTTCCCCATTTAACTGTAGATGTTTTAATATTAATCATAGTTTTTAAGAGTACAGTAACTTTTTCTAATGGTAGAGGATGAATCATCATTAACTGGGGAAAAAAAAAAAAGATCATCCAGGTTTTAGGTATTTCCCATTTAAAAAAAAATAATGAAAACCTTTACCTATGCCCAACCACCTTCCGCCCACATCAACCATTCCAAGGGCCTGATTGGCAAGGATCAAATAGGTGTTCCAACATTTTGAGGAGCTCAGTGCAGGAAAATTCTGCCAAAATATGCTGTTTTATAATAAGAACAGATGGTCACAGATGAGCAGCACTTCAGCTATTGATGATGTTGAAAATAAATATTTATCACAGAAAGGAAGGGGGTGGAATTTTCAGATATAATCTTTTTCTCTATGTAGACTGCATTGTGCTCAGCACAGGGGCTATGGCTGTGGGTGTAACAGAATGAAATTTCAGTTTAAAAGCCTGTAGATAAAGCACAGGGCTGCCTTCCTGCAGAGTAGAGACTCGTTCTTCTCTCCACACTCAACTCATAAAATGAAAATATTTTCTGTATGATATTTGTGTGAAATACTTGATAGTGAATGATTTGATTCATACTAGAGATATTTCACTTTTTATGACTGATTTAAGTGCTTGGCATTTTCTTTGGCTTTTTCATGAAAGGGATGATGGAAGATAATAAAAGAAGGGCCATTCTTATCAAAATGATCTAAAAATGATTGGTTTCATTCTGACAGAACTTATTAATGTATCACGCAGTCCACTGAGGCATGAACTTTTAGTTAATTTTTGAATTAAATGTCAAAAGAGATGTTATAGCAGAACCTTTGTGTGGATCCGTTTAAGATATTCTACTCTCCCCATATTAATGAATAGCTTCTTGATACAGAAACACTTTACAGATAATGTTGGTAGGTGACCAAAAGGGACAGACCAACGGTTCCCTTTTATGCTATTTTTTTCTTCCTCTGACACTTGAGCTATTTATCTCCAACTCTTTCATGATTTCTGTAATGTAATTTCTTTAATGCATTTCATGCATCTTTTCATAGTGTTGTGTTTATGTGAGCATGAGTGTGTGTGTGCATGTGTGTGCCATGTGTGTGCATGTGATATGTACTGTGTACTTTTCAGTTGGTCTTAGCTGTAGGTATCTGCTGGACCTGCTGAATAAGAATAAATTGGAAAAACCAGGGCTATTTCCTGTTAAAAATACTGAAATCCTAACTCGTGTGTTTCAGATACACTCCACTATTTCAGCTACACCAGTATCGTACAATATGTATTATCATATTTTCAGGATGAAACATAAATCTACAGCTGTACTTACAATTACTCAGACATCAGGAAATGTGGGCCTGATTTCTGCTGGTGGATATAGTAATTATTGGTTTGCTCCTTCATTCCTGGAGTACTGGGATGAGAATGTACAATGAGATTTAGGCTGAAAATCCAAAAACTTGAAATCTCAGCAGAAAGTAAACCTCAAGAGCCTGAAAGGAACTTTATGGTGAAAATCCTTTAAGAAAATTCAAAGTGAGTCAAAACTTGATTTACTTTACATGTCAATATCCTGTATTAGGTAATGTCCACATGTACTTAAATAAGATTGTGGTTTTTAAAGAAATACATATTTCAGATTAGAGAAAAGCACTTTGTAGTCAACGTAGAGCCTGCTGTGCATAAAACAGTAAGAAAAGAAGTATATTTTGTGTGAGTTTTTTGCGGTCTAATTGGAGAGATAAAGATAAATTTTGCTTATTGGGTAATATTTGGATGTAAAAATATTTGTTGAATGAATAAAAAAGTCTAGAGTGTGTGTTATAGACATACATGGAGCTTTTTATCTTATTTCTTTGGTGATATTCCGATGTAATGACATTTAGAAATGACCTAAAATACAAGATAACAAACTACAAAGAAAAATCAATATTTAAATCATTTATTTGCTCTTCAATGAAACTAAACTATTTTGAACTGGGAAAAGGGAGATGACATAAGTCATGAAAAATTAGAGGAGAAAGTTTCTAAAATGGGGAACAATTTTGCTTATTTGGTAATATTTAGATCACAAATGTAAAAAAAAAAAACCTTTGTTTAATGAATAAAAAATTCTAGAGTGCGATTCTTTTTTTTTTTTTTTTGATATTCCACTGTGAAATGTCTGGTATGTAGCAGAATAATTACTGGAATGGAAGAAAAAGGGAGAGGAGGAAGAGAAAGGGGAGAAAGATAATAAGAAAAGTAAAGTCAAAGAGTTCAGAAATCAGGAAAATTTTAGAGAAAGGAAGAGACTTTGCTTATGATTCTGGATTTCTCCTAGTTTGAATGAGGAGGGGACCACAGGAATAGTAATTGCTGACCCTTAACTTAGAGCTAAAGGTTCCCTCCATCCTTGGAGGTAATTTTAAGAATGAATAAAAGTACATATCTCTTCTACCTCTGAAGTTAAAAATGTATAAACACATAATTTAAGAAAACGATATTTAAAAGAAAAAATAGGACTCTCATTGTAACCTAATATTTCCATTTGTATTACCTTTTCCACAGTACTTATACGACTCAATCATTATCTAAAATCTGCTTTGTATTCTGTAGCCAACGATTTCTTTTTAATTTATTTTCATTTCTTAATTATTATTTTCATTGTTTGAATTTATAGAGTGTCATGTGATAATGCAAGACATGTATACAAGGTGTAATAATCAAATCAGTACAGTTAACGTTTTCATTTTCTTAAAAGTTTCCTTTACATTTCTAATACGCTTTTTTAAAGAGTTGATCTACTTTCAACTCAAATGAGAAGATTTTAGAAGCCTGTGTTCTGCATTTTAAGAGGTTCTTGCAAAGATTTTTGTCCTTGAAAAGTAGACTTCATCATAGCTATTCTGAGAGGCAGAAACTTCAACATCATGGATGCATTTTCATGAAGGTTTTAAGAGAAAGTTACAAAAAATAGGATGGAATAATTTGGTTTGCCATTTGCAAAAAGGACATGCTCTTGAAGGTGAAAGGTCAGGATGACCACCTGCTCTGCAAAGAATATAGATGGGAAAAGAATCCTTTAACCTAAAGTGCCACAAACAGTGGTGACCAGATGGTGGAGTTCTCGGGTGAGTACAGATTTCTGGCCTTGGAGACCTGCCTCATTGTGCTGGCACACGTACGTAAAAGGGCTCCAGACTGCTCTGGTGCTGATGCTGCCTATCAGTTGTCAATTCCTGAACAGTTCCACTAGTGGATTCAGGAATATTTGTGACATTTGTTAGCTATCAAGTCACAGCTTTTCAGAAGACTAGGCTGTAATTAAACCTTAAAATGGAAAGAGGACAAGGAGTAAAGTGTTCATGGTTGTGCTACCCTAACCTATTGAGGCTGACCTACTTAGGCAGCTTAATGTCCATTCTAGAAAAACACAAAGTGAAGTGATTTATGGGGTCCCAATTATGTGAATTGACCTCGGTCATTGACGCAGGTATTCCAAATGCCTGAAGCATTCCCCAGAAGTAAATTAGTAAAACTTGCTTCCTAAGAAGTAAATTGAAAAATGCCTGAAGGTTTTTGTTAAAAAAATAAAAATAAAACATATAGTGGAAATAATGGCTCTGGGATTTGAAAACTACTCATCCTCTGGCTCTTTAGTAACATGAAAGAGTTAATGTAGCCTTCGAAGTTGTCCAATTTAGAGTCAAAGTAGTTTCTGTAATTTAGCCAGAAAATCTTGCTCAGTACTTACAAAACCACCACACAATTAGCATAAGTTCATATGCCTTCGGTGAAAAAAAAAAATGAGAGGACAGACTAAAGTAATTTTAATGAGCTCTGCCTTAATCGTCCCCCCAAATTAATCTAATAAAGTTTCTCTCTTTAACTTTCATACCATGCCTCTTTTCCTTCCTCAGACTCCTGCAGTACACGGACCTGTGGTTACACACACTTAGCTTCAAACTAGGCTTTGCTATCGTCTGTCTCATAATTCACAGTTCTTTCCTTTTATTCCTAAGAATGTGCCCATACAGGAATTTATGTTTATGAATCCATTCCTACCTGACTGCAACTTTGCCTAGAGCTCTGTGAACCTGATGACAGGGGAAGCTGTGATAAGCCAGGCAAAGGGCTGAAAGGATCCATTGTCTGCAGGGAAGGGAGAGCAAAAAGAGCAGGTGTTGCAGGTCTTTTGAACTCATCCTTAAAGTCAATGTACCCACACAAAAAGATATATTTTTAGTGCTAAATTTCCCAGGTACCTTAAACATAGTAGGCATTCAGTAGAGAACAATGGCCTGCCCCACTCCACCATCTTTACAGTCACTGTGTTAGAGGACTTCTCTCCTAATTGAAGCATACAGATTGGCCTTCCTCTGCCAGCCTTTGCAATGAGCATACGAGGGTCTCTGCCCAGTTCTATGTCCTCCAAAACTGTCCCAGCATTGGTATCCATGGCAAATATGTGCAAAGGTGCAGAACAAAGTCAACCTCGGGAAGAGGTGAATGGGGTGATATAAAAAAGAGCAGAGATCTTGTATTTTTGTTTTAATCTCTGGATGAAAGCAAAATATTTTTATATTAATTTTGACCCCTTGGAACACAAGCATTTCCTGTCTGAGATCAAATTCCATTCAGTTCATCTTACATTGTAATTAAAGTTAAAAAATAGTATCAGGCTTGCATTGGACTTTTGTGTCATTTGGGAGCAAACTGCATTGTTTATTGAGCATTTTGCAGGTCAATCTGAAACAGTGGCAATAACACATTCTGAATCTATAGGAAGAGTGTTTCATAAAAGGAGCAGATTAACATCAAATAGGCCTTCAGGGATTCATACATTGATCTTCTCCTGACGTTTCCTCTGAATTAGTTAAGACTGCTAGACTAACAATGGTTCTAATGGGAAAGATAAAGAAGACCGAATGGTGGAGAGGCAGCAATTTAAAGGTCTAATTCAGGTTTTCCTGTTTATATCAGTTATAAATTTAGATAATTGGTGCTATTCAAACCGACGACAGCTTTGAGTGCTCTTGATGGGGTATGGCAGTTATCCCCTCCTATGTTTCATTGCTTAATATGAGAAGGCACAGTGGTCCTTTCTGTCAGAGAGAAGATGCTGACAGCAAGAGGCACTGAGGGCAGACGACCCTCGGTACACATGTTCCTGTGGTCATTGAGACCCAGGAGGAAATGGTGCAATAGTCATCATGCACCCTATCTTTTCATTAATACTTTCTTTGAAGCCTATTTCCCAAGACAGAATACGCAGTCACTGAAATTCTAAGTGGAAGAATGAATGATACCTTTAATCAAGGGCTAAATTATATCCTTATTCAATGTCACTTTGTATCTCAGGCCACTGAAACCTTTTAAATCATTTTCTTTATTGGCTTTGATTTAGGTATTTTCTTTCTAATTATTCTGTTTTCCCTGGTATTTGTTGCAAGGAACAGCTGTCCTAAGCCAAGAGCCTTTGAATTGTGTCCGTTCTAATGTCCTTGCAATGAGGGAGGAGAATGGGCTTTTAGAAGAAACACAAATATTTTTAAAAAGTCTCAAAACACTGGAACCAACAATTCTAGTTCCATTTAGAATCCTACCAGATTATATCCTTATTTCTTTTAAATCTGATACCCACTCCATGCCAGTACCCTTGGATGTCCTGAGTGTGTCTAAACAAGATTCTGATTTGGACGGTCAAAGGAAATTTCTTGTACTGTTTTTATATTTTCTGCTTGGAAGAATAATGTGCACTGATTGTCTTCGTGGTAAGTGTGGGACCTCACAGGCCATTATTAAAAGCTCCCTGCTCATTAGCTATGACTTTCTTTCCTGAAACAACCATTAGTCAATGCACTGCTGAGTAACCTAATGAAGTAGAACCATTGCAAGTTTATATACTTGAGAATTCTTTACTTGCTAAAGGTCAAATGGGAAAACATTATTTTTATTTGACTCACAGGCCTTTATTTCACTGATTAAGGTTCTCATTCTGTTTCATAGAACCTTGAGAAGTTATAAGGAATATTTAAATGGTTGCTGAAAGTTAGAAACTTGGAAATATTGCCAGAATATGCAAACACATTTCTCTACCCTCCTCTATATGTGAAAACCACTAAATGGATTAAGTTACCCCCAAGTATATTGAATATTGCTTCCATGTGAACATAAAGTGGTTAACCTTGTATTAATTGAGTCCCTTAGGTGTTAGGAACAGATGACCCATGAGGCCAGCAGTGTGTTAGAGCCAAAAGACTAAGAATAAAACTTACACTTTCAAGGACCTTGGGAGTTGGTTGAGATGACAAAGTAACTAAACATCAGGAAAGTGTAGCATTAAAATACAAGGCTAGGAAATTTATGTCCAGTTAATTCTATTGTCCTTCCTATTCTCCTCCCCCCTCCCTTCCCTTGCTTCCCCTTTGTCTAATCCAATGTACTTCCATTCTTCCCTTCCCCACCCTCCCTTGTTGTGGGTTTGCATCCACATATCAGAGAGAACATTTGGCTTTTGGTTTTTTGGGGACTGGCTGATTTCACTTAGCATGATATTTCTCCAGTTCCATCCATTTACCAGCAAAGGTCATAATTTTATTCTTCTTTATGGCTATTGGAAATTGAACTGCTATAAACATTGATATGACTGCATTATTATAGTATGCTGATTTTAAGTCCTTTGGTATAGATGGAGGCGTGGGATAACTGGGTCAAATGGTGGTTCCATTCCAAGTTTTCTAAGGAACCTCCATACTGCGTTCCACAATGGTTTCACCAATTTATAGTCCCACTAGCAATGTATGAGAGTACCTTTCTTCCCACATCCTCGCCAACATGTATTGTTGCTTGTATTCTTGATAATTGCCATTCTGACTGAAGTGAGGTGAGATGGAATCTCAGTGTAGTCTGTATTTGAATGCAATGACCAGGGTAACTCCACAACATGTACAACCACAAGAATGGGATCTTAATTAGAAAAAGTTATACTTTGTGTATGTATAATATGCCAAAGGTACATTCTACTGTCATGTATGACTAAAAAAAAATATAAAAATAAACCTCTTTAATTAAAGAAAGTGTAGCTATTTTGTCACTGTTTATTGCTACTAAGATAGATAAGAAAAAGAGAGTTACATATAAGTTGCAAGAGATAAAGAATACTTATAGGAGAGAGGCCAACTTTTAGTTAAGAAAAAGAGGTGATAAAAATTTCCTGGGTGAAGGAATGGAACTAAACCCTCCAAGTTCATGCTGTTGTTCATGCACGTTTACCCAGCAACTGCTTACCTAAGCCAGGGAATTTGCAGCCACCATAATTCTCTGTCCTCAAGGAGGTTCACTTTTGTTCTGTGGACACAGTTATTTGCTTTTATAAGTTCTTTTACACACACTGTTCCAATGACCTGTTTTATCCCATACAAAAACCCCTGCCCCCACACAGTGGCTGAAAATCAACAATAGACTTGTATCCCCTCTCTTGATTCTATGGGCACACTGGACTTGGTAGATCATTTTTCTGGGTCATGTGATGTTGGTTGGGACAGCAGTCACCTGACAGCTCAAATAGGCTGAAATCCCTCAAATAGGCTGGTAGCCAATCCTGGCTCTCAACTGGGCTCACCTGAGACTGTAACTAGAATGTTTCAGTCCTCCTCACAGGGTCACTCCATGTAACTTGAACTTCTCGCCATGTAAGGGTCAAGTTTTAAGAGAAAGTTTGCAAGCATAGGAAAGAGGAAGGTGAAGATCTCTCAGCCCAAGCTCAGAAGTTAGATGTCATCCTCAACCATACTGTTGGTCAAAGCGGATCACGGGACCCTCTCCCTAACATCACTAAATGTATTCTATCACCACATTTATTTTGCTTATTGCTCATTACACATTGTAATATGCTATTATGGTGTTTGTGCTTGCCTGAATTTTCTTAAGTGGTGCATAGTGAGAATTTGCTCTATATCACTGATCACCCTATCTTTCGAATACTAACTTTTAGTACACAGTAGGTATTTGTTAAATGTTTGTTCAATGAACATATTGAGATATAATGATAAGAACAAGGCTGATTCTTTTTCCATATTTATATAACATGAATAATCCAATTCATACTTTTAGTGAAACTTTAAGCTTCCTTCCAGTTTGCAAAAATATCATCATGAATAGAAATTATACATCTTTGTCATGTCCTGTGGATAAAAATGAAAGGTCAATTGACTCGGGTCAGGCAATGAGAGTGAGCTTTCCTAGTGGAAGTGGCACTTCACCTGGGCCTCTATCAGTGTGCAAGAAGTTGAGGGTTAGCGGAGGTGTCAGATGTGCCAGCAACTTCGGCAAGGGACAAGGAGGCCCATAGAAAATTGATGCCTGTGGTGGATAAACAAGATGCCTAGGATTAAACTTTCAAGGAGACCTGAAGGGTGGGATAATAGAGACCTAGCTTCCTGCGTTGAATTTATCCTCACAAGCTTCTCCTCTCAGGAGCCCAAACAAGGTTAGAATGTCATTGTGAGAATGTAGAACAGGCAGATGGACATAGTGAACAATTCTTCTCTTTGATGTCATCATCCTTTTGAATCATGAAATATTTCTACCGCTAGAAACATTTTTTCAGTGAAAAGTGGAAGAGAAATAAAAAAAATAGGAAATGAAAGGTTTTATGTTTATGAATGTTGGGAAATATATTAGGAATGAGCAAGACTACAAAAAACAAACAAACAAATAAGCAAACAGGTAGTTAGCCAAAATATGGTAGCCATCCAGGAATCATGAAATTAACTTAATGTGGAGGACAAGTATGAAACCAAGAAACTGAAACTCATCCCTGGTATATAAGACAGCCAATCTACCCTCTTAAATATATTTTACAAAATATCTTCCATGGATTTGTAATATATAAGATGATTTTGTCCTTTTCCAAATTGTAAAATCGCCTAAATGACTTTTAGGTGATTTCTCAATGCCCAAACTAACAACAAATGATTATTACATGTCCTTCTTCATTTCCTTATTTATTTCTACTGTTTGATTAATTAATCTGTTCTTATCATTTAGGCCTTTTCCAAAAACATCTTTGCCTGAACCAACTGTTCTTTCAGTTCTATGAATCCCATGATAACAAACATACTTGTTTATTTTTTTGTAATTGATGAGTATTTTACTGGCATGGTGCATTTGGCTTTATAATAGGAACTCAGAAAATGAATGGGAGAAGTAGATGCAAGGATTATAGTCAAAAGAAATTAGAAAATATATCACTTTTTAAAAAGTGTATTTTTTCCTGAAATAAAAATTACACAATATTTTGAATACCATGTAGGAAAACACTTAAATAACAAACTCTAAATGTATATAATCTATTCTATCAAGGGGTAATTCCAATGCAAGAGGGCTGAGTTCCAACTCTAGCCAAAGGATACATGTACATTAAGTAAGAGAAAGGATGGAAAATCAGGAAGTGTTGATTTTATATTCCAGTTTCACTTCCTGATAACCAAGAGACTTCCATTTGCATCTTAATCATTATGGACTTTGGTTTCTTAACCAATGATATAAGGGAACTAGTAAGTGTTAAGCAAGGTATTTGTATGTAAACATTTTCAATAAAGTTCCAGATGCATGTGTAAGATGAATCCAACCTTCTTGTGGAAGAAGAGACTCAGGGACTAAATGGTCCAGAGGGAGCCACTCAGCATCTCTGATTCTTGATTCTGATGAAAACTGAGTATCTCCAAATCCTGGAACCCACTTTCTTTTATCAATACTACTTTGTGGATGAATCCCTATGAGAATAATAGAATGTATTAGGTCTTTGTTGTTGTGATCAAAAGACGTGAAAAGAAGAGCTTAGCGGAGAAATAGTTATTTTGTCTCATGGTTTCACGGTTTCGGTTCATGACCAGCTGATTCCATTTATCCTGGTTTGAGGTAAAACACCATGGCAGAGGGACATGGTGGAAGAAAGAAGATCACCCCTGGCAGCCAGGAAGCAGACAGAACAAGGGGAGGGGCCTGCAGGGAAGATGGGCCCTTCCAGGACATTCCTCTAATGACCCCCTCCTCCAGCCATGCCACAGCTGCCCAGAGTTACCACCCAGTTGGTCCAATCAAACTAGATGGCCTGATAAGGTGACAATTCTCACAAACCAAATCATGTCACCTCTATACGGCATGAAAGACAGGGGTTTGAGGGGACACCTCAAATCCAGACCATAACACATGCTGCTTTTAATTTCATTAAGTTAATCCTCCTTAATCATAATGAAATATATACCTAGCAATTTTTTTTAGAAACAGTTGAGAGGAACCCAGCAATCAGAGAAGGCAAACAAATTGGACATTGATTAGAGGAGGAATAAGGACCAGAAAGTCAGTCTGGGTATTTTTGTACTCCTGGTGTTTTTCCAAACAAATCAAGCTGGTATGGCATAGGGGAGTCCATATTGGGGCTTCATGAGCTCAAAAGGCTTTACCTGTGTCATCTAATCTGTCAGAATTCCCATCTTCTTGCTTATATGATGATGTGCTCTTGGAGCTGTAGTGCTGCTATGGTTTGGACACAATTTATTCCCCAAAGCTTAATGTGTTGGAAGCTTAGTCCCCAACGTAATGGCACTGAGATGGTAGGTCCTTTAATAAATGCTTAGACCATAAGGGCGCCACCTTCAGAAGTGATGCATGCTGATAGGACCAGCTTAGTTCCCTCCAGAATAAATTGTCTCATAAGAGTAAACCTGCCCTCCCCTGGTCACTCGATTCCTATCTCATCATGTAACATCCCTCTCATGTGTGTTCCCATGCTGTCACACAGCAGAGTTTTTCATCCCATGAGGTTGCCTGAGCTGACCTCCACTACTGTGAGCCAACCTAAGCCTCTTTTCTTTATAGATTGCCTATACTCAGGTATTTTGTTATATCAACACCAAATGGACTAAGACACATGCTTTAAAAAATGCATTAAGTGACATTGCTGCTGTGTCAAAAGCCTCTACTTGGGCCTGAACTCATTTGTTGCCTTGTGGACCTACTATCAAGATATGCCTGAGCCCAAAGATCCTGAAGCATTGTCCTGATTGCCACAAACAAGCATTAAATTAGACACTTATCATATTTGAAAAGACACACCATCTGTGGATCTCCACCATCATGTGAAGTTGTCAGGAACAATATGCTACTTTGCAATCTGCACATTTAACAACAAATGGGGAAATTCAACAGCAACCAGAAATAAACTGGGGCTTTAGAATTGCATTTTTTAGATGTAGTTAGTGCTTGGCCAGTCCCCAGAACTTCACCTTCCATTTAGGAGAATGTAGAGCTAAGCAAATTCAATCCAAATACATCTTTTAACTTCCTATGTGAACAGGAAGCAAGAGAGAGGATAAAGGTAATAAGATTCTCTGATCATAGGAAATTGGAATTTACTATCTTGCTAGACCATTATTCTTAATGCACATTTGAAGTTGGCTGCATCTCCTTGGCAGAAAAATAAAATTGTCCTGATTCAAATTAACAAGGAATGACTTGGTAAAGATTTTTCTAATAATGATGCGCGGGATCTTTTTTTTTTTTTCTGACAAATAAAAAGCAATTAGCACCTTCTTGTCAATGCTTAAAGGATATAAATGGTACATTCAATAATATAGACTCAACTTTTTTGTGTTTAAAACCTGAATATTTGGTGACATTAAAGGTGAGTTAGTGTTATGTGTAAAATACACTAAAGCATAAGTGATTTTGTTTCCTGATTGAGGTTATTATAACAATCGTATTTTTGAAATTCTGTAGCCCCATTATACTACGAAAGCCTCAAATAGCTTCAGGGGATCATTTTCGTAACAAATGTACATGTAAACTCTTTTAACCACAAAATATTAGGAGGTTAAATGCTAATAGGCCTTTGAGATGGTTTGCCTGAGGTTTTCTTCATCTTCTGTTTGATTTCAAGCATTTGTTTAAACATGTTTTTCAAAGATCTGGGGCTGTGTGAAGAGGTCATTATCACCTTTCATCTTAGGGAAACAAGGAAAAAACAGTTACAATATTTCCTGGCCTTATTACTCCTGCCTTTGGAATAACATAACTCTTTAATGAGCTACTGTTTTTTCCTAAAATGTCTCTAGATGGAAGACTGGAACTCCTAATTGTTCTACTAGCTTAACTTTGAGAGAGAGAAAAAAAAGAAAAGAAAAGAAAAACAGCAACAACTAAGGACCCCGAATCAATACTCTTAATCTTGAGTTTTTAGGAAGATGAATCAGATGAATCAAAATCTGGAGCCAATTCTAAATATGCCCAATTAAAATGAAAACAGAGAAGATATTATTTTCTTGTAAAGCTGTCAAATACACTTAGGTGCATATAGCTAAATAAACGGCCAACTATGTGGCATGTTGCCAAAATGTAATTTCTGGATCCAAACAATGTGGTGGGTAGTGTAATACAACAGCCCTCTAAATTCCTTCCACTAACCCTTCTTTCTCTGTGGCGGCTGTCTTTATACCCCACTGTTTCTCGTATACAACATTGGTTCACAGTTCTCTGTGATGCTGACTTGGACATAGGTTTGTACCAGATTCCTTAAGTGAAATCCAGACAACCAAGTCCTATTGCATTTTCATAACTTCCAAACAGGTTCCTCTTAATTGTTTCAAACTTAACAGGTCCACAACTGAGAATTATCTTTTACTCAAAGTTTTTTCTTCTTCTTCATCTACATAAAGTTGTCCCGTTTCCTAAACTGCCTAATTCTACCAATGAAATTAGCAATCTTAGACCCTCCTGTCTCCAGTCAGGAAGTTCAGAATCATCTTTAAATCTTCTCTTTTCTACTTCTTTTCAGCCATTTACTTGTTGTCTCAGTGAATTGGAGCTGCTCTAACAGAGTACCATACCGGGTGCTTTGTAAATAACAGAAATTTATTTCTCACAGATTGGAAGCCTGAAAATTCAGAGATGAAAGAGCTAGCCGATTCAGTGTCTGGTAAGAGCCCCATGTTAGTCAGCTTTCCATCACTATAACAAGTATTTGAGATGATCAACTTACAAAGACAGAAGGTTTATTTTGGCTCAGCTTTGGAGGTTCCAATTCTGGTGTGGTTGCCAGTGGTTGCTTTGGGCCTATAACAAAGCATCAAGAGTACCAGGCAGAGCAAAACCTCTAACAGCACAAGATTAGCGAGAAAAAAGAAAGACAGAGGGATAAACTGGGGTCCCACTATCCCCCTCATGGGCAGACCCTCAATGATCTAACTTTCTTCAACGAAGCCCTATTTCTCAAAGTTCTATCCCCTCCCCCCGCCCCGAACACACACTAATAGCACCACCAATAGGAACCAAGCCTTAAACTCATAAATCTTTGAGGGAGATTTAAGATGGAAGCCTAGTAGACCTGTTTCCTGGTTTATAGAAGCCCGTCTTCCTCTAGTGTCCTCACATGATAGAAGGGGCAAGAGAGCTCCCTAGGATCATCACATTAGAGCCCTAATCTCATTCATGACTGCACTCTCACAACCCAGAGGCCCCACCTTGGGGGTTAAAATTTCAGCATATGCACTTGAGGGGTGAGCCAAGCATTCAGTCAACAACAGTGGCTTGATCCTCTTGCTTCATCTCAAAGTCTCTCAACTCCATTCTCTTCTCTAGTTTTCTCCATTCACTTTTTATCCCCATTCCAGGTGAAGTGCTGTACCTGAATGTCTCTGTGGGACCCTAGATCCTGTTTTCTTCTATCATAGACCATTCACCCTCCAATATAACTTCCTTTGCTCCCCTGGTTCCCTTCTATGAGCATAAAAAAGTGCTCAATAAAATGTTTGATGCTCTAACATTTGCAGACACTTCCCAAACTCACTTGTTCATTGGGTCTTGCTGAGGCTATAGGACACTCTCTTGCTGCCATCCCTCAGGTATGGTCCAAATATTTTAAAAAAGAAAATCATTTCCTAATCAGACAACTTTCTTTTCTCTTACCAATTTCATTCTCTACATTATACCTACCAACCTCCTTGCTTCTATCTATTACAAGTAGAAATGTCCTTATTTCTCCCAGAGGAATTGCTATGTGGGCATAAGAATTTAAATCACAGGCTTTCTCCAAAAAGTCCTCCCAGTGCACACCATTAGAGGAATTAGTGTCCCAATATTCTAAATGTGTTAAAAATCATTCTTTCCTACTTATTTTAATGTATCTTCTGTAGTCTCTTTTCAAGTTGTTTTTCCAGGCTAGGTTTTTTTGATTGTCAAGGATACAAAATATGACCTTCCCATCTCAGTTTCTCCCGTACTGGTACAGGGTACAGAGTGGGATGTACTCAGTTACACTACTTTTAAGTTTGGTTTAATGATTCTCAACTAACTTAGACATAGCCACAAAATTACAAGGTTTAGGTTGTATTGGATGTTTATCTTCATAATCATGTTGAGGTTAAAATAGCAACAAATAAAGATATTGATCGCATGAAATAATAATAGGAGATGTGTCTGCCATCAATTATTTCCCATACAATTCATTGTGAAGTTATGAAAAGATCGATTCACAATTCTCAATATAGTGTGAGATATCTGTGGACTGAGTGTCAGTTAATGATCTCAGTCTATATTTTATCTTATCAAAATTTTGTTAAGGAATTATTTGATACAACAGTATTCTTGTTGTGAACAGTACTAATATAATCCTTCTCATTTTACCTAATGCCTGTTATTCAAGATTTGGAGAATGTTCTAAAACATTTTCTCATTAATCCTCAAAAGACATCTCTGTGATAGATTTGTAGAAAGATTAATTAAGGATTAAAATCCCTTTACAAAGAAATCACATCTCTGCACTATTCCTCAGGTAGCCTCAATGAAATTTTAAAGTTATAAAATATAAAGGAGCTATAAAATATTTTATTACTACAGGTTCCAGAGGACAAAGACAACATTGCTTTTACTGTAAAAGAATAAATAAATATTGGTCTTGGTCATGGGATATGGAGATAAAGATCTCTAAATGATAAACTGTAGGACTACTTTAGAAAATTTTTATTCTAAATGTAATTGAAAGTATACCTTTTACTATGTATCTTTTGAGAATATCTTATTTGTGTTAAGGCTTTATTTTTGAAGCCTGTTTTATTTATGTTCCTTTGAGCTAACTTTAAAAAATTTACCTGTTATTAAATAGATTGTAATTTATCATGTAGAGCATATTCTTGGTTCAGTGTTTCTCTGGGAAGCATAGGTAATGAGCCACAGTTATTTTCCAAAAGCTAAAGGAGAGATCAACCTTTAGTTATTCAGTTCATGCATGTGGTAAAAGGAAAAAAAAAAGGCCAAAATATTCTAGATGGTTTAAAAAATAAAGCATGATTACATGAGCATCTAACCTTGATTCCAAAATGAATTCTGGAGAAGATTTTAGACGAAATGGAAGAAAAGCACAACTATGTGATTGAATAGCCCTGGGATAATATTGATACAAGCCCAAGAGATAACCCTTCCTTCGTCAATGCAAGCATCCTCAGGTGTGAATACTAACTAGTACAATATATAGGAAAAGCAGCATAAAAAAACATGCATTCTGAATATAATTTGTAACAATAAAAGAATAGATGGATGAAAAATGTACACTCGTAGGGGGTAGATTCTGATATCGTCAAAGCATCTGTGAAATCAAGATAATTACAACATTCAGAACAGGGGACAATGAGGCACAAACGTATTGCTAAAATTCATGGGAAAGAATGTATTCACTGTAAAGAAAAATGGAAAGGAAAGAGAAATTTTAGACCAACTGATTTACTCAGCACAGACCAGGTATCAAACTAAGCCCATTCAATAAGATACACTATTAAAAATTCCCATCGTCCCATTAGGTGAGTATTATTAACTTAATTTACATGTTAAAACAAACAAACAAACAAACTTGGTCCAAGTGTTTGTTCGAAGTTCATGTACATAGTAGTTAACACCTGCCCAGAAATATATCTCCCTTTGGAACTGTGTAGTAGCAAAAAGGACCCCAAGGGTAACTGTGCCCAGTTGACAGAAGTGCCCTTGAAATCTATCATGCTTTCACAGAACAGTGGGAGTTCGATGGCCAGCAGAGACCACCCTGCACATTCCACAGGACTGAGAGACAGAGGACACATTCCAGCTCCCCTGCAGGAACTCTCAAATGCACTCAGAAGGAAAGGCATTAGCAGCCTGGCCTAGGGGTCTCCAATGGGAGCAGCTACCACCACTGCTTACAGGAGTCAGTGTCTGAGCTTTAGAGCTGCCAGCCTCCAAATTCCAGTGGATACCGCAGTCTGGCTGGGCACAATTCAGGAGCCACTTGTCAAAAGAAACAAACTTTATTTTTAAAACTACAAACGCCAAACAAAACAGCTCCTCAGGAAAAACCCTCAGAGCCCAACTGCCACCACCGGCTTCCACAAGCCTCTCACCACACAAACCACCCCACCTCCCACAATCCTCCTGCTCTTGAGGCCGATTGGCTGGGTCGCGTGGGCGGAGCCAAAGAAGTCCCCCAATGAGCAGTTCCGTAGTCTGAAGGGCAGGGAAACAGCCCAATGAACATCACCGCAGAGGAGCCAATCAGCTAGATGTTGCTGGGGCCGCTGTGAGCCAATCATCAGCTGGCAGTCTGAAGGGCAGGGAAACAGCCCAATGAACATCACCGCAGAGGAGCCAATCAGCTAGATGTTGCTGGGGCCGCTGTGAGCCAATCATCAGCCGGCAGCTGGAAGTTTGCTGGCAGCTGGAAGTTTGCTAGGGCCCCTTTGGCTGTGGCTCTCAACATCTCCCCCTCTCTGTTTAAACAACAAGCATGTGGCTTAGGGACCGTGCCTGCCTTAGGTTGTCCAATACTACATATGGTCCTTACCCATCTTCGGATGAGCTGACCTCAGGGCGTCAGCCTCCTGTCTTAGGTTGGTACCATTGTAATTGGATCTTACCCGTCATTGACTACCGGTCCGGTATACAGCCACACCTGTGGAGAGGTACCAGCGGGGGGGTGAGGTTCTTTGCCTCACCTCTGTTGGCCCCCAAATAGCTGAACGATCATGACAAGCAGAAGGGAGGAAGATATACCAAGCCAATCGACAGCTCTTGTTGGAAAAATTGTACCACCAATGACATCATCAGCAAAAATACTCCAACACTACCACAAGTCGCTGCACCAACAGATAGTTCACAATGCATACAAGTGAGTTTACAATGCATACAAGTGACACATAGTTTAGGCAAGTTCTGTAAGCGGTTCAGTGATGGCTATTGCAGAAACTGTAGATTAGTTTTATCTTTGTCTTCACCAGCACAGGGATGAAGATAATGGCTAAAGAAAACATTGTGTAACATTCTAGAAGGTACTAAAAGAAAACAATTTTAAAACATTGTGTAACATTCCAGAAGGCACTAAAAGAAAACAATTTTCTTAACAATTTACATTATCTTCACCGGCACTGGGATGAAGATAGGAATTTTGGCAATAATGGCTAATATTAATAATTGTGTAACATTCTAGAAGGCACTAAAAGAAAACAATTTTCTTAACAATTTACATTATCTTGAAAAGAATTATTAAATATAATGAAAAGGATAGGTGAAAGTAAACAAACAGATCTGATAACCTCCTTTTTTGTTAATAATTCTTAACAGTTATTTACCCAATTTAAATTAAACCATTTAAATCACGTGAAAATAAAAAAAATTTTGGGATCCCTTTTTTTTTTTATGAGCGCTCATCATATATGATATATGGACATACGTACATTCAAACATATAACACAAAACACAAGTGTGCACACATAATATAATACATACAACACATAACATAATAGTAAAGGCCTTATAACTTTTTACAGGTGAAATCTCCATTGCAATGTTTAAAAACTCAATAGTCAAAAAAGAAAACAAATAGAACTGATCAGCAAAACATTAACCTAGGTCTGTATGAGCTCAAAAAACAAAATAGAACTTCATGATATGGGAAAGGGCAATAATAAAACAGATATTGAAAAAAGCATCCTGGTTCTGTCGCAGATGTAAGGATAGCCAAATTGGAGTTTTGGATATCAGCTGTTATTGATACGAGCCAAATCATCTTCTTTTTGGTCTGTAGAATTCGCTTTAGTTAATCTCTCTGGAATCCAAATTGGCTGCTGTTCTCCCTGTGGAAACACACAAACAGACCCCCGACTCCAGACAATCACTGGGTCAGGATTTTAGTTAATCTCTCCGGAATCCAAATCGGATGCTGTTCTTCCTGTGGAAACATATAAACAGGCCCCCGACTCCAGACAATTACTGGGTCAGGACCTTTCCATTGTCCTGTTAGAATATCTTTCCAAAGTACCTTGGGCTTATGTACATTTTTTGGACACATATGCCTTTCTGCAGCACTAAGTCCTGATGAATCCAAATTTAAAAAGTTTAGAGTAAAAAGGGTTATTTTAAGTTTATCTTTGGGGAATATATACCCCTTCCCAATTCCGTCTTTTTGCTTTAATAAGTACATTTTAATAGTTTGATGAGCTCTTTCAACTATGCCTTGTCCCTGTGGATTGTATGGGATTCCTGTTATATGAGTAATGCCAAATGATGAACAAAATTGTTTAAAAGAAGTAGACGTATAACCAGGGGCATTATCTGTTTTTAACTGTTTTGGAATGCCCACAGTGGCAAAATTTTGTAAGCAATGAGCTATAACATCTTTAGTTTTTTCCCCGGCATGAAGGGAGCCCATCAAAAATCCAGAAGAAGTATCAACTGTAACATGCAAATATTTTAATTTTCCAAATTCTGGCAAGTGTGTGACGTCCATCTGCCAAATATGGTTAGGTATCAATCCTCTAGGATTGACTCCAAGATTAACTTGTGGTAAAAAGGTCACACAATTTTGACATTGTTTTATTATTTGTCTAGCTTGCTCCTTAGTTATTTTAAAACGCTTTTGTAAAGTATTAGCATTGACATGGAACCTTTTATGAAAATTTATAGCTTCTTCTAGTATAGAGAAAATATGTACGTCATATGTAGTTTTATCTGCTAAATCATTGCCTAAACTAAGGGCTCCAGGCAATCCTGTATGTGCCCTGATATGTCCTATAAAGAATGGATCTTTTCTGCCCCAGATTAAACTTTGTATAGTGGAAAACAAAGAGAAAACAGTAGAAGAAGGGGAAATCCTACCAGCATCTTCAAGGGATACTATAGCATTAACTATATACTGACTATCAGAAAATAAATTAAATACAGAATCTTTAAATATCACGAAAGTTTGTAATACTGCATTAAGCTCTACCTTTTGAGCTGATTGTTTGAGTACTAAAAATGTAAAAGTTCGATCAGGTGTAACTATTGCTGCTGTACCATTATTTGACCCATCAATGAATATATTTGGAGCATCCATGATAGGTGTTTTTCTTGTCATTTTTGGAAAAATTACAGGATGCAATGACCAAAAAGACAATAAAGGATTAGATGGTAAGTGGTTATCAAATGAAACATTAGATTTGCACATGATTATTGCCCAAGTATTTAATTCATTAGCTAATTCATCAATTTGATTCATAGTATATGGAGTAATAATTTTATTAGGAGAAATTCCAAACACTGCCTTTGCTGCTTTTATTCCTTTGAGTATTAATTGTCCTACAGCCTCAGGATACCTAGTAAGAATAGTGTTAGGAGAATAAGATAAATGTATCCATAATAATGGACCTTCTTGCCAAAATACTCCTGTAGAAATATTTTTTGTTGGTAGTACAATAAATAATAAAGGCAAACTTATATCAATTCTATCCAAATGCATATTTTCCATATATGTTTCAAAAATTTTTAATGCCTTTCTTGCTTCAGGCGTTAACATTCGGGGTGAATTTGGATCTGATGGACCTTTTAGGATATCAAATAAAGGTCCCAATTCTCCTGTTGGAATACCTAGATAAGGCCTTATCCAATTTATGTCTCCTAATAACTTTTGAAAGTCGTTAAGTGATTTGAGTTGATCTACTCGTATTTGAATTTTTGGTGGACGGACCATGGTTGAGGATAATAGAACTCCCAAATAATTAATTGGAAAATTTAATTGTACTTTATCTATTGCTATCTCTAGATTATAATTTTTTAATAAGTTTGTAAGTGTGGCATAGCATTCTAGCAATGTGTTTTTAGCTTTGTGTGCTAATAATATATCATCCATATAGTGAAATATTTGTAGCTCAGGATTTTGATTTCTAAGTGGCTGGATTACTCTGTTAACATAAATTTGACACATAGTTGGGCTGTTAGCCATCCCTTGAGGGAGTACTTTCCATTCATATCTCTGATCAGGACCTTCATGATTTAGTGCAGGGATAGTAAATGCAAAACGTGGACTATCCTCAGGATGAATTGGAATTGAAAAAAAACAATCTTTAATATCTATAAAACATACCAAGTTTTTGGCAAAGCAGACAATTGAGGAATCCCCGATTGAGCAGGTCCCATAATGACCATTTCATTATTAATGGCTCTTAAATCTTGCAATAATCTCCATTTACCAGATTTCTTTTTGATGACAAAAATGGGAGTATTATGGGGAGATACAGAAGGTTGTATATGTCCTTCTGCTAATTGTTGTTTGACCAGATCATGGGCTACTTGTATCTTTTCTTTAGTCAAGGGCCACTGAGGAACCCATACTGGTCTTTCTGATTTCCATGTAATTTTTATTGTCTCAGTGGCCCTTTGTGAAAATCCAACCCATGTCTGTCTATTCCTTGATCTATTTGTATTGGTGCTGCTATACCTTGTTCTTGTTTTTCTAATATTTTTCCTTTCCTAAAACCTTGTCTAGCCCTAATAGTGGGTGCATTTTGATTGATGTTATTTGTTAATGTCAAACCTAATTGATCTAAGACATCTCGTCCCCATAAATTTACAGGAAGATGATCCAATACATATGGCTGTATAGTTCCTTCACATCCTTCAGGATCCTTCCAATCTAATACCATTGCACTTCTATCGGGATTAGTCGCCACTCCTAGGCCTCGAAGCGTTTGAGTGGCTTGTTGTAATGGCCAATGTTTTGGCCATTCTTGATGAGATATGATGCTAAGGTCTGCACCTGTATCCAGTAGCCCATTAAATTCATGTCCTTGAATATTTAGTTTTAGCATGGGGCGAGAATCTAAATTTAAAGAAAGCATAGCCCAATCTACACCTGTGGAGCCTAATCCCTTGGAATCTGTTTCTACAGCATGACTGGAAAATTTATCATGTAGGCTTGGTATTATTAGTAATTGTGCTATTCTATCTCCTGGTGAAATTACTGATATACCCTTTGGAGAACTGGCTATAATTTTTATTTCACCTTCATAATCGGGATCAATTACCCCAGGACTTATCAAAAGTCCTTTTAGAGTAGAAGAGCTGCGTCCCAATAATAAGCCTACTGTTCCTTTGGGAAGAGGTCCTTTCACCCCTGTGGGAATGATTTGAACTCCCATCTCTGGAGTTAGTACTGCTCTGGCGGAGGCGCAGATGTCCAACCCTGCGCTCCCTCTAGTCTATCTGACGAGGGATCTGATGCCCTGGGCACTACCCTGATGGGGTTGCTGGGGTTGCTGGGTTCCTCCAGAGCTCCGTATATTTGTGGTTTGGGGCCCCGGAGCAATGGGGCCCCCTGTCCGTTTTTTGGCAACGGAGCCTGATGCCTTTGTCCACGATATTGTGGATAAAAACCTTGTCCTTGTTCGTTTTTTGATAATGGAGTACCCTCTATGGTGGTTTGAGAACGGCATTCATTAGCCCAATGTCTCCCTCTACGGCATCGTGGGCAAATACCCAGTATTCTATTCCTTTGATACCTAGTATTGTTAAACCCTCCTCCTATGGGGCAATTCCTTTTAAAATGTCCTGCTTGTTGACAATTGTAGCATGTTCTTGGCCTGGCATCTAAAGCCTGTTTTACTGCAGCTGCCACAATTTGCCCTTGTTCATTAATGTCTCTGGCATCTAAAGCCTGTTTTACTGCAGCTGCCACAATTTGCCCTTGTTCATTAATGTCTCTGGCATCTAAAGCCTGTTTTACTGCAGCTGCCACAATTTGCCCTTGTTCATTAATGTCTCTGGCATCTAAAGCCTGTTTTACTGCAGCTGCCATGACTTGCTCTTGTTCATTAATGTCTCTACACAATTTAATATATTTGTTTAAATCTTCCTGTTTCCATGGTCTAATGATATCTCTGCACCAACGATTCGCTTGGTCATAAGCCAGTTGTTTTATTAATGGCATTGCTTGTTCTGTATTCCCAAAAACTCTGGTAGCTGTTTGAATAAGCCTATCTACAAATTCAGCATAAGGTTCATTAGCTCCTTGTATTATCTTAGATAATTGACCTTGTAAACCTCCATGTCCTTGTAAAGTCTTCCATGCCTTAAGTGCATCTACAGCAATTTGTGTGTATACACCAGGATCATATGCAAGTTGTTGCTGCCGATCCTCATAAGGTCCCTTTCCTAACAACATATCTAGATTTCTCTGAGGATAACCAGCTGCTGCATTTCCCCTAGCCGTCTCCTTGCAAAATTCCTCATTAGCAACCTTCCATAACAGGTATTGTCCTCCAGTTAGCACAGCTTTACACATATTAGCCCAATCTGCTGGCGTCATGTTTAAGTTGGTAATGGATTCGATCAAGCTTACAGTGAAGGGTGCTTGAGGACCATAGGTTGTTACAGTCTCTTTTAGCTCCTTCACTGTTTTGTAAAATAAACCCTGGTGAATTCGCTGCCCTCCTACCTCAAATACAGGGCATACTTGAGATCCTGTCTCAGGATCCCAACTATCAACTGCGGGGGTTGGGAGCCTCCTAGCATATGGAGGTGGTGCTGTTGATTGGACACTTATGCCCTCTGGTGATAGAATGCTGTTAGTAGCAGTCTCCTGTAGAGGTGGTGCTGTTGGTTGGACACTTTCACTCTCTAATAGAAAGGTGTTATTAACAGTCTCCTGTTGTAACTTTTCCCCTGATGGCTTTTGCTGCTCTAAACTTCCTTCCTCTACCTTTGTCTGAACTGAAGGCTTTCGACTAAGCAAACCAGATACGAGCGTCCACATTGGCAATGTGCCAACTGGCAGAGTTCCTGGGCTTTTCTTTTCTATTCTTTTTAAATCCTCACCATGATGGTTCCATTGTGATATATCTAACAACTCCTCCTTAAAAAGCCATGGGCTATATTTTTGTATTATATCAACGTATGCCCTGACTGCTCTTGATTTTACTGGGAAGCTTCCTTGCTCTAACAATTTACTTAACACTCTTTCGGTTTGTTTTTTACTAATTGCTGATCCCGTATTTCTATAATACAACCCAGCAAGATAACAGCAAACAAAACCGAGACAGAATCCAATAAAAATGGAACAACAAAATTTCATTATAGCCTTTCTATCCTCCTGACATGTGTATCTGTCCTTTCTCCCTATCTGTTCCTCAGACGCAAATAGTTTTTCCTCAGATGTGAGCGGTTTTTCTTCCGTCTCACTCATCTCCAGGGACAGGCAAGTTAAAACAAAAATGAAGCAAAACAAAAGAGTAAACTTAGAATGGCTACCCATCCTCTTGCCCTGCCCTCAGGGGCGAGCAGTTTACCTTATCACTTACCCTCAGTTGCTCCCCGTGCGAGCCACCAAATACCGCAGTCTGGCTGGGCACAATTCAGGAGCCACTTGTCAAAAGAAACAAACTTTATTTTTAAAACTACAAACGCCAAACAAAACAGCTCCAAAGGAAAAAACCCTCAGAGCCCAACTGCCACCACCAGCTTCCACAAGCCTCTCCCCCACCAAACCTCCACCACCTCCCACAATCCTCCTGCTCTTGAGGCCGATTGGCTGGGTCGCGTGGGCGGAGCCAAAGAAGTCCCCCAATGAGCAGTTCCGTAGTCTGAAGGGCAGGGAAACAGCCCAATGAACATCACCGCAGAGGAGCCAATCAGCTAGATGTTGCTGGGGCCGCTGTGAGCCAATCATCAGCCAGCAGCTGGAAGTTTGCTGGAAGCTGGAAGTTTGCTAGGGCCCCTTTGGCTGTGGCTCTCAACAAGTGGATATTTACTTCTGAGATTTGATTTTCTTGTCGGCAAAAGCGACATCCCTACCTCAAAAAGTATCCAAGACAATTGTCTGAAAGGTCCAGTACTATATGTGGGTCATGATAGACTTTAAATACTTGACTGATAAGAGGACAAAACAGAAGAGGAGGACAGCTGCTGAGAGTCATTGTTTCCAGGAGCTGCCTTAAATGCAAGCACCTAGGAGATCTAAGGTGAAACCTTGGGGTTACTGGAGCCCACAAGAGATACCATTGTTCTAAATGCAAAAAAAAAAAAAAAAAAAAAAAAAAGCATTTAAATTCTGTCAATAGGAGTGGCAGCTAATAGAAAACCATGCCACTGAGAGCAACAGACAGGAATTTAAATTAAACCCACTTTGTAGCAAAACCCAGCTCTCCTTATCATAGGATGAGACTCTTTTGACATTTAGGAAATGTGTGGTGATTATTGATTCCAATGCACCATTGAGGGAGGGAAGAGAATAATAATTTCTACTTGGAAACCTGGTAGAAATAATGGGCCAGAGACTTGCAGTGTTTCCTTGAGGCAATTACAGAGGCAATAAACAGTCATAGGGACCTTGACTATCCAGGGAAAACAGGCTACAATTAGAAAGGAATATTGATAAAGTGATGCCGAGGTACAAATAGATCTGGTCCTTCAAAGTTTAATTATTTTGAAGGAAATGAGAAGAATAAATTGACAAAACAAATGATGTTTATGCAAAAACATGCACACATAGACACTTTTCTTTCGAATACTGGAATGAACTCTGACAGGAAAAATACCAAAATCAATACCATAAATGTTCCTAATAAGAAGTACTTTTGAAAATCTTATCTAAAACATTGACATAACAAGCTTTTAAAATGTAATCACAAATTAGTATAACTGCTTTGATTTATAAAGGGTAGAAGTCAGGTGACCTGTGGATGACTGGCCACCAAATTCTCATCGTTTGTAGCTCTTTCTCTCTCACACATTCAACCTCACCCCTCTTCCTGCTGCACTATGTCTGGGTCTTATCCTCTCCTATTGCACTTCTTGCACAGTTGTTGACCTACGCACCATGCTTCCTCACCTGATCCATGCTAGAACCTCTCCTAAAACATAGCTTTCACTGTGCCTTGCCCTGGTCAGTCAAAAACTTTGATTTTTATGTGTTTAAGTCTAAACTCCTTGATTACGCATTCAAGTCTCTTCCAAATTGTACACAGCATTTCTCATATACAAGATAATATTTTCCAATGATTATTCTGATTATTATCATACTTTATGCTTAGCAATAAAAATATCCTTATCATCAACTAAATTAAAAAATGAAAAATAAAAGGATCAGAAAACAGCTAACATTAGTCAGAGATTTTCTTTGTGCCAGAAACTAAGAGCAACACACATTTAATCCTCACAGCTTTCCATAGTTGATTTATAGACAAAGATATTAGTGAAGACTTTACAAAGATAAGGACTATGTTCAAGTTGATACTCCCAGTAAGTGTCAGAGTAGGTATGTCACACGCTGGACCCTGAGCTCTTAAATGCAAGGATGTTCTGTCCCTTTCCTGTGAGGTCACAGAAGACCATAGAGTATTAAAATCCTAACAGGCAAAACACTACGTAGTTTCGTTGTACTAGTTAATTTATTGCAGTATGGGACACACATTTCATGAAATGCCTTCTTACATCTCCACAAAATTCCATTTCCAAATAGACCTCTTAGGAAATGTTGAACTACATGACTCCTGAGGCCATTTCTAGCTGAAATTTTACTGAGGACTGGACCTGCCAATTCTTTGCTCAATGAACTTGGTTCATTTAAAAGTCTTTAAATTACAAGTCTTTAAAGATGCTTTAGAACTAACCTCATTACTTGTCCTTAGGATGTCCTCCACTGTACCCTTATCTTAATCTTATTGGTGTCATCCATATACTTTGTATTCATCTCCTCTTTGAAGCTATTTCTGGCTGTCCACAAACACAGTGGCTGATTCTTAGTTTTTCAGTGGAACTGGGCTGAGAGATATCTACAGATGTAACTCAAAACAGATGCTGTATAATGGTATGTTAAAAAGTGAGGGAATGTGTATGTCAATTAGCTTGATTTAGCCATTCCATATACAATTTGTATGAAAAATCATGTTAGGTACCATAAATGCCTGCAATTTTTATTTCTCATGAAAAATTGCCTTTACTAGTCATGTGCCCTCCTTTCTTAATGCATATTTTTAAGTAAACACCAAAAACCACAATTCAAACTTCTGAGTCTAGGGTCTCTTGTTTTATTTTTTCCATCACTGTACACACTGCATTTTCCTGGACCACCGGCTATAACCCCACATGCATGTCTATTTCCCGAGCACCTCTGAAAGCCCCTTACATGGCAGAGGTCAGACTTCTTTCAGTTTTTTGATTCATTTATATGGTGAAAAATTTTTGTTCAAAACCCAGTTGGATTCTGACTCTTCCACTGAAGAGCTGTAAATAAGCAACTTCTTAAACAAGTTGTTCAGCATCTCTCTGATTCAGTTTCATCACCTGTAAAGTGAATGGAGATAAAATTTTCTAATCCATTGCATTTGTAAAGATGAAATGATTTCATAGAGATAAAAGGCACTTAGCAGAAAGCTTCACAATTTAAATGCTCTATTAATGGCAGATTTATTTTTGGTGTTGCAAATTGTTTTTTTCCTGTGTTTCAGACATTTTAATAGACCATGAAACCAAGTGACTTGGACATAGTCCCTGCCCTCAGGAAGCTTATGTCTTATGAAGTCTAGTTACACAAAAAAGAACATGCCCATCAGGTGGACCTAAGTGGTCAGCTTTATCCAGGGAGAGCAAGGGAGTGATCGTGGAAGGCAATGACCCCACCAAGCCCTGCAGGAGGGTCTGGAGGTACAAAGACATTGCAGGCAGAGGGAGAAGCATTTGCTAGACACTTGGACCTTCCTCCTGGCATGAGGCTCTTGAGGAAATTCATGTTAGTTCATGAGACTGAAACCAAGTCAGTTAGAGGTAATAAGTGAGCTGGGAAATTCGTTGAGCCAGAAACCAAAACCAAAAATGTTAGGTGCCTCAAAGGCACTTTCAGATGATCCCATTGATAATGGGTAGAAGAAAGTAGGTGAGGAAACATTTGAAGAGTGGATAAATATGATCAGATTTAATATTATAAAAACAATTCTGATTGTAGTGTAAAGATCCATAAGATATGTACTTAGACTGATGAGAAAGTCAAAGACAGTATGAAGAGCTTTTGAACTGGCAAATGACAGTATTTACATATAGAGTTATAGATTGTATTGCATTAAGAAGCAACAGATCCAAGTGGCTAAATAAGTTTACTGGTTGTTTTAAAAATATAAATAATGACCCAGTATATTTTAATATACAGTTATGTAAAATATGTCCTACTTAGTGTAAAATAAGCACGCTAATTCTAAATTGGCTAGGATTATATAAAGTAATTATAATGTTGACAAAGGAAAGATGAAAACAGTATAATTTGGCAATTAATGTGATGAGTTAAAGACTTGTTCTTGACCTTGGGCTTAACAATTTTATTTCCAGGTATTTCTCTTTGGAAATTAGTGTCAAATAAAGCAATACATATTGGAAAAAATTAGGGGATATGAATTTTCAACAGAGAGGGAATCAAATGTGATTTATCAGTGTAGCCTAACATTATGGAGACATTTAACATATTCATTAAAACATGATTATGTATTTTAAATAGAATTGCCAGGTAAAGCACAGTATGCTCAGTTGAATTTCAGATAAACAATGAATAACTTTTTAGTAAGTATGTCCCCATGGAAATTCAAATGGATCTGGGTGTTCTATATTACACGATGAGTTGCTAAATCTGGCAACTCTATTTACAGGAGTTGCAAAAGCACGTTGTACACAATTTAGAAATGTAAAATTAAAAAGTAAAAATAAAAAGTATATATACTCTGTATAGAAAAAAATATGTACTTGAAAAAATACTCTAAGGAAATCAGTGAAATTAGATGAGTGAATACTTGTTGTGAAGGGGTTGAATTGTGGACTTTGTTTTTAGTTTTCGTGTGTTTTTCTACAATAAGTGTGACTTATTTTTATAAACTGAAAAATGTGTATTTGTGTATTTACATGTCTATGTATAATTCCATTTCACTTTTCACAATGGCAGCAGTTCATGTTTATGAGTGTATAAGCTAGAATATGCATGCTTCCCAATTTTCTATGAGACACAAACTTTCTCAGCCAACTCAAGCTCTTATGGAATAAAGCCGGGACTATCAGTTCTTAGGTTAAATGCCATCTGTTAGGAAGAACTTCTCCATCCCTCTATCTTAATTTTTCCCACCACTGCAATCAATACCAGTGCCTTCTCATTTTATATTCCAGAGCAAATAATCTCTACCATGCCACTTGGCAGCACTAAGCATATATTTGTTGAAAGGGTAAATGAATAAAAGAGAGAAATAAGATTGGGAGTATTAGATGACATTTTTCATTAAACATAACCTGGTATATATTTAGGTCTCAGTTACATAACTTAATGGCTTCCCTGAACCGGGTTGGCAAATACCATAGTAGAAATACATGCTCCATAAAAATAGATACTAAGCAAAATAAAAGATCAGTAAAAAGATGTTTGTAGAGAAACGTTAGTGGACTCAGGAGTCTGAAACAACAAAACTGGGGGAAAAGATTCAAAGCATCTCATAGCTTCCAGAATTCCTTCCTGAGTGGATTTCACTGCTTTATCCTCTGAAGGATCCCACACAGATGATGACAACTATAAACCAGACTAGGTTGATTGAAACAGATTGATTTTTAATTCCACTATAGTTTCAATTTATTTTCCATGAACCTACCATACAAATCAACATTAAAAAACAAACCATAAAAACAAAACCGAAATAAAAAAAAAAATGCTCTTTGTGGTTCATTTTCAGTCCAATTTTGTGAGAGGCTAAAGCAAATGGAAATAATTGGCCCCTGGGGCATGCCCAGATCTGCACTTGTAAGACTTTTATCTCTCTCCCCTTCCTCATCCATTCTTCAGCTTGAAGTTCTTGTGATTGAGCACTGAGGCTGCAGGACCAGTTTTAAAGGGGTGGGAGGTGAATTAGGTACACATTAGTTGGGTCTGTTCTTTTCTTTCCAGTTCCCTCACCTCTCTCCTGCCTGATTCTCCTCTTCCCTCTTCTTTCTCTGTTTTTCCTCATTTAGTTGTATTTTATGTTCAGTGTGTTTCACTTATTCATCTTTAATGCATTGCCTCTGCTTCTTGCATTGTGAGGAGCAGCTTTATAGGTCTTGTCCCCAAGGGCCTTTTATTTTAATCCACTAAGGCACCTCTGCACTAAGAGACAAGCTAAGTGGCCCTCAATGCTTCTAAATTCTAACAGATTTAAAAGTTACTTCCTGCACCCAGAAGCAATAGAGCAGGAGTGTTTTATAAAAGATTATCGAACATGTGTTAAAAACGCTGTTATACTTTATGCTCTTGAATTCCTTCCTCGTAATTGATGATGGCATAAAAGACAAAATACAAATCTATTGAGTATCTGCTGAGTTCAAACAACTGCACGAGGCTTGTGAGTTGAATGAATTAGACGTTTGAAAGAGCCACAGAATATAGAACTTGAAAGGACATGTAGATATTCAAGTGTACTTTGTTTTCCTTCACTTTATGTACACCTTGACTTTGGTGATAAGAAACGTCAGAACTGATTTGGAATTCTGAGTGCAAATTTCTTTCCTTTTTTCAAGATTAGTCCTTGAAAATGCCCTTTTTGTTATATGGGCTATCCTCATACCGAATATTCCTTTTAATGACATGCCCTGATCTTTAATGTCCTCATTCTTTGCATGTATTCTGCTCATCAAAAGTGTCTTCCCTACTACTTCTGCTTCTACTTCCAAATTTTAGATCCAGAAGTGCCCCCTCTTTTTTCCAATACCAGCATGGCTCAGTTTCTGGACTACAACTTTTTTTTTTTTTGATAATGCAAATGAACGTTCACTGTGAAAATATACAATAGTAGCTAAACCAATAAATTGAAAAGTGGAAATGTTTTTTTCCATCCAACTCCCATTCCTACATATCAGAGATAAGAGCAGATACAGTTTCATGTGCTTCCCTTCAAAAAATATCTATAAAATTAAAATCAATTAAAAATGAAAAGATTTCCTGGTACCTATGATAAACATGGCATATGCCCTCTAATTAGCACGTGCCACTATATCCTGTTTCTCTAAATAGCACATTGCACACGGGTACCATGATTTGTGTGCTTTATCTAACCAGTCACATCCCAATGCACATTAAGGCTGTTTCCAGCTCCTGCTATTCATCACAAACAATGATGAACATCTTTATACACACTGCACGTTTTTGAAAAATAGTATAGTTGAATCAAAGCATATAAACATAATTTACTTTGAAAATTATTACCCAGATTTGTTTCAAAATGAGTTATCATTTCACTTAACACTGGGTAATGTATTTCTGATGTCATTAATTAAAAATTTCCATCATTAATGATTAACCATGTCCTTAACTTGCATGCTTTTTGAGTTTCCTTATGTTTGTAAAATAAGTGTCCTTGTTGATATGTCCTTTCTTTGTTATGTTTACATATTTTGCTGTATTTACTATGATAGAATGAGCAAGGTTGATTATTACCTCTCAAGTTGAAGTTCAGAAACACGTGTTTCTTTCAGAAAGCAACTTGAAATTCCTTTTATTTTTAAAAGTTTGGATTTAATAAGTTTATGCATATTTTTAGAAAATGTATAATTGTGGTGAATAAAGAACAGAGATGTTGTTTTTATTTGGAGCAAAGGGACAGAAGGCAGGGAGGCAGGAAATTTACAATAATCACAGTTATATTTGAAATAAAGCTTAAACAAATATGCTTTTTAAGTGCTGCACTACCATAACAGCATGTTTAAAGTATCATTTGACTCATCAGAAGTAGACAGGAATTTGGAGAATTCTTTGTTTAAATCAACTTGCAAGGGCTGGAGTTGTGACTCAGTGGTAGAGTGCTTGCCTGGCATGTGTGAGGCCCTGAGTTCAATCCTCATATTGAATAAATAAATAAATAAAATAAAAGATTACATATAAATAAATAAATAGAATAAAAGATCCATTGACAATTTAAAAAATATTTTTCAAAAATTGACTTGCAAAGAGGGATTGGGAATGTCCTGTGTACACTCTTATATGGTGAATTGAGCAGAGACCTTGCTTCTCTATCATTGTAAATTAGGATTTATCAAAGCAACACTTTGACCTGCATATTTCCTGAGGGAACTGTCCTGTGCATTGTAGGATACTTAGTGACAGTCCCTAGCCTCTGCCCACTACACGCTAGTAGCATCCTCAACCCAACCATAACAATAAAAAATTATCTTCAGGTACCTGCTGAGAAAAAATCCCTCTATGGTTGAGAGCCTCTGCCCTGCAGTAAATTTCACCAAGCCCCACCTCTGCCCATAGAGCCTGAACTCAATAGTTCCACATGCTAAGCAACTAGTAAACTGCAAATGAAACCCAGACACCGAGGGAAAGTCCACATGAGACAAAAGGCAACACAAGCAAAGAGGAAAACCAAAGCCATAAAAAGATAAAAAATAAAGTTCAAACTACAATATTATTAATACCTTCAGAGAGATAAGATTTAGCACCCATAAAATAATAGCAGGCTTTAATTTAAAAAGAATAAGAAAGACCATGTTATGATTAAATAATGAGGCTTGAAGTAAAGCTTAATAGAAGGGCTAAAAGGTAAAATTGAGAATTTTCCCAGGAAGAAAAAAAAAAAAAAAGAGAGAGAGAGGGGGAAAATAATAAAGAAAATAAAATTTAGAAGGGTAAGACTGAGGTTGATTTAAGAAGTCAAAATTTAGGGAAAATAAATTAGAGGAAATCATAAAAATAATAATATAAGAGAAATGTCCTACATGTAATGCTTAGGAATCAGAATAATGTCAGATTTTTCATGACAAAAAAAAATAGGAATCCAATCCTTAAAATGTTGCTAGAAGAGTATATTTTCAATACATTTCTAATATTTCTAGTTATCAATCAAGTATAAATATAAAGTTCTTATCACAAATACACATGCTATTGGGCTTGGGGCTAAGGTTTTGTAAGATAGTAGTAGAGTACTTGCTTAACACACAGGAGACCTCAGGTTTAATCCCCAGTACCAAACACACATAAATGTATTCACACACATGCACACACACACATACACACACACACACACAGTCAATAAAAGAACAAATTACCTTACAAATGACCAATAATTACATGAAAAAATTATCAACATTTTAACTATCAGTCACAATGGCTAACATCAAGAATACAAAGCACACTGGGCATGGTAGTACAGGTCTGTAATCTTCGTAACTTGGGAGGTTAAGGCAGGAGAATCATGAGTTCAAAGCCAGCCTCAGCAATTTAATGAGGCCCTAAGCAACTTAGTAAGACCCTGTCTCAAAATAAAAAAACAAAAACTGAGCTGTGGAGTTGATATGGCTTAGTGGTTAAGTGTTCATAAGTGTTCAATTCCCAGTATCAAAAGAAAAAAAAAGAATATAAAGCACAATAAATGATGGTGAGGATGTGCGGGGGCAAAAGGAAAGTTACATCCTATTGATAGGAATTATTATTATTAAAATAATTGTAATTTCTATTAGCACAGCCAATATAGAAATCAGAATGGAAGTTCCTCAAAAAATTAAAATTAGAATTATATGATCCAGCTATACCATTCCTTGGTATGTACATAAGGAATTAAAGTCAGCATGCCTAGAGATACTTGCATGCAGGTATTTAATCTTATCACAGCCCAATTCACATTGGCCAAGTTATAGAATCAACCTCAATGCCAGTCCACAGATGAATGAATTAAGAAAACGTGGTATATATACACAATGGAATTTTATTCAGTCATAAGGAGGAACCAAAAATATCACTTTCAGGAAAAATGAATGGAACTGGAGATCATCATGATAAGAGAAATAAGCCATATTCAGAAAGACAAATAACACATCCTTTCTTGCATACGTGAAATCTAACAGAAAAAATACTACATGAAAGTTGAAGGAAGCCCTCCGGAAATAGGAAGAGGCTTAGGGACATGAAGGAGGGCAAAAGAAGGTAACGAGGACTGGATATTATCAAAATATGTTATACACATGTATGAATATGCCACAATGAAATCCATTATTCTATACAATTGGAACGCACTAATTAAAATAAATATTTTTTTTAAAAAAAGTGGCAAGAGCATCTCCAAAACAATGTGAAAGGAGCCTCCACAATATAGCCAATCTAGAAAACTATGAATTCCTATTGGAACAAGGGATGATGGGGTATAAGTATGGCATTTCCAAGAGAATAATGGAGCAGCAGCTATTTCACATGCTGGACCTCATTGAGAAAGAGTATGAGGAGAAAAAATATATAACAGCTAACTGTACAGAAGGAAACAAAGTAATGTTTACCTGCATTACAATGCATTAAAAATAAAGAACCATGCAAGATAACATAATTAACTACATGCCTCACTTGTGAACAATATTTACATTGTTGTAATAATGAAATCAGTAATTGCTGATGTTTTTAAATTGTGATAAAACAAAATTAGAAGAATGGCAGAGCTATAAGAAAAAAAAAATAGTGCAGTGGTTTCTAAGTGCAATCTTTTTCCATAATAGATAATGTCAAAAGAAAAAAATCAAGATATGTTTGTGCAAGCATAGTGTTTACGATTGTGTGTAAATTCCTGGTGAAATAGCTGAACAAATTAAAAGAAGGTGAACTGGGAATCAGGACCTGTAGTCTGGAAGATAGAACCAGAAATTTCTTGGACAATAAGCTTATAGTATTTACTTTTTTAACTCTGTAGAGCACAAATTCAATTACAAAAATAAACCAATTCTGGGCAGCCATGCACAAAAAGTCTCAGGGTGCTGGTGTGACATGTGATATGTGATTTTTGAACATCCATCACAGGCTTACTGTATCAGAATTTTCTGCAATAGTGCCCAAGAATCAGCATGTTTATAAAAGCTCCCTAATTAATGCTTATCAAATTTATGAGGGGAAATCTCTACCTATAAATACATAATATGATTGAAGTTTGTAAATTATTTATAAAAGCAACCTCAAAATAATATGATGGCTCAGTATTTGTGCAATATTTCAGTGCATGGATTCACACACACACACACACACACACACATATACAGGTACTGTCAATAGCACAACCATTAAATTCAGAGAAAGCAGAATTTTTATAGCTCTTTATATAGTTGTCCGTCATCACTGGAATACTGCCAGGAGACCAAATGTTAAGGTCTACGTTGTCATAAAAAATTCACCTGCTGAGTACTTAGTTTCGTTCTGTGCTTGGTATCACACATAAATCTTCCATTCTAGACTCTGGCTAGTTGTATCATAAATATAAATACCTTGCCTAGGGGGCACTTGACTGATCTGTCTTTACAAACAAGGGGCTCATTAAAAGCGAAAGACAGATTCACTGACTGCTTGCTTATGGCTTCCTCTCCTGTAGTGTTTTGTTTCTCATAGTAAACAAAACAGCTTCTACCCAAAGCAGGTGACATGAGATCCAGGAACATCACAGTAAATGAGGACGATTAGAGGATGTTTGTGCCACCTGTGGGCCACAACTGAAGTCTTTGGGGAGGGGAAAACCCCGGAGACCTGGATTTGGGTCTTTAAACCAGTCTTAGTCATAGTAAATCCTATCTTCCTATTCAATGGTAAAAAATAAACTAGATAGTAAATTAAACACTACCAAGATGCTTTTAAAAATCTAAATTTAATCTCTTTTAAAAACCTACATTAAAAATAAAAAGATTTTCTTATACTTTGAGATGTACAGAATACCCTAAAACAAGGATTTGGTAGGGGAAGAAATGCTGAAAGAAATGTGTTTGTATTCGTAGATGATTTTTTTCATAAGAATAGATAATAATTAGGAGGTTTGTATTACCCAAAGACCAAAGCTAGAGAAAGGCAATACAAAATTAAAAATTAAAAACAGTAACAAGAACTGTATTTATCAAAGACTTTGATGCAAAAGAACCTCAACTATAAGCAAGCTGAATCTAAAAATGTGTCCAAGGAATAACAATGTGACTCAGTGGGATTTTTTTTAAATATTCAAGATTGGTTCAATACTCACAAAGAAATCAATGCAACCACCTACCTGTTGATAAATATATAAAATAATATAATGAAATTTATGAAAAAAAACAGGTATTTGTCAAAATCTATCCCTCATTTATGATAAAAACCTAGCACAAAAGTGAAGAATAACCCTAACTTGATTTAAAAAAAAAAAAAAAAAACAAGTACAGAAAACCAATAGCCTTTCCCTGGCCTGATAATGAAATCTGAATGCTCTTCATCTAGGTTTGGGAACAAGGAAAAGATGCTGTCATCCTATTGTTTAACCTGTGGATGCATGTTCTTGTCACTGTAATAAGGCAAAAAGTAATCAAAAATAAAAATAATGAAACAAATTGAAGATGTTGAGATCAGAAAGGAGAAAATGAAACTATCTCTATTTGCAGCTGACATGATTGTCAGAAAATTTCAAGGACTTTACCACAAAAGTGAGACATATATATAATTTTCAACATCCTAGAGGCTACTTTGAAAGCTGTAAGAAAAACAAAATAAATTCCATAATGTATTTTATTAACTCCATATATCCAAAATATTATCATTTCCAACAGGTGATAAAGTTAAAAATTTATATTTTCCTATGTTTGGCCTATGTTCAAAATAAATATTCCACTTATACCACACTCAGACTGGACTTGCCACTGTTTTTTCTTTTTTTTTTTTTTTTCAAATTCTCAAGAACCACATACAGCAGCTACACCATCTTGGAGAGTGCAGATCTAAGTGGTCTCTAAGACTCTTCTTCTCACACTAAGATCATAAAATTCTAAGTTATATAAATATTTAAGAGACATAACAGGACTGGGGATGTGGCTCAAGTGGTAGTGTGCTTGCCTAGCATGTGTGAGGCACTGGGTTCGATTCTCAGCACCACATAAAAATAAAATAAAGATATTGTGTTCACTTAAAATATTTAAAAAAAGAGAGAGAACAATTGCTCACTTTCCCTCCAAATCACACTCAGTTACAAGCATTGAATTTAAAGCAATTAAATCATCAAAGGCTTTGTCAAGAAATAATTGCAATCCAAAGGCTGCAAGTAGTATGTACCCTCTTAGCTTTGGACACAGTGTCTTTGACCCAGTCGTGTACATAAATTTGCTCCTAGTGGCTTGAGTCATTCAGAAGGAGAGTTATTCAGTTGAAAGGGTCATGGATAAAAAACGAGAACAGAGCTGGAGCAGGGCAGATAAATGTCCCCTGAGCCAGATTCTCCACCTCCTTGTTTCTGTGTCTTCCCTCTCTGGGTGTTCTCCCTACCTTTGTCTTCAGCCATAAAAACAGCCAGAGAAGGATCCAATTGTGCTGCTGCTTCCCAGGTTGGCAGTGACTGCAGTGCCCTGTAACTCAGCCCAAGGCTCTCAGGCTGTGGCTGGGATGCTTCCAGCAGCAAAAAACTTAGAGCAAACAGCTTCTTACTGTCTCAGGAGTCCCTGGGAATTCATTCAGACACTAACATATCTCACTTGTACGCTGTTGGTCTCTTAACAAATCCTGGTCAGAAACAAATGTCAAAAGTCCTTGATTTTTATGCTTCAATCCACATCATTCCTTCATAAGACATGGTGTGGAGTCCCTTTATAACCCTTCACTCTCTTCCTTTGTGATTGAAGAGGAATATAATAATCACTGTTATTGATCAACCGACCACTGTGTGCTGAGATGAGGACTGAGGGCTTTGTAAATGGTTTCTTATTTACTTCTGGGTTAGGTGTTGTGCTAGTCAGCTTTTCAATGCTATGATCAAAATACCTGACAAGAACAACTTACAAGAGGAAAGATTTATCCGGGCTCACAGTTTCACAAGTTTAATCCAGGGTTGACTGACTCCAAAGCAGAAACATCATGCATCATAAGGAAGGGCATAGGAGAGAGAGGACAAACATCAGGAAGGACCCAGGGAAATAAAGAGTCCCAAGACCATACTTCCAATGACCTATTTCTTCCCACCATTCCCAAATGCCTACAGTTGTCATCCCATGGTCTATACAAATTATTAGTCCATCAAACTGACTAATCCACTGATGAGGTCAGCGCCCTCGCGATCCAATAATTTCCTAAAAGTCTACCTCTGAATCTTGCTGCATTGGGGACCATGTCATCAAAACATGAGCTCTGCAGGGGGCATTCCAGATTCAAACCATAAAAGATGTCATTATTTCACACCATGTATGATGATACTGACCTACCAAGAAGTGACCTGAACTCTCCCAGTTAGAAAACAGCAAAGGCAAAATTCAAACTCTGATCTGCCTGACTACAAATTCCAAAACATCAGGAAAGAACACTCTTAAGTTCCCACAAGAAAATACTGTAGTGTTTATCACAGCTGAATCTGCAACTCGGGTGGTGCTCCCCCACATTGATCTCAAATTAAAATCACTACTTACAGTTGCAGGTCCTGCATTTGATGTAAGCTAGGCAAAATCATTACTGTTGGTGAAGGCAGGCTTCCAGCCCACCTTCCCAGTGTGAGGACACAGAAGTTGCCCCTTAATTCAGGCACTTCCATGTCGGTCTCTTGTCTATTTACTATTATCCCTTGAAGCTACAAAAGAACATTGGGACCATCAGTGATTTGAAATGCTTTTCTCCAACCAATAATGATTCTTGACTTCTTCAAATTTATTTTGTATCAGTCTCTTGAGGAACATGGGAATTGCCAAAGCCATGGCTAAGATCCTTTGATCCTATGGAGAGACATGCAAAGAAGTTGTGGATTTGGTCTCTTGGACACAAGAGTTTGGGTTCTGACACGTGCCAATGTGGAGTAAAGGGCTTTTCTACAGAAGTAAATCTCCCTCAACGAGAATGAGGCTTTGCACTAATGACAGGACAGATTCTTCCTACTTCTGAGCAGATCCACAGCCATGCCTTGGTGTGGTGAAGTGTCTCATGCTTCTCTCATGCAGCTTCATAGCTCCTAAAACAAAGTCCTTTAAAGACCTTCATGCAATTGTTCTGAAGGCAGTGCTAGGATCTGCTTTGACATTTCAGAATGGAAAAATCCAGCTGCCGGAGGGAGACCTTGGTATTTTTCTATCAGTGAGGGGAAATAAGAAACTAAAGTCCTCACAGGACAAGCTCCCTGGAAATCACTTCGTATAGGAATGAGAGCGGACAGGCACAACTGTTGAATTCCACCATTAAAAGGTTCCAGGAAGACAGGATGCTGCAGAAGACATCTGGTTGAGGGGGAGCAAGAGTGGTGTACCACGTCCAAATGATGCCATTGCTAGAGAATATAGCCTCCTCTGGGCGGGGAATGGAATCAGTCTCCACTGTCTGCCTCTGAGTGAGAGCAGAGGCACTATAACTGTCACTTTTCTTCTCTAAAAATGGAAAAGCTTTTCTTTCCACAGGCTACTATGGGTGATGGGCATTCCATAGTTTGCATTAGGGGCTTGTTTTAGCCAGATTTTTAACACTATAACGAGACACCTAGCTTTGGAGGTGCCAGTCTATGATCAATCAGTCCCATTGCTTTGGGCCTGTGGCCAGACAATGCATAATGGTGGGAATGTGCTGTGGAACAAAACCTCTCATACCATGAACCGTGTAGCAAAGAGACAGGACAGAGCCAGGATCCCACAATTTCCTTTCAGGTCACACGTCCAAGTTCTCCCTGAAGGCCCCACCTATTATAGTTTCTCCCTCCTGCCAATAGCACCATCCTGGGATCCAAGCATGGGCCACTAGGGGAAATTCAAGATCTGAACTATAGCAGGGCTGAAGCTGGTCAAAGTTTTGACCCAATCATTCAAATTTTAAAATCACAAGTGGTCAGGCTAGATCCAAAGAAACATGTTGCAATATATAACTATAGGGTTAATATTTAGTGATTAATATTTAAATGCAAGTTTATTTTCATTTAATATGAATATTAGTTATTTGAATTTTTCAATGTAAAATTTGTCCTTTTACTAACAGCAAAAAATAATTTATTGTTGGGATAGAAAACTTCTTAAAGTAGCCGACATCTAACAAAAAGTCTCGTAAATGTCTACCTGCCTTTAAGTGGCTCCAATTTGTATTTTAATTCACTGTTTTCATGGCTATTTCCCAGATATATCTGATGTAAAATCCTTAAACAAATGTCAACTTTGTCAATTTTATGCATTGTTATAAGAAAAAAATATCTCAGTGACTTGGCACACACCTACAGAACTGACTCTTGAGTTATTGCCAAATTGTGATGGATCACTGGGCTTGTGAGACAGTGTGAAATAATGTAACAGAACAGAGATCTAAAGTGAGACAGGTCCATTGTGGGAGTCCCGCCTCTGCCATTTACCACCTCGCTCACTTCTGTCACCCTGCTTCTTGCCACTGTCTTTTCTTGCAGGGACCACCCCTGAAGCTTTCTAATTGATTTCTCTGCTTCCATATTTATTCTCACCCATTACCTATATAACACTAGTGCTGTATTTAAAGAATCCATGCGCACAACCCACAGGCTTACACTTCTCCAGTGACTTCCAATTTTACCTTTGAGTAATTACATCTGAAGTCTTGCCCCATGAAATTACATCGTCTGGCTCTACTACTGCATCTCATGATGCTGTCCCCTGGATTCTTCCATCCCATCAATACCAAGCTCCTGGCAGCTCCTCGGCTGTAGGAAATTCATTCCAACCTCACAGTCCTTAGACTGTCCTCCTGGGGTTAAAGTATTCTTTTCTCAATATTTACATGTCTGCCTCATTGTCATCTCTCAGATCTTTGTTCAGAAATTTATGTCAGCTACGTGCTTCTCTTCGGTCACTGTGCTTCCCATTGTCTCACTATATTTTAATGATAGCGTTTGTTATTGTTGAAAATCAATCATTTGTTAGTCACTTGACCATTGTTCACTAGAATGGGAGCTCCAGGAGAGCAAGAATTGTATGCATGTTTTCCACCACTAGATCACCAGTGCTTGACAATATCTGACACTTACAGTGGATGAAGTAAATATTTCAGAATAGATGTATGAATGATTTTCAAGCCAGCAAAGTGCATCACTATGATCAGTTCTGATGTCATGTGTGGCTTTTTAAATTATTTTGCCAGCATTCATTTGTCATCTACAACACGCAAGGGCAGTGCATGCCCTTGAGAGGCTACATCACTGTCACATCATCATATCAAATGGCACTTCTCTATTTTTCTTTCCTTGACTCCTCAAAGTTTTCACCATAAGTGAATACTCTGTCCTCTTGACTTCCCTGACACTGTGCTGAGAAGGACCCCTGGTAGTGCTCAGTTGCCTTTGCTGACTCCAGGCAAAATCATGGTACAGAGCAGATGGACATGGGAATGTCTTCTCATCTCCAGCTACACAGTCTCTTTGAGTGATCCTTGAAGTCCCATGATACTACAGACCAGCAATGACTGCTGAGTGTCAGTCTATAAGCAGGCACTACCTGTCCCAAGAAATTCAGATCTGGTATCCAGACAATGACCAGCTTGACGTATCCACTCAGTGGTTTGCATATGAATCTGACACTTAACATCTCCAGGTTTGAACTTTTGCTGATCTCCCCAGTTCCAGTCTTTCACTTTCAATAAACACACCTTAAACAACTCAGTCGCTTCAGCTAAAGTGTTAGGAGCCACTCTTGGTTCTTCTCTTATCTTCACCTTCCACAAGTTATCCATCAGAAAATTCCATGGATCCTATCCCCCAAGGCAATCCAGTTACTTTTCTGCACTTTCACTACCATCACCAGCTCTCATCTATGTGGGTTGGTTGTTTTGATTTCTTCTTTCCTGGTCTTATGGTTTGAATTTTCTCTATGCCTTTTTTCCTGAAGTGATCTACCCTCCACACCTACTCCTCATCTTTGAAGAACACAAATGAGAACATCTCATTTACCTGCTTAAAACTCTTGCTTTGGCTTCTCATTACAGAATAATAATAAAACCCCAAAGCCTTATCATAGATAGTTACAAGGACCCCTGGCCTCTGCTTCCTTCACTGGTGATGTAACCTGGCCCAAGACCTCAGCCCTCATCTTATGCCAACCTTTTTCTTTTGGTCCTGTTATTTCCCCTTCTGGGAGTCTCTTCCTCGTGCTCCTTCTTGGCATTCAGACCTCAGCTTAAACATCACTTCTTAAGACACAGCTTTCCCGGCTGGCCATCTTAAGCTGTGTAGGCAGGCAGTCTAGTACATTCTGTCTTTTAATTTTTTTCCCTAGTGCTTATCAGGAACTGATGTTATTCTTTCACACGTTGCAACTTTGTTTTGTGATTCTTTCAATCTATAAGAAAATGACTTGTTGAGAGCTGTGACTGAGCTTCCTTGCCACTGTCTCCCCAGCCCTAAGGACAACATGCTGAACATCATGGAATTCCGATACATCTTACTTTCATTGATAATGCAAGATGACTGACTGTGGAATCAGATCCACCACCCAAGTTCAAGTCTTAAAAAGGCCCCCAGTGCCCAGGAAGCTCATTCCCTGGTCTGTCAAAGTGACTTCAGTTCTCCAGCTAAGGTGGTTTACTTTTTTAAATTCTAAAATCAATTCAAAACACTCGCTTTTTAGGAGGTCTCCTTCTGGGGGAAGCTTCACTAAATCATTAATACCTTAGTATATATTTCTACATCAGTGCAGAAGTGAGCTCCTTAGCAAAATCTTAAGGGTGCGACTCCTCAGACTTGGACTATTTAATTTTGATCAAAGACAAGGGAAGAGAATGATTGGGAGAATGAGTGGGCCCTGCTGGGGAGACTGACCAGAATGATATCATTCCTGGATTCCACGGAGTCTTGAATGCAATTGAAAATAAGGAGAACATTTTCCCCCACGTTTTTTATATATGACCTGAGCTCCCACCCACAGACCATGGCTTCCACAGCATCATCTCCTCCTTTCACTCCCTTAGCACCATCTCCACCTGCTGTGCTGTGTATTTGGTTTCCATATTGTCTGGCTTCTCTTCCACCATGATCAGGCTTTGGGAAAGCAACTACTGTTGATGAACTTTCTCATGTCTGTTGCCCCAGTGCCTAAAACAGCAGCAAGAGGCGCAGTACACACTCACCCAGTGACCATGCACTGCCCATTTATGACTGGCATGCTAGGATAGGGAAATCAAACACGTCCATGGGCCACACACAGTCAGCTAGGGGAAAAGCATGTAGGGTTACTTTTCCCTTCAAAAAATGAAGAGTTGGGCAGATAAATTTATTTTTAAAAAATCCACTGTAATAGTTCTCAATTGGAGGCAGTTTGTCCTCAAGAGATGTTTGGCAACAACAGGGGACATTTTGGTTGCAACAGAGTGGGTGGTGCTAGCATCCACTAGCTAGGACAGGTCTGAAGGGTGCTGCTGACCATCCCACAATGTACAGAACAGTCTTACACATACAAAACTGTGCAGACCAAATCATTAATACTGTGAGGCTGAGAAACTCTTTATTACTCTATAAGTATTAAGGCTTTTATTATTGTACATATTGAGCTTTTACTTAATTAAAATGGAGATTCATTAGGGTACAAATGTCATAATCATTTTTTTCTAATTCTGAAAGTTTTAAAGATTATATAAGATACTTTACCAGTAGAGGATGAATAAAATTTATTTATTTAAATGCTTCAATGAGTCTAAAACTCCTTTTATGTTAAAAAATCTTTTTACTACTTCTAGAATAACACAAAATAGTATTTTAAGAGTGAGAAGTTATGTTCATTTTATGCAAATCTTGAAGCTTTAGGATGTATGATCAGTATGAGTTATGTCACCAGAAGATTTTTATTAGACACTCTACATAGTTTATTGATAAATATGGCATATTTATCAGAGACACTTTATAAATTAAAGAAGCACTAAAATAAAAAAAAATATAACCCTACTGCAATCTTGAATCTAAGATTGAAATATAATAATTTGACACCAGGTCCAAGATTGGGGGTAAAAAACGTTCTCAAAGTGATATCAGAAAATATTCTCCTAGATCACAAAGAAATGACATAATACTTTATACTCCACATTCATCAGCAGAGAAACATCTTGACATATGCAAAGTTTCCTAAGTGACTTGCACATTTATCTGACTTTTCTTTCGTTCATGTCAACATTCAGAGTATGCTTGTTTAGTGTCCGTCATGGGCCTACTGTGAAGAAAACACTGACTGTGCTCTCTAGTGTCCTGTGAGCTAGTAGGAGCGGTAACACTGTGCAGAGGACTAAGATTCAAATCGCAGTGAGAGGGAGCTAGTGAACTTTGGCTAGGAATGCTCAGACTTTCCATAGGCAAAAGACAGACCAAACAAAGCCTCAGGAATGGAGAGTCCACCTAATGAGACTGATTCAGTAATAGTGACTGTTTACACTTATTTTGAATGAAGTGTAAATTTAAGAAGTGCTCTTCAGGGCAGCATTGGTTATTGAAGTTAAGTAGGGTCAGACTCTGGAGAATTGGAATGTCAAGTTGTTGTGTCTGGGTAGAAGGGAGAAAAGGTAGTGACATAAAAGGTGTTCAGGGAAAACCTTCAAGGAGAAATGTGCAGATGAGATGAATGAGTAGAGGCTGGAGTCAGAAACCTCAACAGGATCCCTTCCAAAAAGCTCAGGACCCAGGCTGAACTTGGATACTGACCATGGGCAGGGGAGGAGGGAACAGATGTGAGAAACTTTCTGGAAGGAGAAACAGCTGAATTTGAAAATGCCACACAGGCGTGGAATCAGTGAGAGGAGTCCAAGATGGCTTTAATTTGTCAAATCTATGTAAGGGAAGGGGGTGGTGGAGCCATTAAGAGAAAGGGGAATATCAGGAATCAGTGCAGATTTGGAGAAACAGATAGTGTGTTGGATTTTTAATGCACATTGAAAACATGATACTTCTTCCCAGTGAAGATATTGAGATTGATGTTGCAATTATTGATCTCCTGTTCAGAAGCAAACTCAGTGCTCTTTTGGCAAGGAGTTCAGAGTTGAAGCCAGAGCATGGACCAGTAGTCCTGGCTCTGGATTAGGGGCTGTACATTTAGTTTTGCAAAGTTATTAGGTCATGTTTTGCAGGAAAGGCAATATGTGCCAGGAAATTATTTTATGTCCATCATCACACATCTGTGCAGAGGCAGAGCCAGGACTTGGCTAAAGTTAGTGAGAGTTTGATGTTCCCACCCCAGTATGTGTTTAAAGGATGAAGCAAAGGTGAAGAGCAGACTGAAGGTAGGACCCTGGAAGGTGCCAATTTATGGGAAAAGGATGCTGTTCACATTTATTTATTTGTTTTCCTTTTGTTTGTTATTCCCTTTGTGACCAAGCTGCACAGTACAAAGGATGCTACTTTTCTGACTCAAAACATCATTTGAAGTTGAGTCATTTTTATAGACTGAGCTTTTTATTGATCCTAAAGTAAGCAAAGAATTTGTATGGACTGAGAGTTATAGGGTAGGAATAGTATAATTGGCATCTTCTGAATTAGCTCGTGTGGATACCACAAGTTGAAATTTGCTCTAAAAGCATACACTATTAAAATATTAAATAATATTAAATTTTATTTGGGGATACTCTGTGGCTACTGTTACTTTTCAGTGATTCTATAATATATACATCTTGGCCTCTTATACTGATGAGTCCCACTTCAGAATGAGCTATTGATGACACACATCAGTTTGCATAAAATGAGAGCAGTAGTTCTGATTTTTAATGAAGGGACTGATGTTCCTGGGACATTGGTATGATCAAAGAATTTGGAAGAGTCCAGAAGATGAAAGTCAAGGACACAAGACCTAGGAGCACAAAGTAGGGACTTGGAAATGACTTCCCATTAGTAACTTTCTGGTGTCTTGAACCATCTTATCTATTCCTAGGTTTTGTTTGTCTGTAAATTGTTGATTGTGTGATTATTGTTGTTTTAAATAGAAGGAAGGTAGAGTATGTGTATGATTAAAACAACAGTTCAAGGGCAATATAATCTTTAACTTTGAATGTTTTAGAAATGAGTAACACACATAAGCACACATCAGAGAGAGAGAGAGAGAGAGAGAGAGAGAGAGAGAGAGAGAGAATTTAAAAAAAACTACAAGCTGCTTAATTTGTATCCCTAAAGAAAAAGACTCACATCTATTGAATTATGCTCATAACTTTGGGATTTAAGAAACTTTCATCAAGATCCACATGAATATTCAGTTTTGTGACAGAGAGATTATTTTGATTATGAAAGAGAGATTATTTAAATATTTGAGATATATTTTGAGCATGCTTTCTTGGCAAAAGCTAATAAAATGGGGAAAATATTGTGATCCTTTTGGAAGTCAGAGATTGAAAGGGAACCAAAAGGGGAAGCCATACACTTCATGGCCACATGCTATTTTAGGATTTACAAAGATGGTTGCACACTAAAATAACGTGAGTTTCTATTGGGAGGCCAGTTGTTATCATTCCATCCAAATGAGTGGAAAGAGCCCTTCCAATTACAGGGGTCCATTGCTGTTTGGCTCTGCAGTGCTCCCTTAGAGACACCAGAGGGCACCAGAAGGCACAGAGACCAATGCAGCAAGCCCCTCTACACTTTCCACCCTTAGAATGCTTCTGCTACAATTTACACCTGCAGGAACCCAGGGTCATTTTCTCAGCACACACTTGAGATGCACAAGGTTCTAAGGACCCCTTAAATTTGGTGCACTTTCTCTCATTAGAAGTAGGTTGAGAAAATAGATTCAAAGAGGTAAGTGTTCCCTACTTACACAGAGACACATTGTCTAAGGTAGTTATAAGAAGATTGCCAAAAACAAATGACCTGTCTTTTAATGGCCTTGCCTCCTTCCTTCCATTTCTCTACCCCTATCTTTTCCAAAGTGGCACATAAGAAGTATTTGATGCTCTAAAGAAAAACGGGCCCATGAAACAAAGTACCTTAATACCACAAAGTCAACAACACTATCATGATTTTAAAACAGAGGATTTAGTATTTAGGAGCTTTTCCCATATTGACGAATGCTTGACTGATTTTTATCTCATCATCAACCTTGGAAGCTATTAGGAAAGGAGATTGCCATTCACCATCTGTGATGTCCTGGCAATAACTTAATATTGTTCTGAAGGTTTAATGCAAATCAATTTAATTCAGCAAACATTTATTAGTCTCATGAATGTTTGGCACTATTTTAGGGGGTAGGGGATGCCAAGATGAACAACACAAAAGTTTCTTATTTCAAAGGACTAAAAACATATAAAAATAGTAAGATGATATGTTAGAAAATGAAATACAGAAGGGGACATAAGAAAAAGGTGTGATGGAAGCACTTTATCATTTATTCATTCACTTATCAATAAATAATTTAGACCTGCTATATGCCAGGAACTATACTCTGCGTTTGGGCTATACATTGGCTAATAAAATGATTTGGGTTCTGCTCTGACCTTTATAGAGTCAATTTGGTAAAAGAGTGTTATGATAAAGAACCCTTTGGCATGGGAGGGAGCTCTGGAAACCTATTTAGATAGGGTGGGGAAAATGAACTTTGCCGGAGCTGACATTTAAGAAGGAACAATGCTTGCTGAGATTAAGGAAAAGAATATTCTAGGTATAGCAAAACAGCTAATATGACACTCCAGGAAGAGAAAACAGCTTGGCATATTTAAATAATACACAGAAATTTAGAAGGCTGGAGTGTATCCATTAAATGGTATGCAAAGGCAAGGTCCTGTAGATCCCTGTAGATAATGCGAGGGACTGAATGAAACAGCACATCTAGCCACAGGGAGCTAAGACACCTGTAAAGAAGGTTTCCATTTGAGAAGGATGAATAACATTTTGACAAGCATGATAATAGAAAAACAGGACTTGGGATCAAAGCAGTATTAGGAGATTAGACACAGAAGTGACAGTCTGTGTATGATCTGGACCCTGACAAGTGTCAGGGTGTGAGTAGCAGACTAGCAATAACATTGTACGGGATGGTGCTGGGGGCACAAGTTGGAAGACACTGTGGAGGAGGTGGGGAAATTAATGGTTCCTTAGGGGCACAAGGGGCTGCACAGACATGGCACAGGGGCAGTGATGTGACTGGAAGTCCAGTTCAGGGCGTCACACTGGCAATATGTGTGGTGCATTGGTACCGGCAGCCAGTTAGATAGATAGAATGTATTCATATTGAAAACTTTATGAAAACATAAGCAAAACCAAGTAATTGGGAAGGACCATGGCAATGCTCTTGAGGATGGTAATATGTGCTCTTGAATTCGTTGTCCAGTATCCCAGCACACTGATGGAAAAGGGAAGTCCATCCCAAGGGCGCATGTGGAGGAGAAGTCTCGTCTGAAGAGGTTCCATGCTGGGGAACAGAGAGTGGACCAGCCGTTGCAGACACAAAGCCTCAGAGTATTATGCACAGAAGCAGAGGTTGAAATTGTACAGATGAAGGAACTGCTGAGAGAGGACTTGTAGAGAAGAAATAGAAGATGACAAAAGAAGAAAAGGAAGGGAAGAAAAATTTATGGGAAGGAGAATGAAGACTATAATAGGAGTGTACAGAGGAGCAGAGGGCTAAGATTGTGACCTTTAAAACTCTGTAATCAGAAGAAGAAAATTGTTAAAGGAGAGAAATAAAAATGACAAAGTATCAGAAAGACAAGATGAAAAAGATCCAGTATATATATATATATATATATATATATATATATATATATATATAGCATTCTTCTCTTGCTTCCTAGATTTCCAGGACTGACCACTATATATAGGACTGACCACTATATATATATATATATATATATATATATATATATATATATACACTTTATTATTACAACCCATAACCATAAGCTACAAGGCTACAAGAGTATCTGCTACTCTTACATACATGAATCAAAAAGGACAAGGATAACAAAAATTTTACTCTGATTTTTTTTTTTTTTTTTAGTACTGAAATAGTATATAAGTCACAGAAAACCCAAATAGTGATCTCCTCAAGGAATCTCAGCACACTCTGCAGAATGGCAAAGGCCAGAATCATGGGGAGGAAGCAAGACTGCCATTTTGCTTCTCAGCCATTGGGGAGGGGATCCAGGGTCAAAGGAGACTGAAGAGGGAAAGGAAGGAGTGACAGTAGAATTAACCAGAAGGGCCTGGGAATCAGGGGACTAATCAGGGGACTGTTGTTAGTTTTGAGGCTCCCCACCCCCCTGCAGTAGAAGAAACAAGATGTCCATCTGAGACAAAGTACGGAACAGGGTCAGAGAGAAGCATTTCAGCCACAGTCTGAATCAAGACTGTGCTCAGCCCTATTCTTCCTGCCTAGCTGCCCTAGTTACCCAATTTTTCAGTGAACTATTCATCCCATAGAAAAATGACATCATATAATAGGAAAAGACCCAACATGGAACATGGATGGATATAGACATGGAACATGGTTGTGGGCAGGGCACATAGTGTAGAAAGTCTCAAGAAGTAAAAAAGGAAAGTGGAAATAAGGATGAATTAAATGAGAACAAATATGCAACAGGAAACCAAGAAAATATTTTAGATGGAGGGAAAAAAAACTCTTCATTTTCTCAAATAAATTGCAGATTTTCAAAAGGAAAGTAGAGAGTGACATAAAGACATGAATAAGAGAGAAAAAAATGAAGGCAAAGGAACTTACATGATTAACAAAGAAAATACAAAATTGCATAAATATTTTAGAGAAAGAGTCAGTCTTGGAGTCACCAAAGAGGAATTAATAAAGATGAAAAACAGGGAAACATGGGCGACTGGTTTGAAAAACAGCTCAAACGGAATCAGAAAGAATGAGGGTTTTTAAATGATCCTTAAAATTATTCTAGATACATAAGACAGAAAAAGTTACTCAACATATCATTTGCTTAATTAGTATTCCTGAGAAAGATCTGGACAAACAAGTGAGAAAAAAATCAAGAACATAAGAAGCAAAATTAGTTACTAAAATTAAAAAATACATAAACAATTCTAGAGAGACACCCCATGTCCCTAGAGAATCTTTAATATTGCAATCAGAATAAAAATATTCGAACAAAGTTATTCAAATGTGAACAAACAAAAATTTCACTTGAGCATACAGGAAGGATAATATAAGTGTGCTTTGACTTCTCTTTTTTGTTGTTTCTATTTCTTTTTTATTTATTTTTTAAAAAATAAATGATAGCAGAATGCATTACAATTCTTATTACATGTATACAGCACAATTTTTCATATCTCTGGTTGTATATAAACTATGTTGTTACCAATTTGTGTCTTCATACATGTACTTTGGATAATGATGTCTATCACATTCCACCATCCTTGCTAATCCCCTGCCCCCTTCTTTCCCCTCCCACCCCTCTGCCCTATCTAGAATTCATTTATTCCTCCCGTGCTCCCCTTCCCTACCCCACTATTTATTAACTCCTTATCTTTGAAAATAGTGGTCAGTCCTGGAAATCTAGGAAGCAAGAGAAGAATGCTATATCCTTCTGAATTGCCCTTCAGGTACAGACAGAAGAACAGCACTTCCTGGAAAAAATTACCTGATAAGAATTTTCATCTAAAGAACAGATTAATCAAAATACAGAACTGAGAAATGGAATGCAGAAGTTGTAAAAAAAATTGTTATGAGTGTCAAATCTTTCCATAATAGAGCAAAGATCAATCAGCTGTGAAGAGTATTTTGACAGAACAGTGTGTAAACAACATAAAAGTAAATGATTTCAAAATAATGATGTGCAGTTTGAGTATCCCTAACCTGAAATGACTGTTGTTAGTTTTGAGGCTCCCCATTCCCCTGCAGATTTTGAATCATTTGCATATAGCCTATACAGATTGTTAAATCTTAGGGATGGGACGCAAGTCTAAACTTGAAATTCATTTATGTCTTTTATGCATCTTATTATCCTCATATTCTGGAGGTAATTTTATATGACCTTACTAATGTGGCTGTGTTTTGATTGTGACCTGTCACCTGAAGTCAGATGTGAAATTTTACAGTTGTGGTATCATGTCAACACTCACAAAGTTTCAGACTTTGGAACACTTCAGATTTGAGAATTTTAGATTAGGGATGCTCAAACCCACCTTTCACCAAAGTGGGGAGGTTGTGAATAAATGAAGTGGAAATGTGTAAGATCACTGAATATGAGATTCTCTATAAAAATCAGATAAAAATCCATGATTCCACCATGCATGATTGTTTTCTTTTCCTTGAATGTAGAGGGAAGAATATTTCAAGAGTGAATTAACTTGCCTTGAAGAAACATTTAGCTCAAGTCTAACCATTTCTTTAGTTCCACTTCAGTTTCTTTTTTTCCTAAATTCACCTAACTTTAATAGATGTGTTAAAGAAGAAGAGAATTATGGGGAAAATTACTAGTCAAAGTTGGAGCCCAGGTATTTCCTCACGAGTGTGTGCAGAGTCCAGCTAAAGGTTAATTTCCACCTTTAGGTTTAATGCTACTAGGTATTAGCCAATGTCAGATATACGGTAACATTAACCTAATGGCATGAGAACTACAGGATTATATTACATTTGATGGTAAGAAAAATCAGAACTCCAGGTCTTTTCAAGATTTTAAAAATCCATATTTATGGGAAATAAGATGAAATTAAGCCAAAGGGAAGAAACAGAATGACAGAGATGTCTATTAGAGCAAGCATCAAATTAAGACCAATAAACCACGGAGTGTGTACTCCCAGGATACAGTGCCTTTCTAAACAGCATAATGAGAATGTGGGCGCCAATTCCCATCGCCACTCTCCTGTCAGGAAGTGACAGTTGCCTGCTCAGGTTTTGCTCCCAGTGCACTGACTAAAATAGAGTGAATACTTGGACATGACAGAACCAACTTCCTGCCCTGCAACTAGGACCCTGTGGGGACTGAACCAGTCAGAAGGAAGATCTTCATGAGAAGGAGTGAGCATGTACATTCACATCAGCAACAAAGCAGAGCTCCAGCTGTACAGCAAGGAGAGTTGGTTCCCAATGATCTCCCTTAGTTGGTCATCCTCCCCAACCCTGACAAATGAATTAATTTGTAGGTCTATTCTTGCTAAATTAAAATCCATCTATCTTCTCTTGGGATTTTCTTCTATAGAAATGGAGGTTTCTCTTTCCCAGGTATCCACTGAAGCTTTCAATAGGAACCAGAGATCTAAAATAAGAAATTTATTTAAACATCAGCTCTAGATCTCTTGCATGTATAAAAGATATCTAATGTCTTTCATATGGGAAAAAAATCTTATATCCAACAAATTTCAAACTACTGACACAATTGGTTAGGTATCCATTAAAGAGCAGGGTCATATTTGTATGATGTTTCATATTTTTTTTAAATAGCCACTTGTTCTTCACTGGGATCAGATGCTAAAAGCTTTGCTTTTTTTTTTTTTAAGAAAATGAAACTAAAAGCAACCACTACTACCCAAATAAAAGTCAATTTACAATATTACAGAACTGGATTGAACTCAGAGGACCTGATTCAAATTCCATGTCTGTATCACTGCCCTGAGTGGCAACCATCTTTACCCCGAGTGCCTAGAAGGCTTTAGCATTTGTAATTTACTTCTGGACCAATTCAACTAGTCCTTTAAATATGATACTTGGACAGCATGAGTGTATTGAAAAGAAACTGTTCATATATTCATTCTTATATTTTATGAAAATTTGTTAAGCCCTACTATGTATATGCCGTTGTTAGTAAACTAGACCAATGAAAATTGATAATGCAGACAAAAAAGTGGTAAACAAAGAGTTGGGATGCAGGTCCAGAAACATATAATATGAATGAACTCTTAGATAACTTTTGCCATATATGCCTATCCCTACTCTATTATTCTGAAATCATCCATTAAATGAAATAAAATACATGATCTCTGGACGGGTCACCAGGTGGACTGAATAGGTCTTAAATTGTGAGTGAAATTGGGAGAATGTTCATAGAGAAGAGTGAAAACTTGTTTCAATTCCTGCTGCATTGAATATAAAAATATTAACATTCATGCCAGGTAGTACGGTAAACTGCAAAGATAAACCTTTTATAGAAAAATTGTATAAAATGTTAATGTTGACTTGCCCACCAGATATTTTAAGATATCACTCCTTGACCATTGCCCTTCTTCTCTTGATTAGAATGATAAGTAACCAATTTTGTGCATTGAAATTAGTATTGATTCCTCTATCATGATCAAAAGAATAAATCTTTTAAGTCAAAATTCAAAAAACAAATTGTTTGGTGACATACTGAGTGTAATAACTTTCTTCTGAAATTAACAATCTTAAATTGACAGCCCCCCATACCAGAAAGTGGAAACATTTGAAACTTTCTAGTAAAGCTATTGGAATTTGAAGTGTGCTGTCCTATAACAGCATAATCCTTTCCTCCTTTTATCTTCTCATGTCTACCTTATGCACTGTTCCTAAAAAGGACTATTAATTTTCCTTTTGTAATGGATATTCCATTTTCCATTCTCAACACATTTTCACATCACCATGAAAATAAACAGGAAAAGGGAGGTAAATGGTATCAGGTTTCTGATCATGTTCTCTTTGGACACACAACTAAAAGCCAAAGATATATAACTTTTTGAATATTTTCTTTGGAAAGCAAACAATGAACTGCATGGTTCAAAACTGGACTTATCAAGATTATTTGTGATTGGCTTGGTGGTGCATTAATGTTTTTTTGGCAGATCAGACCGGGAAGTTTGCTGAAGCAAAACACATAGGACAAGAGATCAAGTGAGGTTTAGAACATCCTACAATAATTCAACCAGAAATAATAAAAATTTGATCCTAAGAGATAGAGTCAACACTTATGTCAAGGAAAAGATGAGGCTGGGAAGCAGTCAGATGAATTTCTAGAATCAAGCACTGATCATTTTGTAGCTGGGTAAAGATGTGCATTTGAGATGAGACCACCCACCCAAATAGACAATTGATGTTAACTTTCAGAAGAAGTAGATTCCAAGAGAACAGGGGAGGGGGAGGAAGCATAGAAGAAATAGCCAGTTTATTATAACTGAGTAGAAATCAGTCCACACCATGGTCCTCCCTCTTGTAATAATGAGGGTAGGATCCTGGTATAGAGTGGCTTTCCAGAGGAGCCCTGGTGTGTCAGGGGTAGAAATACCCAATAATAACTGATATGGGTTTAATTTGTGGGTCTTTACTATATGTGGATCTCTTAACTCTGTTGTGACTGTCGATAGATTCATTATTCTAATTTCAGAGTAAATTAAACCCAAGAGTGAACAAGGTAGTTTCACCCTTATTATCAGGACTGGAAGAATAAGTATTCTACTTCTTAGCCTGTGTCCAAGTGCTGTCCTCAAATCAGAAGGAATATGCTATCCTCAAAGATTGAAATAATTATGAAATGTTCAAAAATCCCTTCCATGGAATCTAGATTTACTCTGTGTGCCACAAACAGAAGGAAGCAATACACAGGCATGTACAGTTCTGATGCACATTTAACAAGTTTGGAAGCATTCAATTGGTTTACATGGCTTATTTTTGCTGAATTCAATAAAGACATATTGATTTTCAATTGACAGTGGAAAGTTATTACCGCTTTCAAAAACAAGTTAAATGTAACTCACTGTTCAATTTTTGGTATTGTGCACACTATGCAATATCCTACCAATTAAAACTTAGTTAATATAGCTTATTTATTTGCGTATATAAGGAAATAAAAACAAAAGAGAAGATAAATATTATAGAAGCTTCTGCTTGATAGCAAAGCAATGTCAAGCCGTTCAGATGTAAAGTTAAGTTTAGTCAGCCAATATAATCAGCCACTTGCCAAGTCACATCCTAATCCTATTCACTTGCTGAGCTAAATCTCCTGTCTGTAATTTTTTTTTTCTTTTTTTTTTTTTTTGCCATTATGTGTATTGTGGTTATCAGGGTGGCTCTGTTTGGGAGATGTTTTCTATAGTGCATTATTTTTGGATTCAGCCTTAAGCTTTCTTGTTCTATATTGAGAGTTATCTTGATATTTCAGCAAAAGAGTACTAAAAATTGTCATTGAGTGTTCAGATAGTGCAAAAAAAATATGTTGAGCCATAACAATCACTGAATTTATTTTCCAAAAAATCATCATTTCCCCACACTATCCCCTCATCAAATCTGATCGGTCCTCTAAGTAGCAGTTTTGCAATGATAGTTCACATGGGTTAGGTACTAATTCCTCAAGTCAACAGTGAGAATCTTCTTATAAAATGAGTTTCAGGAAACCCAGGTGAATAAATAACTATGGTTATATCTTGTCTTCTCTTCTTATTTCAAAGATTTTCAGTGATGATATAATATGAAAAAAAGAGAGAGACCCACATCTCTTTATAGACTCTGAAACGCAAGTTTTACCTCTGATGTGTTGCTGAAATGTAGAATGGCAAGAAGTTATTCTTTTTAAAGGGATCTGACTGAGTTTTAATATTCCTGGACATTTTGAGACTTCAAATCCTTATAAAAAATTATTTTATTGTTTTTAATTGCTGGTGAAACATATCTTCCAGTCTCATATTTTTCTTTTCTTTTCTTTTTTTCCTTCAAACTGTGAGTTAAAGTAAAAGATAGGAGAGGGAAGAAAACATTTTCTTCCAAATTACAGAATCATTTAATCTCAAGGTTGAAAAAAGACATTGATGCATGAGGTACAGCACTGTATTCCTATTCCCCAATTCCCACTCAACACCTTCTGGAAATCCACCCCATAGTTCAAAGGAAAGCGCATCCATCTTTGTGCATCTGCTGACCACTTAAAAACTCCTCAATAATGTCAGACTGTCTCCTTTAAGATTCTACCAATTTGTCTTAGTTGGAGCACTTGAGACCATATGGAATCATCTACTTCTGCCCATGTAAAAACCTTTCAGATAAGTGAGGCTAACTATAATCTGTTCAAAACAAAGGAACTAGTTTTCTTCATATTAAACAACTATTTCCTATAAGATATAATGATGAGTTTTATACTGGTTATCTTTCTCATAAGTGTAATCTGAATTCTTGAAAAGCAAGGCCAAAGGTGCTACCTCCCTCCAGATCCGGTAAGGGCAAATAACGTTGAGTGGGGCCATTGCTTTCCACACAGGGGACTAGGATCTTTTCATTTGTCCTCATAACATTGCAGCCATGATACAAATAAACAGCTCAAATCCCTAAGGATTTCACACCCTGGCAACAAGTCTCATCTTTGCCTTCTGTAACTTTCTGCTTGAGTTTTTAATCTCTGAGTAGGCCTTCACAATTGGCATTGAAATTACATGCCAATGTAGACCATCAACAGAGTCTACCAATATTTTTTAGATCTTGATTATTACATCCCACGTTTTCTGCAAGTTTTAGATATATTTTTAATAACTTCAAGGACAAAGTCATGGATCAAACTGGAACTAAAAACATTATGTGCATGATATTGACCTATGAGTTTGTATTCTTAAACTATGGTGGCTTAATTTGTTTAGCATAATTTATCTATTTTCCATCTTGTTCACAAAATAGAGGAAAATGGTGTCAGATTCTTTAATAAGACCTAAATTCTCTCAATGGCATTTCTGTGACCTGGAGGTCCCTATTTGTGATAAAGAAGATGAGCCTTGTTAAGATTTTTCAGTTATTATTGTTTTATATTTAATGATCACAGAAATTCCTTTAATAATTTTAGAGTCTTTGCTGTAATCAGCACCAAACTCAGAACTTTAGTTTGTAAAATCCACAATATTTTTGCTGAAATCTTGATAGTGACTTGCCCTTTCCTAGTGCCTAGTATTTCCTGTAATTTCTCTAAAATCTAACCATTCTGCCATTTCGAATTCTTGCAGGGGTAGGCAGTTCCCCTCAGAGATCAACAGAGGAGTGTGCGGAGTGGGAACACTTGGATTTTTCCACCTATCTTGGATTCTTGGATTTTACTTCTCACCTACAAATAACTGTTTTACCTTTTGACTTTTTTATTCTGTTTTTCAGTAAAAACAAAAGGAAACTAAATGATTCTGGGGGTGGGGGGATCTTATTTGTGTATAATGCCCATCTTTAATGCACTAACCCAAGTTTTTCAGAGGGCTTATTTTTTCATATTCATAAACTTAGGATTCATTTGCAACTGTGGCAAATCAGAGTACATCTCTTGTCTAATCCAAGTCTAATAGAGACTTTATTTATGTCTTACTATGATTATCAGAATAATTTTTTACACTGTATACCTAAGGATTTTTCATGAAGTCAAGTAAATTGGTTAGCAGAAAAAGAAGCCATAGAGCACAAAGACAAACTAAAATAAAGGTCTAAAAATAAACCAGGGGACATGTGTCCGTCTCCATGTGCCATAAGCATTTCTAGAGATTGTTAATCTTAGTGTTTTTACAATAGCTATCTGTTTCCTTCTTGGCCCCAAAAGAGACGTAATTTTTTTTTTTGTCATTTGTTTCATTGTGTTAAAAAATGAAGAAATAATACAATTTTCTTTTAAATTTTCCAGTGCTTCAGTTCAATTTCCTGCTGGTCGATTTCTGCTTCCTACGTTTATTTCTAAGAAATTATACTCACTACTTCACAAAGGGCAGCTCACTGAAGGTGTAAAATGAATGTGCATGGTAGCAAGAGCAGCAGGCAGAGCCTGCCAGGGCTGGCAAAGGGCGCCACAGGCCATTGTTTTCAATGGGCACAGTCTCTCCCCTAGCTCTGTCACCAAAGCATACCTAATGCAGGAGGTGGGATGGGATGTACCGCCCATGGGGGATGCACAGATCAGCTATTGAGGAACAGGTGACTTTCAGCCAGAACTATCTAACCAGAGTGGAACAAAATCAACAGAAAAATTGCTACCCCTTGACTGGCTTTTTAAAAACAATGACAAAGCAGGAAGTAAGAAAGTGGAAATAATCATTCTTGAACATTTTACAGTTCTTAAACATGACTCACTAAGAAAACACCAGTGCAAAGGAATTTTATTTGTTTTAGAACCAAAGATCAGATGTGTTTATGGAATGTACACTATGGTTTCAAAGATTCTGAGAGGCCCTGAACTCCCAAATTCCTCTCTGTACTGTCTGGTTTTTTGTTTTCTGTTTTTTTCTGTATCCCTAAATGTTCTCATCAAACAATCAGTTGTTTGAAGGTATGCATTGTTCTCCTTCTCTCTCCTGATTGTGGGAATTAGAGACTATTGAAACATAATTCTTACATAAAATTAATTTTAAAGATACCATCATTGTATTTGTGCATATAAAATTAGGGCTGCCATCCATGTCCTAGGGAAGCTTGTGGTACTTTGAGGATATGTGATGGAGATATTCTTCCTAATTATGACAGTAAAAATGTGGGGTCCGCATGGGGGTAGGAAAGACGGTGGACTGAGATAGACATCATTACCATAAGTACATCTATGAAAACACACCAAACACACACACACACACACACACACACACACAAAGTGGGTTCCAGTGCATGTCATATTTGATGCAAGAGCTGAAGGATGGCTGGGAGCCACCTGGTTGCAAGAGAGTGAAAGGGGGAAAGGAACACTTCTATGAGGAGGCAGAGAATTTGCAGAATCCTTTCATCCCACAGGATCATGGAACATTCAGAAGATTGAAAGAATACCAATAGGGCTGAAGGGCAAAGATGGTGGAGATGAAGGTCCAGAAGCAAAGAAGAGCCAGACCAGACGACATCAAGGTTTTAGTCAGCTATTTTGCTACTCTGACTAAAAGAACGCAACCAGAACAACTGTAGAGCAACAGAAGTTGATTTGGGGGCTCACAGTTTCAGAGGTCTAAATCCATAGACAGCACACTTCATTCCTTGGGGGGCTCAAGGTGAGCCTGAACATCATGATGAAGGAGTGTGGTAGAGGGAAGCAGCTCACAGGATGATCAGAAGGCAGAGGGAGAGATACTCCACTACCAGATACAAAATATATACCCCAAAGCCACGCCCCCAATGCCCTACCTCCTCCAGCCACACCCAACCTGCCTTCAGGTAACACTCAATTAATCTCATCAGTGTTTAATTCACCGATTGGGTTAAGGATCTTGTAATCCAATCATACCTTCTCTGAACCTTCTTGCATTGTCTCACACATAAGCTTTCAGGAGACACCATACCAAGCAGGTAGATGGATAAAGCATTTCTGCCTCAACCTCATTCCTCATTTACGTAGCTTGAGCATTTGATTCTAGCAAATGCTGTGTATTTCAGGGGAACATAGAAGCACTTATAAGCCAATATACTTATCTTCTATGATTAACCATAGTGATAGATTATTATAGTGCAAACTCTAAAGGAAGTGTTTCCATTAGATACATTTTATAAAATGCCCAAATGTAGAGAATCATGGGGAGTTGCTATTCTGCTTATGTTTTAACTTACTTCCCACTGACCAAAGGAAAAAGATGGCATTGTTTGCGAAATCCACCCATATTAATATGAAAACTATCTTTGCCTCTTTGTTGGCTTGTGTCAACACCTTGAAATCTTACATTTTTATCCTTCTTACTCCTTATGATCATCAGACACTTCACACACTATCTATCGAATATCATCTTTATAATCTTGTTAAAGTTTGCCAACTGAAATTATTTCTAAGCCTGAGGTTTTTAAAGTGTTCTTTTATTCATTAATACAGATTTACTTTGTTCTTATGTGAAGTATTGTAGCATTTTCTAAAATTTTATAAAAAGATAACTCTAAGAAGGTGGACTCGCAAGGGCAACTGTGACCTGGGACTCTCTAAGCTTCATGCGCAGAGCAGGAAATTTATCTCTCTTATTTACCTTCATCTTTTGTAGCTCCCCATATATAGGCACTTAGTAGTTCTTCAATAAATAGTAATTTATTTGAATAAGCAGGAAGGAAATTTAAAAAGATGGAGGGATGGATCCACCACATCTCACTTAAATCCAGGTATATTTCTGATTTGTTTTGCTTTCCCACTTTCCTTCTGTAAGTTTGTGTGTGTATGTGTGTGTCTGGTGTTCCAGTCACAGGTCTATTTCTTACTGGAAAGACTAAAACACACACACACACACAATTATCATCAATTCAGAACAGAACTCTTGATTCATGAATTTCCATGGTTAGAATAATTCTGTGAAGATTTTCCAAACCAGTGCTTTGCAATCATCACCAGCAAAGTACCCTATTTTGGTACATGTGATGTCAGATTTCACAAACTGATTCATATTTCCTAGGCCTTGTGTGAAAGGAGGTGTTTCTATTTGGGAATTACTGCCTCAACAATGATTATTTTGAGCAAAAGCAACACATTTTTTTTCTTTCTTCCCCACTTCTCTTGCTTAGTTAGATAGTGGAGAACCAATTACTAGTGTGTTTATCCTAAGTATATTCTTACATGTTTTTCTTCACTGTGAAAATGTTTCCAGTCTTTCTGATTATAAATGTTACTGGGTGTGATGTGTGAATCAATCCTATCTGTGCAGACACAGCAGAATGAAAGGTATAATGATGTAGGAGTGAAGTGCCCATGAATAATTCATATCCGACAGCAAGCAGAGTTCTATCAGGCAACGTTGCATGACAGAGAGGGCCTCAAAGGCTTCTTAAATTCGTCTGCATTCGTTCATTGTGTTTCTGCTTGGGTGGCAGAATCGATCATTTAGAGTGAGCAAAATGACATTCAGTAGGACTGCTTGCTAACACAGATAGAAAAATATGTAGGTAGTTGTCATTACCAAACATTCATTCAACAACTGTACGTTGAGCTCCTGCTTCATTCCTGCAGGGTGTTCAATGTTGGAGTTTCCAAAGATAAAAGGGGAAAACTCAGTCTCGGACTCCATGGAACGTAGCACCATTGGTGGAGATACATGAAATAATTTTGTTTCCCAATGGTGCATGTTATAAAGAGGACCCAGGTTGGCTGAGATGCCTTGCCTTCCCTTCAAAAAGGAACTGAGGAAATAAAGAGAACATACGACCACACAATTATTCCTAATTCTTAAAATTGATAAGTAGGACATCCAGGCTTATCACTTATCTATCTCAATGAATTCACGGCAACGTGTAGTAAGATGTTTATTAAACTGTGCCTTTCTTTTTATCTAGAAGACAACTTTTTAGGAAGCTTAAACACAGCCGTGGAGTTTAATTTAGACTCTTCATCTTCCTTGTGTCCATGTCTATTAGAAATGAGTTCAAATCAGCCTTAGAAAAGAAAATTGATTGACTGCATGGCGATGGCCCCCTGTAAGTTTGGAACTCAGATTTTTAAACTAAATTTAAAAACTTAAATTAAAAAAAAATGCCTTGCACCATCCTAACTTTTATGAAGGGCTCTTAGGAAAGAATCAACTTAATTATAATATTGAATTTAATTTAGCAATAATTAAATTCACTTAAAGCATAGGCCCACCTATACCCAAATCCCTTGCCAAGTTCTTCAGGCATAAATAGCTCTGGATTGTGGCAGTCTTTTATGTAGGTGACCCATACCCTCTGTCCTGTCTTAGTGCAGTGTCCTCTCTTGAATCTGAGAGGGCTCCTAATCAATAAAAGGCAGCAGAAAAGTCAGTGTCAACCTCAGAACTGGGCTTTAAGAAGGTCTAGTAGCTTCTACTTTCACACACAGGCAAACTTCAAACTGTCACCTAAGAAATTCTGTCACCCAACTGGAAACACCAAGTAGAGAGAACAAGAGGTCCTAAGACATCATTATACATAGAAACAGGCCCAGACATCTCAGTGCCCTCAGATGAGACCACAGAACCACCCAGCTGAGCCCAACCCAATGTGGGAATAGTGAGCAAACAAAATAATTTTGATTTAAGACACTAACTTTGGGGGTGTTTATTTGAGAAATAATGAATAACCAAAATAGTCCCCTTCCCATACAATTTTAGATTTCTTCCTTTTCACCGATGCCACTTGATAGATCCCTAAAGCCTTTGTAAACAGATCTAAAATATAACTCTTGATTCATTTGCAACTTTTATGACAGATGTCAATTAAAAGACAACTAATTCTGGAAAACCTGAGATAACCAACCCACTTGGCTGTTGGAGTTGAACTTTACATCAGACACAGGTTTATGAGTGTCTGCTTTAATAGCAGTTTTATGAACATTCAGTCACATAAAATTTTCTATACGTTCACAACTTACCATAACTTATTGACTCATCATGGTTTGGCCTTATAAAATAGTATGATATGTAGTTGCACTCATAAAACTCTTATTGTCCATTAACCTCTTCCTCTGTTTGGTTCTGATATTCTTCAAAGTTGCAAAAATAATTTCCACTTAAGAGTTTGAGTTTCATGCAAAATATGCTTAAAATGTGTGCTGTATTTAGAATTAAAGTAACAACTTCAAGCTCTAGATGTAAGAATTTCAAATGTTGGGTTTTAGCATATTCTTTCAGTTACACTCTTTTCTGCATTTCTTTATTAAGTCAGGTTTTTAAATTAAATTATACTAGTTAAAAGCAATCCTAAAAATTAGTCAAAATTTTTACTGAAAGTACATTTGAACGAATCCAAAAGATTATCAAAGGGATTGACCATTTAGCCTCATATCTACCTGAATCTCTTTTAGCACATCATGGTTTTAGGCAAAGGTTCCTCAAATTTTCCCTTGAAATTAAACCAAGAATTTCCATGAGACTATCCTTACTTCCATATGTATCTCTCTCTCTCTCTCACTCATTCTCTCTCTTTCTCTCACACATACACACACACACACACACACACACACGCCATGTATATATATGGTGTTCATGACGTATGACATTTATGACATATTAATTAAGCAATAAATATATAGAATAGGGAGAAAGACTTTAGTTAATTGGCCCAGCAGTTATGGAGGCTAACTAGTCTAAACTCTGTAGTAGGGTGGACTGGCAGGTCACAGACCAGGAATTCGTGGGTACCTAGGCTTAAGCCTGAAGGCCATTTGCTACAGAATTTCTTCTTACTTGGGCAGATCAGTATTTTTAATTTTTTTTTTCTGTTCAGTCCTTAAACAGATTGGATGGGACCCACCCACATCATGGAGGGCAATGTACTTTACTCATAGTCCACTGACTTAAAGGTTAATTTCATCCAAAATCGCCCCCACAAAAATATCAGCTTAGTGTTTGTCCAGGCAAGTTGACATATAAGATTTAATGTCCCACGTGCCTTGAGAACTGAGCCAAGTGAAGGATAGTCTCATGTGTCAAATAGATGGAGATGAATAATAGTGGCATTTGAACAGAAACCAGGGCTTAGAAAAGTGACAAGATTGATTTCCTACTGGTCAGTGCTCCCCACACTAGTGACGCAGGTATAGACCTTCACCCAGGAATCTTGTCTGAGAGAGTCTGGGGAGAAAGTCCAGGCCAGGTGGGTTGCACTCCTCTGAGTCTTGCCTTTCCTTGGAGACAAATACTTGTGAAGGCATAAAAGTTTAAAATTACTTGTTGGCATTATTAAAAAAAAATAAAAGTGGAAATTCTTACAGAGTAACATCAAGTAGGTTCGAATGGGGCAGGAGAACATTCTAAGCTGAAATAGCATTCAAATAAGATGTTTCAGAACAATTCTGGTTTCAACTTTAAACAATTGCAAGACAGAATCTGACTGCATGAGCATTACAGACTTAAAAGTGATATAAAAGATGAAATTGGAAGTAATTTAACAAAGCCAAACACAGTTCCTAAAACTTTCTATTTAGACCAATGCTCCTTTTTGTAAGAATAATGTGAAAGTTTGATCATGCTTACAGCTTTCATATTTTTCTTTTATGTGAACTCTTAAAAATGATTCACAGAAATGTAAAAGTCCCACTAGCAAAATTGCCCATCATGATTAAATTTAGTTACATTATCCTTTTTAACCAGAAAGCCAATAAAACATCATTCATCATCCTTTTACACAATATTAACATATCCATATGCTACCCAAAGATATACTATATCATCTAAAAATTATGCAAACACCAGAATATTTTTCCTCCCCCAAACCACAGATATCATGATTTTATAAACATTTTTGATGTCTGTGGTTTTGTTAATCTAAGCTATATTTGGGGTTGTGTGAACTAAAAATACTCTTGCTTTCTTAACATCTTTGCTGGCTTCTAAATTGCCCTGGTGATGCACTCAATCACATAACTCTGTATAGTTTTTAACTCTTAGAAATAAAACAGAAAGTCTTCCTTCCTTACTTTTTAAAGACTTTCCTCTCGCAACTGCAAACTTGGGGGTTTTCCAAGAGATTTATAATTGGTTTTAACCAGGATCTAAGAAACACAAAACATCCTTTGCTGCTTCTCTGATTACTCTCCATTTAGGAACTGAATTATTTCTTAATAGTCATTTGAATTTTACAACTCTCAAGCTCTAACCTTTAATCATTTATTAAAATTATCCATTCTTGCCACAAGCATGTATTAAATATTTATTCTATAACCAGACATACTCATTTCCACTTGTTTTCAAAATACATGTGGCATCAAACTTCTCACCATCACTACTTCCTAAGCCACTAACACCCCTCACCTGAGTAACATCAATCCTCACCCAAGAAACTGCAATCTCCTGATTCTATGCCTATGACCTTGATCCTATTCTATCTACTCTTCACAGAAAAGTCAGTGGGATCTTGTTAAAACAGAATAGCTGTCATTTCTCTTCTTATGACAGCTATAGTCTTGCCCTTTAACTAAAAAGTAAAGCCCAATCCGTACTATGATATAGGACCCCATACATGGTCTTATCCCCTCTTCCTCTGATTTTATATGCGGAGAACTCTGTTGACATTCCCTCTATTCTCATCTCATTGACTTACTTGCAGTTCTTTTTGCATGACCAGCATGCTCCAGCTTCAGGGTCTTGGCTCAACCATGAAGCATATCCCCTTTCTTCAGTGAGTTGTCTAGGCAAATGACACCTGATCATAGCCCCTGCTTCTGAGTATTCTTTCTAAAAAGTACCTTCCTGCTCATTGCCATCAACTGATGCTGCTTATTATTATTATAACCATCTGATGTTGTATATTTTCAATATTTTTGCCTGCTTTTTGGATCTTTTCCAGTGAAATGTAAGCTTTATGAAGGGAAGATGTTAGTGTGTGGATACTATGATAACCTCTGAATGTAAAACAGAGACTGATAGATGGGAAGCACTCAAAAATATTTTGAATAAATGAATGAGTGATCATATATTCAAAGCTTTCTTCTGCTCTGGCATAAAAGCATGTAAATAACTACGAAATAGTATAAGTATTTTTAGACTGTATGGAAGAATTGCAAAAATAAATTTATTCTGCTTGCAAGGGTTAAACAAGTTTTCACAAAGAAAAATGCATTTGTTTTTAAAGATAAACAAAAATTTACTAATCAGGGAATGTTATGCATACTAAAGAGAACAGTATGGGTCAATGTAGAGACCTAGAAGATATCAAGCACCTTCTCAAAATCATGAGTCATAACAGCATGGCTGAAATTTGTTTCAGTCTGTTGTGCTGTTAAAAATAGAATTCATTTCTTCTACTTAAAAATCAATGGAAAAAATATTTGCACAATTTAGTTTTCTTATAGCTTATCATATACCCATTCAGGAAACATGGACCCCATATTTGTCACATGTTATGCTAGCCTATATATGTGTGTGTGTTTATAATAATTGTATATATATTTTACTTCCATCTATTATTTTAATATATAAATGCATTGCTGTACTATAATAAACAGATATAAATGATCAAATTAAAATTTTGGCTCACACTGTCTTTAATCTTATCAGGCTAAGTCATGTGTCACATGATATTTTGGTCAATGGAGACCACATATGCCCATAAGCTTATAATGGAACTGAAAAGTTCTGTTGCCTAGTGATGTTGTAGCCATTCTAACATCATAGCCCAATGCATTCCTCATGTGTTTGTGATGATGCAATGAAAACAAACCTAACGTCCTTCCTGTTGTATAAATGTATAGCACATAAAATTATGCACACTCCCTAAGACTTGATAATGATAATAAATGACTATATACTTACTATTACGTTTGACCATTGTTTTTGAGTATACTTCTCCTACTTATAAAACATAAAGAAGTAGCAGCAGGTAACTGTACATTAGCTTTAGGCCACACCTACAGGAGGTGTTCCTGGGAGAAGGGATTGCTATCACAGGAGAGGAGAACTCCATACTTGCTATTACCCCTGAAGACCTTCCAATAGGTCAAGATGTGGGGTTGATATTGACCATTTTAACCCTGCCTAGGCCTGGGATAATATATGAGATTATGTTTTTTGACAAAAATATTTAAAAAGTATAAAATTTTTTAAAAATAGACAAAATTTATGCAATAAGGACATAAAGACAATAGATATTCGAATACAGCTTACAATGAGTTTTTGTTTTAAGCTAAATGTTATTATAAATAGTCAAAATATTTAAAAATTTAAATGAAATTAAAAAGGTACTATAAGATTAGTTTAACTTATAAATGAAAAATATTTTTATAATCTTAGTGTGGCCTATGTTCAAATGGTTTTTATAGATCCTACAGTACTGTACAGTACTATCCTCAGATGTCCTATTCACTCACCAGTCACTCACACACTCAGAAGTGGAGCTACCTCCACTTCTGCCAGCTTTGCATGGTAAGCATCTTATCAAGGAGTACCTTTTGAAACGTTTTTGTACCATATTTTCACTGTACTTTTTCTACATTTAGATATATTTAGATACAAACATCATTGTGCTATAATTGCTTACAGGTATTACCTTCTGTGATGTGCTATAAATGTTTGTAGTCTAGAAGCAATTGACTGTACCCATGTGTGGGTAGCCAGCTGTATGGTGGGCTGTACCATCTAGGCTTGTGTAAGTAATTGCATGTCCACACAATGCCATAGTTACCTAATGATTTATTTCCCAGAATGTATCTCCATCATTAAGTTATGTGTGATTTCTATGAGTGCTTGTTCTTGTCCTTCCATATTTTCGTATTGTCAATATCACTGTTTTCACTTATATTGAACAAAATAATTCTTAACACAATAGCATCTATTCCATTACAATATTCAGATGTCAGGAAACTATAGTCCATCTGTTTTGCCATGAGTTTTTTCAATTAGGTTTTATTGAGACACCATGTCCATTTATTTACCTATTATCTATGGCTGACCTAACAGTTAGGTAACAGAGATCAATCATCAAATTAGAGATTATATGGCCCACTAATCTTACAATATTAATTATATGAACACTGACAAAATATCTTCCTGATTCCTCCTATAGTTCAGAATGCTTAAGGTTCTTTAGAAATAATGACTGGCCTGGGGTGAAGGCCCTTAGGATCTGCCCAGCATTAGTTGTCTCAGACAAAGCCCTGCCCTTACTACCCTGCCCAACCCCAGTGACTGGAGTCTTGCTCCAGGCTCTGCTGCCTGAGGTTGGGTGCTGTTGGTAAAGACAGTCCCTTGACACCAAAGATAATGATAAGCTTGGTCGCACCTGAGTCACACAGCAGGGACCTGCACAGTCTGTAAGAAAGTTGGCCCAGGCCCACTCCAAGGCTGGTCTGACAGAGGCCAAAATTCCAGTCTGGCCCAGTGTGCAGATCTCTGCCTAGTGTCAGGGTAGGTCCAGACCTCTGCCCTAGACCTCTGACTTGGGTATAGGAATTTTGGTTTCTGGCTGGTTACTAGGTCTTACTAGGGAGGGCCCCACTCTGAGCTCCCAGGAATAGTATTGTGCTAGCTCTTGCACCCTGCTCCCCAGTGGTTGGAGTATGGTTCTACCTTGTACTGCCAGATGTGGGTAGAGGGTGTATGGGGGCAGCCAGCTGCCCTGCTAAAGCAGGTGTGGCAGTTTAATCCAGGTACCACCAGTCTGGAGCAGGGTTCATGGGCTCTGCCTAGCACCAGGTTTTACCATGTCCTCGTCCCAGCTTTCAAGTCTAAGGCCTGAGCTTAATTCCTTCTCCCTCCCGCAAGCAGGAGTTCTCTTTCCAGGCTGCTTTGAGTTGGAGAAGGAATGACACAGGCAGCTCTTTCCCTCCTGCCTTCTTTGGTGCTTCTTTTCTTATCATTATAGTAAAAGCAGGCACTATGGTCTCTGGCCTGATTACCTTAGCTGTTGGGAAGGTAGTTTGCTGTGTGAGTAGCTGTTCAAATTGGAGTTTCTGTGGGGAGACAATCACTGGAGGATCTCACTCATCTACTGCTTTGCTCCCAGATGCAATTACTTCCCAAGTAAAGAGAGCTAGCTCTGAGACATGTGTGAGTCTATCTATATGTGTGTGTGTGTGTGTGTGTGCGGAAAATGTGATTTACAAATTATTTATCTATATGATTACAAATACATATGTATATATGTATGCATATATGTATATAAATTTGAAATTATATACACGTAAAGTATTAATTTAAAAGGCATGTTCCTGGATTTCAATTCAGATCTGCACTAACTAGGTATGGGAGCTGGGGTAAATTATTTATGTCCCAGTTCTCTTGTTCGTAAAATGAGGAATTCAATAGTATATATACTTTATACAATTGTTGTAGGATTAAGTTAGCACATTTGAAGCAGTTATGAAAGGCCTGGTATGTTTCCAATGTAAACACCATCTGGTACAGCAAAGGAACCACGTTTCTGAACATTTTCGATGGGTCCCAACTCCACAGGACATGGCCCAGAATTTTCTCAGTAAGTGGTTGAATTGATAGTGCCAAACATTCCCCTGGAATTCAAATCCTAATACATTCACTCACTAGGGAGTTGACCTTGGGGAAGATTTTGACTTTTCTAAGCCTCATTTTATCATTGTAAAACTGGGATAAGAATGCTGATTGCTTAAGACTAAATTAATTAACTCAAGTAATTTGCTTAAATCCATGCCTTGCCACATAATCTTACCTATTATTGTTCTCCCCTACTCAAAAATGTCAGTTTTACCTTACCTAGAATTAAGGGAGAACCATAGCCCATGGAGTCCAAAATTCCCTAAATAAATGAGGCGCGCACTAATGTGACAACACTGCTCACAGGGTCCTGCAGTGATTTTCCTACAGTTCTGACATAGCTATATGGGTCTCATGTCCATCGTTTCTGATCATGCCTTCTTTGGTCTCCATCCTACCATCTATTTTTGCCAGCGTTATCTTTTCAATCTTCCTTAGAAGGAGAGTTCTACTTGTAATTCCTCAGGAACCTTCTCTTCTCATACTCCCTATTCCATTCTTCATTGTCATCACAGAAAAAAACAGTGCACCAAATGCTACTAAGAAAGACACACACTGAGAAATGTCTATTGGATTTGTTATAAGGGGAGTCACTAGTGGTCTTCAGGATGACACCAGATGACATTGGTGGCCTTGATGAAACCCTTAGAATGAAAGGACATGTATGAGAAGCTTATTGGGTTGAAAGCAGAAGCAGAAAAGGAAAAAAACTGGGAACAATGAATTTGGACATTCTTTAGAGGATTAACTGGATAATAAATGTTCAGTGTCCCTCAGTGACCCATGTATGTTCACAGGTTCATTGCTATGTGGCCAGTGAGCTTCTCTGTACCTGAGATGACATTTGTAAAGCCCCACATCCAGCATCTGTCATGTGGTGAACACTCTGTATTGAGTTTTCAGTTGCTGTAAATCTTTAAGAAATTTCCAGAAAAAAGAACTTTACATCAGACACAGGTTTATGAGTGTCTGCTTTAACAGCAGTTTTATGAACATTCAGTCACATAAAATTTTCCATACATTCACAACTTACCTCATGTCTTCTTTAAGAGTTTTGCTTACTGAATATTCAAAACCTAAATGCCTTCCCTCTGCTTCAGACTCATCTTAACCTTGATGTGCAAGCTACTAGTGTTTGGGTCAATTCTATTGGACAGTTTGATGCAGCAAAAGTACAGGGGCAGGAAAGGTGTTGGAGGGTGGTCCTTGTCATTGGGGTGAGAGTCTCAGACAGAAATGCTATCCCTTGAACTCGTTTGCTCTGTTCAAAAAAATTGAATTCTTCTCTTAACTTTTATTTCAAATTTTGTTGGCTACCCCCCTCAAAACCTTATCCTCAAAATTGCTGTTGGATTTTCTATGGGGGAGGAAGAATTATATTGACCTTATAGAAGTTAATTTTATATCCTCCATTTCAACCTAAAAGATGTATAGCCCATAACCCACTGGCGTTCATGCTGACAACCTATACATAGTTCCAGGGTTGAATGCAATTTGATTGGAAATAACCTCAGCAGTGAACTCCAAATACCATGCTATAAAATAGAACAGAAAGAAGAAAATGAAAACTGTATCTCTCTGTTTCTCTGTCCCTCTCTCTGTCTCTGCCTCCCTCTCTCCCTCTCTTTCTCTCACACACACGTACCAAGAAAACATACAACCCATGCTAAATTTGTCTTTTCTGATTTGTATTTGGCTCTGATTTGAAGTAAACAAGCATCTACCATAAATACTGAGAACTTTATGGTACTATTTTTCTCTTCTGTATCTTAAGCCACAAGTGCCTCTGAGCAGCCAGTCTTTATGCATAAACTGTAGTTTGTGAAAGCTTCAAGCTCATTGGAAATGGAAGTAGTGTTTGGTGAGATGGGAAGAAGGGATGCATTTTAAACTAATAAATAATCATCATCCGTGCCGACTTGGAAAATAGCTTTCTTGTTGAATAATATTTCAATACATAATATCTTGAAATGAGACTGCCATTACTAATTTAAGTGTGGCTTGCCATATAAATCCTGCAAATATGTACATACATGAGGCCTAAATTACTCTCTGGGGCTGCCTTTTCCTACTTCAATTACTTTAAGGAGAAACCTATTCAGGTGACATTAGGGCTGGTTAGTGGAGGGATAATGACCCTAGCAGAGCATATAAGCCACTTGGTGAGTTGGGTCCCCTGTGTCAGGCTTGTAAACAAATGCTCCCAGCCATATTCCACCTTCATAGGCGAGTTTTCTTAGTGACAAGTGAATACCCAGAATGAAGACGAGGTCAGATTTCTCCCAACTACGACCGGCACCACATACGAGGCTGGTAGGCTCATCTACGGTGTCACAGTATCTGAATTTAAATCAGGAGGAGCAAATCTCTCAGAATCCTTGTGTATGCCAATAGTGTTGTGCTGACCTTTGAATTACAAATAGATACTGGGAAGGAAGTCCCAGGAGCAGGCAATGTCCATTAAATAACAATTATGAGAAGCTGTTTGCCTTTTGGAATGGCTTTTCCCATAATGAGGATCTGACCAAGCTGAGAAGCTGGGGAGTGGTGGGGCTCAAATTGCAGTTTGTAATTCTGAATTATTCATTTCTCAGACGGAGAGAAATCCTCAAGCCAGGCTAGGGAGAGAAAGTCAAAGAGGCCCAGGGGCCTTACTTAAGGCCAGAGTTTATATAGAAAGGACTGTGGAGACCTTACCAAGAATCTAGAAGAATTAGACAAAAAGTCTGGCTTCTTTTCTCCATGAGAATTTAAATCATTTGTGTAGGACACAGTGTTAGCTTTTTTTTTTCATCTGTGTCTCCTATGTAAAGTCAGTTTCACAAAAGGTTTGGACCGAGACATTTTTCAGTTTTTCTAATATTTATAATTTGCTTTTGGAGTTGGCTAGAAAATATTGCATGCATTATTTTGCATAGTTTTTTTTTCATATTAAGAATTCTTAACCCAAATATGGTAGCACAAACCAATAATCCCAACTGCCTCAGAGGATAAGGCAGGAGGATCACAAGTTTGAAGCCAAACTTAGCAGGGCCCTTTGTTAAAGTTAAATAAAAATAACTGGAGATATAGCTCAGTGGTAGAACACTTGCCTAGCCTACACAAGGCCCAATGTCCAATCCCCAGGGCAACCACAGAAGAAATACTTACTTTGAACTATTTAAAATGGGTGGAATTCTGACATGTATTAAATTTAAACCAAGAAATTATAGGGTTTTTCCTAACAGTTCCCATCCTTAGAATGCAGGGTACCATGGGATGTAAGACTCTATACTTTGAAGTTAGCAATCTGGAATTGAATGTCAACCTGCTACCTAATAGGTTATATAGCATATTATTCAATCATTTGGATTCCGTTCCTCATCTGCCAAACAGGAATAATAATACCTAACCCATAGGGATAAGGCAAAGACAAAATGAGAGAATAGGTTTAATGCTTGCGCGAGCACTAGGCACAGGGCAAGTCCTCAATAAATGGCTCTATATTCATTATTCAGCTTTTGCTGCAACAACAAACAACCCTTAAATCCCAGGGGCTTACAAAAGAAAAATATCTATGTTATTATTCATATTTCATGATGACTGCCGCTCCACTATGATCTTGCCAGGTTCTGCTTGGCTCAGCTGGGTTCCATGTGACTTCTTTGAATGAGCAGCTCTTGTTTGGGGCATGCAGCTGCCATAGTGGAGAGCAGAAACTCGAGGTGGGGGCAAAACCTCAGATGATCCACATGTCTGCTCAGAACTGGGGTGTTTCCAATTCCTACCTACCAATGATCAGAAAGACATGTGGACAATCCCAGTGTCAAGGAAACAGGAACAAATGCATGCCTTGTGGGCTGCAGTAAACAGGAAAGATCATCCAATATACATCCTAATAATTTACTATTATTAAGTGATAGCCAGGGAGTTATAAAATTTTAATTTGTTTTCACTTGGGTGGTAATTAGGAATTAAGACTCTTTGCACTTCAATCCATTTCAATATCTATAATTTTCACACTATAATTATTGACCAGTGATAGTTGTGGGGCCTATTTAATTGTGCCCATAATAATAATTATCATAATAATGAAACGTTCCTTATGGTAGAGTGAAAAGGCTAGTCTTTTTATAAATATGCTCATTTGATATGCACTCTTTTTAAAATGGTACTTAAGAGTGGAGAAGAGAAAAAATCAGATTACCTTTCTTGAGTCCGTGGGAATTCTTATTCTTGAAAAAATGGTTCCCAACAAGGTGCCACCTCATCAGTCAATTTTCTTAATTAATGACAACAGATCATAAAAGTTGAGCAATTGTAATGTAACAGATACCATGTCAAGCATTTTACAGGAGTGTTATCCCCTTACTCGAAATATGCGTTATGAAACATTGACTACAAATATCGCCAATTTACAGATGAGAAAATTGAGGCTTGGGGAGGCTAAGTGACTTACCCAAAGTCACACAATGAGGAAAGGACTGGATAAAGCACATGACTTGAGGGCCTTCAAGCTGTGCATACAACCAACTACCTCCTGCAAAAATATAGAATAATCCTGGTAGTAAAAATGCTTCAACTGCACACTACAAGCAACTATTCCACACAATAACTCCTTTAATCATTGAGCTTGTTAAATAGGTGCAATCATAATGCCCATTGTGGAGGTCCAGAGAGAGTAAGTAACTCAATAAAGACTACACAGGTGGATAAGCTAGCTTTGAAACATGGTTTTCTGTTGTTGAAGTTGGTAGTCTTGGGTTCTATGTGCTCTTGACTCTGTAAAATAGAAAAATGATAAATAGATAGAAAGATAGATAGATAGATAGATAGATAGATAGATAGAAAGGAAATCTTAATCTGAAAATGCTCACTCTCATCCTATTTCTGACATTCTCCAAACTGACCTTAATTTCAAACCTACCTCACACACAAAGGTTTTAAACATGAGCTCCTGTCCAAATTATTTTCTTCCTTTGCCTCCCAAGATCTTTCCCTCCAGTCACCATAACAACCCACAACCTGCAATACACAGTTGGAATCCTTATCGAGAGTGGCAGAAAGGAGAAGCTTTAGATGTATCTCTTCAGGGGTCCTCTCTGACATGTTTATCTCCTCCTGGTGAACTTTGGGCATCCTGTGATCTAGGACACTGCCAATTAGGCTGTAAACTGTGCAGCTGTCTCTGTGCACTCCTGGCTCCTGGGAGCCCAGTAGGAATTCTTGCATCCCTATGCATGCTCTCCCAACCCCCAGCATCCTAAAGTCAAAAGAGGAAGTGCATCTAAGTTACACTTAAAAATTATGTAGAGTAAATTGGAAGAAACCTGTCCCTCTCTTCTAGCACAAAGGAACCACAAATTGCTGCAAATAAAAAGAGGAAATGGTATGCTGGTTAGGGTCCAACCTACAGCTCAGTGCTTCCTATGTGATGGACAGACAAGCCCCTTCACTTCTCTACTTTCTTTTCTGTTTCTTCATCTGGTATTGGCAGTGATCATAAATCTGGCCTATGTGGCAGTATTATGTGAGGAGGTCAAAGCAAATAATATAGGGAACCCTACATATAAATCATGTATATTGTGCTCCAGGAAAGAATTATAACTTGCTCTACACAGGCTACACTGAATGTCCCATTCTTGAGACAGGAATACTAAAGATAGCCACATTCCATATAATTTCATGTCACATACTCATGTTTATCCCAGTGGCTATAATTCTCAACAATACTAGATTCAGAAACTGAGTTTCCTATTCCGATGTGTGAAACGGGGTTCCTCAACAAAGCATGCAAGTGGAGTGTCACCCCCCTCTGTTATAATGACTGGATTTTCCCAAAGATTTCTCAGGCCCTGTTTTCTGTTGTACTCCTCAGCTATTAGGACTTCTCCATTTAAGCAATAATTTTATTTACATTTTGATGGTGCAGAAATATGACTGAGCTAATATTAGTTTGAGTAAAGTGCAGAATTGCCATTCTTGTGGCAAGAACTAGTTCATGGGGGCTAGAATTTCAAACCAGTAGCAATACTTACAATGCTTAAGTCAATAGTTACAATGCTTCAGGTGTGTGATGTCAGCAACTCCACAACTCCCTCTGTCACTGCATCTTGGTAGCACAACTTTCAATAATGTGAACTTTCACATCTATTCTAATAGGTGGAAAGAGAAATTCCATAGCTATGAGAGATCTGTCCAGAGAAATTGCACCCCAGGTTGTCCCAGATGACACAGCACTATAGTTACTGCTTTTATACAAATGCTTAGAAAGGGCTGTGATGTCTTCTGTATCCAGAATATCTTATCTTCCTATGTACAGTTATTTTTTCTCTAAAAATTTAAAAACCCCATTCATTATATCCCTGCACTCAGTTACAAAGAATGAAATGCTTAAAGGAGATGTCAAATGCATCAACCGAAACATTGCTGCAGGTTTCTTGCCTTTGGAAACTTTTGCACACAGATCAGAGCAGGCCCTTTAATGAGACACACAGATGACTGACAGCATCCCTTGGAGCTGACCCAGCCCTCTTGGCATGTCTGGAATCAGAATAGCAGATTCATTCATCTGTGTATTTCCTTGTGGCTTCACAAATGAGCTGGTGCTGGATGCTAGACACTGGTTATTTCATCTGTGAAAATCCAAAGGTAATTAAAGTGTTCACAGAGGAAGAGAATACATGTTTGTCACCCTGATTCCATCACAATTGCATTCACACTATGGGGCTTTTAAGACAGATGTTGGAACATGCTGTTATCACTTATTGGAAGCAAATCATTAATAGTGAAACTTAGAAGATAAAGTTTGAGATTAAGGTTGTTTTTTTTTTTATTTTCCCTTAAGTAAATAGCAATAGATTCAAGGATAGCCTTCTAATGCTATCACTGCCATTTATTTATGTTCTGATATGTAAAGGATAGAGTTAGAGGTATTTAACTGGGAATCTGATGAGTGTGCTTTTAACTTCTATCACAGCGCCATTTGTTTCTTTCCCCTATTCATTCATTGCTTTGCAAAATACCTAACCTTACTAGGTCCCACGTTAATGGAGACTGGGTTTAACAATAGTGAATGAGATCAGTTCCATGGGTTTTATTTTCTGGTGAGAGATATATAAAATAAAGTAATTAAAATTATATGTATTTAATTTCCACTATATAATCTAATCATGAAGATAACTGATTTGTGGAAAATAAATCAGGTGAGAGGAGATGAATAACTTAGGGTTGAGGAGCTATTTAAAATGGAACAGTTTGGGATAATTTCCCACAGAGATGACACTTCCACACATCTGATGTAGTAAAGAGTGCAAGACACCCGAGGATACAGTATAGGAGATTTCCAGGCTGGGAGATGGGTGGGAGACATGCAAATAGAAAATCCAAGAGGTAGAACTTATGGACAGCCCAGAGAAACAAAGGCCAACATGAATTCAGCAGAGACAGTGGGAAGAAGCATCTAGAATATGGGGGTAGGAAGAAAGCAATTTCATTCTCTTTGAGAATGGGTAGTTGTTGGAGGATTTTGAGTGAGGATGAATAAGACCTATGTGTGTGATTTCATGAATTATTTTAGTGTTGGCTAATAAGAGCATCACACTTATGAATAACTGTTACCATACGTGCGCTAAAGGAGTGGGGAGGTGGAGCAGCCCCACTTTGGGAAGCTTCATTGAGTATATTCAAAAGAGAAGAGAGAATATAATAGAAAGACTTTTTTTTCCCCTTTGGCCCCATTTAGTATTTGTGAAGCTGTGTTTAAAATCTACTTAGAGTCCAAGTAAAAAAAGAATAAAGCAATTCACCAAATAGCACTACATTTGTATACCCGCAATTGCACAACTTAATGAAAATGGGATTTCTAAAAGGAAATAGACAAGGCGTAAATATCAATAAGCTCATTAACTCGTGAAGATGGACAGGGTACACACATGAGTGAAAATATAATTTAAACTTTGGTTGTCTGACCTTGTCTAATGCCTTGAGAACCAGGGATAATTCAACCAATTTCGCATTACTTTTCTCTTGTTCAACTTCCCCTCCATGAAACTGAGGCTTGATTTTTTTTTCCAAAGATTCTAATTTCACCAAGATTACTCTGGAATGCCTCTAATGACACTCTTCACTTTCACTTCTGTTCAGTGCCAGCAGCAGCATGAGCCACCCAATCATTATGAAGTTGAATGAAACAGAGTCATCCATAGGAGCGACGTAAAAATAAACAGTCGAAATTGCCTGTCAGTCTCAGGAGGGACATGAAGAGTTGGTTAAAGATATCTTCCCTTTTAATAAGAAATTTTATTACTTTGGGGGTATGTTGTGTTCCCAGTCCTAGAGTCAGCCAGCTGCCACATCACCTTTGTTATTATCTGAGCCTTTAATTCTGGAGATACAGGGTGTCCTCATGCACAGGAATGATAATAAGAACTGGATGAACCCTTTGAGGTGTGGCTGAACCAAAGCATTGTGGCAGAATTTTGAGTCACCTGTTGCTACTTCTCTGTCTTTGTCATTGTCTCTAAGTTGTCCTGATATTGCAATATGGAGATTAGTCCCTGAGATTATGAACTTCATGTGCTTCTCTGTCTTGGATGAAATACACGGAAGAGGAAAGCAATTATTAAAAGGGAGTAATGCAATTGTGTTCTCAAAGACTGACGTGCCCACTAAAGTGAGATAAAATTACTTTAAAGAAGGAAAATGGGAAACGTGTTAGCTAATTATGTCTGATTCCAATCTTACCTACAACAGAATATTGCTTGTAAATTCCAGATGAAACTGCAATGCTATCCGACGTGTTGCTTCCCGTGTTCCATTATACTTTTATAAAGTGCATAGAAAGGGAAATTCTTAATGAGAAAAAAAAACACATTAAATAAATTAGAATAAGTACAAAAAAAGTTGGGGTTTAGGGGAAAAAATGTTCTAAGAGGGGAGACAAGCCAATTGCTAAATAGGAACATAATGGAGAATGCAACCCTAAGCTAATCTTCTGAGAGCTAAAAGGTGCATCAGCCTCCTTGAGCTTGAAGTAGCTTTGGCTTGCTCTGTCTGTTTTGAATACATTGCTTGCCCACATTTTGTTCCAATTTCCCCAACATGTCGCAGAGGCAGGAGAATGGGATTAAGGAAAATGATAAACTGTACCTCAAATGGCAGGGGGCAGTAGGAGGGTCTGGCTACCTCCACAAGCTGAAAATCAGAAAGACACATTTTCAAAAGGAATTAGAGAGAAGTGGCATGTATTACATGCACACAATTCCCTTTAGTGTTTCTGGAAGGAGCCAGAGCATGAATGAGGAATGCTGGCATTGAATGTTACCAGGACTTCAAAAAGAAATTGGCCTTGGCTTTATGTGACTCTATTCATCTGCTAATATAAAAACAACACCTCTCTGTTAACAGGTACTTCCTTTGAATGTCTCCTTAATTAGTCAAATACATATAGATATCAGATTGGGGGTAGCATAATCTCCCCCCAGGCTGGCCCTCAGTGGCAAGTCCTGTTCTTGATGCCGCCAGTCAGCGTATATTCAGACATTGTGTATTAGCAATGTGAGCCAGAGGCAAGCCCACTCGCTCTTCAGCTCTTGCCAGCTTTTGAATTGTTTCCAGCTATTCAATGTGGAAGCAGATCCTTGGAACTCAACAATGGGTTCTGCTCTTGTGCCTGGGTGCCAAAACCGCAAGGGTTGGGGACTAAAATTAATCCATCTGTGGATTTTTTTTTTCCCAGAGCCTCACAGATTCTTGACAATTGCTTCAATTCTGATTTGAAAATAAAAATTCCTTGTTTATGAGATTTCGATGAGAAAGGGAGTCCATGCACTTCTGCTTTCCTGTTTTCACTCATTATTCCCAGTGGGAAAAACTCAAATCCAACAGGAATGAGGCCCATGCTAGAAATGTAATACATTATCTTTGTAAGATCACCCTACACCACACCAAGTCCCCTGGGAAGAGACCGCATGCATATCCCCAGGTGAATGGAGCTCCAGATGGGAGAAGACCCCTGTCATAGATGGGAACATCAGGAATCCATAGCACAACCTGGTTTCTCACTGCTGGTGTTAATGCCCTGGACGCTTCTTGAGAAATTAATAAAATAAATGTCCTCACCTACACCATACTCGTGAGTGACAAATAGTGGATGGGCCTCATTTCAGAAAGTATCTGAAAGACTTAGATAATAAAGAATTGCTTGATTTTCTATGCATAAATGTGTCAGCAAATTTATACTTGAATTCCTTGCTTTGCTGCTATTTTTTATGCATAATTATAGATTTTGAAAATGACTTTTTGTTTGCATTGGGGGGAGATTTTGTACCATTTCTTTTTTTCCATTATTATTAGTGCATTTACATAATTATAGGGTTCAATTTGACATATTCATAAATGCATATGACTTACTCCATTTTCATCCCCAGTTCTACCCTCTTCCCTCCACTCCTCACTCACCCTGATTCCTTTCCTCTACTGGTCTACTTTCTATTGATTAATTATTTAATTGGTGCAGTATAGTTAAATATGAAAGTGGAATTCATTGTGATATTCAAACAGGTACCTAGCATAATTTGGTCAGTATCATTCTGCAGCTCCTTCTCTTTCCTGTCTCTCCTCCCTCCCCACATCTTCTTATTTTACAAGTCACTGTTCTCCCTTCTATTTTCATGAGGTCCCTTTCTTAAAAATTCCTATTTCTCTCTAGCTTCTGCATATGAAAGACAACATGTCACTGTTGACTCTCCGAGTCTAACTTATTTCATTTAGCATGATGATCTCAAGTTCCATCCATTTTATCCACAAATGATGTAATCTCGTTCTCCCCACCTCTGGGTAAAAACACCATTATTGGATATTTATCACATTTTCAAAGAAAGAAAACCATTTTTAAATGAACAATGTTAAAAGGGAATATTTCAACTTGAAATCCAATCTATTTTGCTTCTAATTTTTTTTATTTTGATTTGAAAATAATTATATGCTAGTTGTATTGGTTTAGTTAACACCAGCTGCTGCAACCAACAAATCTCAAGATAAGTTGGTATACGTGTGACATCATAATGACCTTGAGCATGCTGTTGATTTGCCAGGAAGCTCTGCTAAAACGCCCTCCAGAAGGGGAAGGTTCGAGGGCTGCGCTCTGCATCTTAATCATGAAGTCTGAAAAAGTGGATGGCCTTTGCTCAATGAGCAAAGTCAGGAACTACCTATATTATACTTTATAAAGTGCATTTGTTTCTATTGATCATATCCAGTAATAATAATAGCAAGTTTGGTTTCATACAACCTTTAAAAACATTTAGAGGTATAAACATACTTATTCATAGGGTTAAGATGTCAGGTGTTCCCCCAAAAGCTCATGTATGAGACAATGCAAGAAAGTTTAGGGGTTAAAATAGTGGGTTATGAGAGTTTAACCTAATCCATGCATTGGTGATCCCCTGATAGGGATTAACTGGATGGTCACTGTAGGCAGGCACCTTGTGGCTGCAGGAGATGGGTCACTGGTGACATGCCATGGGAATTTCTATTTTGTCCTTGTTGAGCAGAGCTTTCTCTGTGCTTCTTGGTGGTCATGTCTTGACATGCTTTCCTCCACCACACTCCTCCAACATAATGTTCTGCCTCACCTAGAGCCCTGAGAAGTGGAGCAGGCTGTTCATGAGTTAAGACTTAAAAATTTGAGCCCCCAGATAGACTTTTTTTCCTTATAATTGTACTTGTCAGTTCTTTTGGTCACAAGAGCAAAAGCATGACTAAAACAATTATAAAAGATTATTGTTGTTGTTCAGTTTGGTTTAATTGAAGAAATAGCAGGATAAGTCCACTATGGGCAGGGGGCATGTGTGTTTTGTGTATTATCACACACCTCCAGTATCTGAACCAGTGCTGACATCAAGATGCATACTGAGCATATAAAGTGATCAAAGCTTGACTCCTGTAACAACCCAATGGAGACCATGGGATGGCTGCCTGTATCTGTTGTTTAAAAGCCCCTAACGAGTGAGTTAAAATATGAATTGATATTTGAATGATATGGAATTGCTCTTCCAGGGTTGATGGGACAAGAGAGAGTCTGATAAAATTTGTTTTAAAATCACTTTCAATGCTAAAGATGAATGCCATGATCATTGTCATAAACCTGCAAGTTTTAGTATTGTTGAAATATTAAAAGAATGACTCTGGATTTCTCTACTTTCCATAGGTTTTTTAAAAATTATTATTAAGGTTAACAAAATGAAGCTTTCACATTTAATTGGATAATTGGTTTGTCATTGGCTGACTGATTAGTTGATTTTTTTTCAATGACCTGGGCAGGTCACCTAATCATAGCAGAAAGGTCTATCTAAATTAAAACATCAATGTCAATTAAAAATTCAATTAATGTGTATATCAGCCTGTAGATTTTATGCAAAATGTATGATACAACAGAATTATAATTTTGTAAGCTACAAATACTTTGGTAGCAGAGCAGAATGCCTTATTAGATAAGTGTCTATGGTAAACTCAGGGCATTTGATACCCTTTGAAGCACAGATTTATTATTTATTTTACATTATTGTAGAAGTTTATAGCTGAGTTGTACTTTCATGTTTCCTGTTTCATTTTCCTGTGATTTATGGCATGTTTCATTCTCATATGGCACGGCATCTCCAGCTCACCATAGTGTTCTATAGAGACACACTGATTTTCAATGAACTTTCATAAAAATTCCAAGTGTATGTCGAATAAATCAGTGATTGTGAGTTTTGTCGGCAAACTGTCATCTCTTGACTGCAGTCACCTCTCATGCTATGATGAGGAGGAATGCCACTTCATTAGGAGCAGCACCATGCTGATGGGTGACACTTGCTGGGGTGTCAGAGAGGGGAGGCAGACCTCCTGCACCATTGCCATCTCTGGCCCACATTAAAACACATTTGAAAAACAAGAAATATGTGTATGTTAGTGACTGCTTCATTGACTAGAATTCATGTAGTATGATTAAATCCCTCGTTCTCATTCCACTCACCCTAGTGGAGTTGTTAATTCACTATAAGAAAATCATCAATGTCTTCTTGGTCCTCACAATGTAAAAGTCAGGTGAAGTAGAATGCATTTGATCTGATAATCCAACTTACCAGGTAAAGTGCCAATCGTTAGTTCACAACACTAGTCAGATTTCAGGGTCAGTTTTATCAGTGGCCTCAATGATGTCACAAAGGACTTGGTGGCTTATCACTCTGTTCAGCCCTTCACATTGTCAGTTTCTAACTAATCTTGTTTCTTCATGATTGCAAAGTGGCTGCAGTAGTTCTGTTCTTCATAGTCATATGCTGCACTACTTGTGGAGTGAGAGAGTCAGTGTCCAGCCTAGTATTTCAATAGCCTCCCTGTGTCTAAACACCACTTCCTCCTCTTACTAGCAGCATAATTTTGGCCAAGTTAAACCTGCTCTGTCTCAGTACCTCAGCCTTCTAATCAACAGAATAGGCATAACAATAATTCATAAAACTAACATGAAAACAAAATTTAAAGATCTATGTGGAAAATTCAGAATAGTACCTGTTATATTATAAACACTATACAACCCTTAGCTAATATTATCTTTGATGACCTCAATGCATAATTAACGTCCCTAGATGCCTTTATTTTTTTACACACTCAAACTTGGATTTTAATGCTAGGATGATAGCAGAGAGGAGTTCCCAAACTACTAGCAGTTTGCATTCTTATAACTTATTACTAGTAATTGAAAATGTAGAACGTGTCATTTCTTCCTTTAGAGAAAGCCTCACAGTTAAACAGAAAGTAATTTGCCCTATCATGCAGTGCTAAACACATTAGCTTCAATATCCTGATATTATCATTTGCTGACTTTATCATTAGATTGAGCTTCTATATTTATTCCATTCAAACAATATTGCAAAGTTTTGTGTTTTCTGCTTATCTTATTTTTTAAATCGGAATGGAAAACAGGCTATACTCTATTGTCCAATGTAATTCCCTTAAACCCACATTTTGTTCTCGTAAAACACTTTGGTACAAGCATTTCCAGGCCAGGTATGAAAAACAGACATAATGATGGAGAAGGATAGCAGTCAAGTTTTAGAATCTCATTTGTTTTAATGAAAGTTTTGCTGAAGACATTTCTCTCTGGTTTTGCTGATGTTTTTACATAATTTTCTTTGATTACAAATGAGATGTTGGTTGGAGGGAAATGGGTGTGGGGGAGAGTTGTTATCTATCTATAGGAATAGGTAGATCCACATTCAAAAGAAGAGCTGGGGAGGCTTTAGAAAGACTGAAGAAATGGGGTCAGGGACTCTCATGAGTCAGAAACTTCTGCTTCTTCCAACCCTTTGCCTGTAAATACCACCTTTGTTTTCCCATTCTAGCTATATGTACATGTGGCTGCAATCACCTCTTTTCGTGGTCCTCACATTCCAAGATAAAAGATCTCCTTCCTTAGCAATTCCAGGTGGGAAAACTCCAGGGAATGATTCTATAGGACCAGCCTTGACCACATGCAACATCTTATGGCTGGGAAGTAGAGTCAGTTTGCCTACATGGAGAATGGATGTTGAGCTTCAGAAAACAGTCATGAGACCTGGAAACTTGCTGGTGGGAAGACAAAAGAGACTTTTCCTTAATTTGCCCATTTCCTGAAGCAGTAAGCCAATTATAGATTTTATCAGAGCTGAGTCACCTTTTCATAAAGACAAAATGGTATAAACCCAGCCTCCACAGCTCTGGGGAGTGCAACTCCACCTGAAGAGGGCCAGAGACCTTACCAAAGAACCTGCCCTAAGGAGCAAGTCCTTTGGTATCACTGTCATCAGCTCACATCCAACATGGCCTTTGAGATGCAGAGAGCAGGCTAAACCCAATGGAAAGCATTTTCTTACACTTCATTGACACTTTCCTGAATTCTGCCCTGAGGACAGGAGCCAAGGAATGTACAGACTGCAGCCTGAGATGTTCTCTTGCTTATGAGGTGCATAAAATTGCCAATTAGTTTGGCACTTAGATGCATGTCTTAACATTTAGCTTATGAAAGATAAATGAACTAGCTTTGCAAGAACTATAACTGTGGCATTTTCTTACTTGTCAAAATGCTCTTTTTGCATTTCACAAAATCATTTTTTAAAATAAATAAATAAATGAGGTTTGAGTTCTGAACCAGATCTCACCTAGAAGACCATGAGGCAACTGGAGGATGAGTATGGTTCCTTCTCAGGGAAGGTACCTACATTCCTGCACTAGCCTCATGTTGCATTTGACCACAAGATTGTCTACTAAAGAGTAGTATCCATTGGTAGCTCCACATCACAAATACCTACATCTTATCCAGCTCTAGGATATGAATGAAACCACAGCAGTAGTAGGTAATGAAATTGTGCTGTTTGGTGGAGGGTTTTGATAACCATCAATCTATAGAAAAACCTTCATATCTATATTACTGTGCTGGATGCTGTAAAGGCTACCGTTCTTTCCTTAGGAGCATGCAACTTATTTTGAGTTATATAAAATATTAAGGGGAGATTAGGGATCAAATTTTAAGTTGTAATTGAGAATATAAATCTGTAATACTTTATGTGGACTGCATTGATGAAGATATATTTCTTTGAGGACACAGAGCTTGAAAGGGGTATGAGATGATGGATAGGCTAACAGGTATTCTATCAAGTCTCTGTTTCTTTGATTGGTATAGACATAGAGGAATGAAATTGCATTTCAGGCATTGTATATAGCCTGAACCAAACCACAAAGGTGATCTTAGAAGCCCATGTGCAGTGTAGAGACCATGACACCCAGTAAATCACATTAGAGGGTAGAGTGGAGGATGATGAAAGCTACATAAAAAGGTTTTCACTTGGTACAGTAGTTGGATGAGCAGAAAAATAATGAAAGCAATACCTTCTTTTGAAATGTTGTTGTACTGTGTGTGTCCGTGTGTGTTAGGGGTAGGGAAGGGAGAGAGAGAGAAAGAGAGAAGAAGTCAAGTCAATTGTCAAGAAGCAAAGGTAAGCAGCCCTGTGCTGACTGACAGCATGTGGTAATAAAACCTTAGGTTAAGGAGTGATGGAGAAATAATGAGTAAGGAAGGTCATGAAGATTTTTTTTTAAAGGTTAACAGCAGGGCTTGATGACATTTAGATGTGAGGAAAGGGAAGCATTCCAACTGCACAACTGTTGGGTTGGAAGACAATTGGAAATTCAGGTATTTTGGGTCTTGCAAGGACACCTGCTATTTCTTTCCACTTGTCTCCAGGGGAAGGAAGCTGTTCCCTCTCATTTTGGCATGAGTAGGAGAAGCTCAGATTCTGAAACGGCTTCGTGTCTTTTTCCATCAGGAAAGAATGAATGGAAAGATATTCCTCGTGAGATATGCCTTGAATCTTGAGTTTCCCTCTCCTCTGCCTCTTTTTATTGCTGTTTGCTTTGCACCACAAAGACAGATAAAGTGGGACCTGGTGGACACTTGTCTCTAAAAATAACAAAGGACAAGTTTGCCTTGTAGAATTGCTTCATGAAGTAAAGTTCAACAGAATCCTCATTATAACTATCACCAGGTGGTAACTGTAGAGCAGCAACAATCATTTCCTTCCATCAATAATTTTTTTAATTCAGAATTGCTTTCAAAGTTATTGGTGTCCGTGTACATAGATAGTTGAAAATACCTTCATGTATGAAAATCAATTGAAATTATGTCCCCAACGTTGCAGAAATTCACATTCCTGTATCTTCATGATGTCTTCCTATAAAAAGTGCCTAATCTCAATGTTACTGAAAATACTGTTGACTAGTACACACAGTGGTCAACCAAAGTGACAGCTCATGGTCACCAAATACAAGGGGCGGGGATTGTTTTTGTTTTCCATTTTTGTTTTCCATTTCAGGCTTCAGCAAATTAGTGAATCTGGATTCTATTTGAAAACTTGATTCAAGTACGTGGTCAATAATGCTTTAGACTAGATCATCTAAATTTAAAAAGAAATAAGTACCGCTTAGAAGACCAGGCTGTTGTGGATGTAGAGTGTTGAAGTTCCTGAGTTCCAAGCCCTCTTTTGTTCCTAGTAAACTATGTGGAGTTGAATAGGTCTGCTGTACTCTTGAATGTGACAATTCAGGCCATGATCTCAGTTCCTGGATGTCCTCTGATATTCTCTGGAGAGGATCTTCTGATGATTGTCAATTAACAAAATTAGAATGTGTGTAGCCTCAGTCTCTCTCCTTTTCTCATTACCTCCTCCACCAAACACAATATTCAACTTAACTGACCACCATATCAGACAAACCTGCCTGGCAGTAGCTTCGGACTACACAATGGCACTTTTAACTTATCAATGTTTAAAACAAATGAATTCAGACTCTCTAGAATTGGTGAGAACCTTAATATTGTTCTGAGCAACCCAAAGAGGCTTTAAACTTGCTGTGGGGCATGAGGGAACTGGAGCAGAGAGGAAAGTGGACTTGAGAGAGTATTTCGGTCAAGTATTAATCAAAGTCACTGTGAAGTTCTTGCAGGAATGAAGCAATCATGTATTATAGTTATCATCCTGCTTTTCTTTTTTCAGTTTAATGTGATACACCAGTTAGACAACAGTTCACTTGGCATTTTCATTTTTGTTCAAGATTCAGAATTTTAGGGAACAAAAATCCAAACATGAGCCAGGTGCACCTGTAATCCCAGCAGTTCAGGAGGCTGAGACAGGAGGATCAAGAGTTCAAAGCCAGCCTCAGCAATTATGAGGTGCTAAGCAACTCAGTGAGACCCTGTCTCTAAATAAAATCATGCAAAAAGGGCTGGGGATGTGGCTCAGTGGTCGAGTGTCCCGGAGTTCAATCCCCGTTACAAAAAAAAAAAAAAATCAGACATGGAAATCACTTTATGTCTCTAAGCTCTTCAGTTGTAGGAAAAAGAATGAGCATAAAGTTAAGCTAAACTACTTAATGTCACTTGTATTGAAGGAAGAGAGGGTAACCTCAGTATACTTATTAGAGTTAAATTGTATCAGCATTTTCAATGCTGTCCCCAGGAAAAATTAAACTAAGAACCTAGCAAGCCATTTCTTCTGGCTCTTTTTAGGACTTTTAGCAATAATATCCCTGAGGTTCAGAGAGGAGACCTATTAAAGCTTATTATCAGGCTGGATCAATATAAGATGGAGAGCTAAGTATATTATTTAAAAGAGTGGAATGAAAGGATATTTAATAAATTCACTCAATTTCTTAGAGTCTGTATTCAGGACTCATCATGGTGAATAGATGTCATCTACCCTCTGCAGTTTTTGTTTTTAATTTATTATTATTATTATTATTATTATTATTATCATCATCAGTGCATTGTTGTGGGTAATGGTGGGTTTATAGTTACATAGTCATACATGAACACAATATAACAATATAATTTGGCCAATGTAATTTGTGTTCTAAAGGAGACATTGAGTACAGAATAAAAGAAGATAACATTTAACTCTTTGGCACTAAAAAAGGAACAATATGAAATATAGACATTATTGGTGCTATCTCCAAGGAAAGAGCTGGATTTCATGAAGCATATAGGATATATTATCTACTCAGAGGAGCCAGTAATTAAGAGACAGTTGGGCATTGCTTGAGGAAATGTCAGTTAATGGGAGAAAACCCTTCCATTTTTGCTAAACAACATCTAGAGAGAACATGTAAAAGAAAAAATAGAAGAGCACTCATGGTGCTCCACTTCATTTAGAATTCCCCAACCTTTGAATGGAGCTACCCTTTTCAAACTGATCAAAAAGTCAGTGATTTAACCTACTAGTCTTGTAATTTCAACCATCTACATTACTACTATATTGACAAATGCAGCTAATTTCTTATACAGCATCAATTAGCTAAAAAATAATTTCTGTAGCTGCATGAAAGAGTTACTTTGCCAGGGCAAGAATTCATCAATGATTGAAAAATGAAGGTGTGCATATATAATGCACAGCTCTCTTGTGTACATGGCTCCAATGTCACTCCATCTCTGCACTCCAGGAATAGATTTGTAATGTAATCAACTGTAGACAGAAGCCAAATATCACTGCTCGTGGCAGTCTGTCACATCAGAAATTAATTTATACACATGACAAGTCCTTCATCTCAGAGCCCTGGGTGGGAGCCTACTGATTGGCAGCAATTACTTTCTGGCCAGTGATACTTTCTGTGTGGCTTCTGCCATGTGGCATCCTCAGTCTCCCTCCCTTGGACAATGACGTCATGGACCTAAAATACTTTGCCCACAGGCTTAAGAAAATGATTGCTGCCTTTCCCTGCATAGCACAAAGGGGTAATGCATTTTGAGGCTTCAGTCCATTATCTTTTTTTCTTAGACCCTAGCAACTTGATAGGCTACCTGACTTCTTCCTAATGAGAAATCTTCACTTTTTACCCGAGTTATTTGAAATGTCTACTTTTGCACTAGTATATAATGAACTAATTAAATTTGTTAGTAATATTCATTTAGATGTAGTTTTGTTAACTGCATGTGATAAAATGATTGAAAAAAACATAGATAAGCCACGCTCATTATCATAGACATTAGATCAACTGCTGAGTACCTGAAAATGTAAAATAGCTTAAATAATTTTACATAATATATGACAGAATAAATATTTAATATGTTTTGTATAATACATAACATGATATTTTTATATCCCCAATGATGATCCTTAACAATTTATTTATAATGTTGATCTGTATCTATTATCACTAAATTAATTGAAGCAGACTAAGTCTTTTTCCAAATTTTACTTTGATTTTAATTAATTAAACAGACATTAATCAGGAGCTTCAAAGATCTCAGAACTAAACTGAATCTTGGAAATAAGGAAGAGGAAGAGATGATGATTTATTCACACCATTTAGCCCCCTAAGAATCAGATGTAATTCCAAATCTAAAACCTGCAGAAAACTAATCAAATAAAACTAATAAAACTGATCAAACTGATAAGTAGAACGGAAATTTTAAAATCCACACAAAATTTAGGATAGTTTAAAACTAAGTCCTGTCCTTTAAGAGACATACCTAAGAATTAGATAATACATAAATGGACAAATTACATTCATCTTAAGGATGACTTAATGTACAAATTTGGCCATCATCAAGAAATTATCAGAATGACTTTGGAGACTTTGGATATAGTATTAGAAGCTTATTCACAAAATATGAGGAAATTTAGGGAAAGACTGGCAAGTGAGAGAAGACAAAAATTGACATATTCACTCTCAGCTGAGAAGACTCATGATATACAAAAAAATACTGCTGAAATATCTTTAAATAAAAGGAAATAAATTAGTGCAAAATTTAAAAGCTATGCATTCGCATATCAGGGTGGTAAGAATTATTACTACATAGGAAGTGTCAAACATTATGTTGAAGTTGTTTGGAAACTTTAATAGTTATAAGACCTTAAATTATTCACATCTAGGTAACTATTATCAAATGGGTTTGCATTAATTCAGGATTAGGGTAAGATGATAAGAAAGAATTAATATACTGGTCCAATGTGTGCAGAAAGTAACAAAACATGACAAATGCATCAAAGGTTACACAGAGACGGAGACTTGGAGACCTGGGCCAATAAAAACTGCAGTCATTAAGGAAGCAGGAAGCAAGGATGGCAGGGAGTTATTTCACTCTGATGCGAGTTGATGGTAAGAGACCCCAGAAGAAGAGAAATTACAGACCATCAACAAGGTCTAGGAGCAAAGCATCAGGAATCTCAAAAGTTTCCTAAGTGACAGGGTCACCTTACTTTTTTTTTTGCCTAGCACAACACCAATCAATGTCTGTTTTGCCAGCATTCAAAAGCACTCTGGTTGGAATGATAAACTATATGACCATCCTTCCAAGAGAGCAAACATACAGGAAATCTTCTTTTACTAGTTGTCTCTGGACAACTAATGTCCAGTTGTCTCTGGACATCTCAGGTGGAATTATTTTCAACAACCAGTTAGTTACTCAGAGACGTATTTCTTTTTATTCCAATTTTCTACTTGCCATGAAAAACAAATTGTGTTACGAACCCACTAAGCCCACTACATTTTCCCCTATATGGGAAAAATAATCACAAAATCAAAAGGATGCAGTTCCTAATGTGTAGTATATTTTTTCCCAACTGCCCAGGTGCTATTAGGAAATCAGGTCTCATGTATCGATCACTTTATGGACTCATTAAAAAAAAAACAGGTGCATTTTGCTTCCAATATTTCTGTCTGTGATGATGACATTTCATAGCTTGACAAATAAGGAAAAATAATAGAAGAGACTGAACCCAAAACAACTTCACTGGTATTTTAAGTCCATGAAAACGTTTGCTGGCTTTTAACATTGGGTAATGTTTACCTAACATTGTAACATCTACAGACCTGAATTTTAATGAATGTTTTATTGAGTCAGGTGTATTAAATCAATAGTTAAAAATATACAGGTGCTGTTCATTAATTAATAATGATTTCTATGAACTAAATTCTATTAGGCATTCACAGGCTTTTTTTTAAAATCACTTTTATGTACCTCATTTCAGTTGAGAATTATGAACTATCTGGAATATTAAAATAAAATGCAGGTGTAATTATCTCTATTTTTGTCAAAAAAAAGCTTAGTGTTTAGAGAGATTCAATAACTAATCAAGGTCACTGTTGAAAAGCAAGTCTTTTTCCTTACGCAAAGCCGTCTTTATATTCTCATTAGGTCTGTCTTTTATGTGTTGTACATAACTTGCATTTAAAGTTTAATGTCATTATATTTGACAAACAATTGTCATAGTTTGGACAGAGGCATGCTAAAACAGACTTCCAAGTTTTTCCCTAAGGGCAAAGTTTGTGTGTGGAAATGTGCCCATTTGACAGACAATTTCATGTGAACTATAAATCTTTACAACAAGTCTGGCAAGGACAGCTACAGGCAAAATTTTCTGAGCCTCTATTTAATGTACTTACTTGAATGCTACAGTTTAAAAGCTTATTTTATAATTCAGCTCATTTTCTGGCATTCTTATAGCCCTTTCTAGTTTTAATCTGAATTATTTATCTGCCCAGTGATGGCTACATTATTAAGGAATTTCCCTTCTGGTAGGGGACGGCTGCTCTCCATTTCTGTTTGTCTCCCTCTGCCACCCTCTTTAATTAGCAGTGAGAGGAAAAACAAGGAGGATTAAGTCACTGAAGAAGAAAGAGGAGGAGAAAGAAGAGGAGGAGAGGAAGGAGAGGGAGAGAGAGCCAGAAAGAGACCTACAGAATCATCGTGGAGGGGAAGCAAATAAAATCCCTATGGAAGAAGCTCAAAGGTGCAGCCCACAGTAGGGCTGTCATGTGTGGCTGCAGCTGTGTACTGTAGGCCAGTAAGGCACAGTTCATATGGCCTATGCTGTGGGATCAGGATCACCCTCTGGGGAGAGTCCAATTGTAGCCCTAAGCATTATAGCACAAGCATCCCTACCAGGGATACCTGCAAGCAACAGCCTTGTGTTCATGTCATCTAATTCAATGATTTAATGCTAGGTTCAAATTCAATAATGTAGCATGTGTGTAGGTTAAAAGACAATGTCCCCCTGCTTCTATGTGTCTCCTTTCTGGGCCATTTACATGCTCCAGCTTTCATTTAAACCTGACAGTGAGGGAGAGAGTCAGATTTGGTAACATGCCAAGGTGGTTAAATTACTCAGGGTAGTAGGAAATGGTGACATCAAACAGGTTTGATTACACTAAATGCTACTGAGACAAAGTGGCAATTGTGTTGCCCATATACTGAGGAAACTTATCAAAAATAAAGTATATGCTCTTTCTCCAGTGAAACAATTATTCCTTGTGCTATAAATTTAAGTTTAGTAAGTGCTACTAATGAGGTTGTTTATATTTCGACTGTCCTTTCCATAACAAGACATGTCAGGAATAAGGATGGGTGTGGTACACAGCAGGCAGCATAACCCAGCAGCCAGCCTGCACATCCCTCTGTGAGCCCACGGGTCCTGTTGCAGTGAGCAAGTGAAGGGAACAGACTCATTGAATTAACCATAATGAATGCCTTGGTTGTAGTTAAATCACAATCATCACCACCACTACTCAAATTGTGTTCATTCAGCATACACTTATAGAGTGCCTACTGTGTGCACAGGACGAAACTTGCTTTTAGTGATACTCTGGGGTTTCATATGTTGAAAGGGCTTTGCCTTTTAGGAAATTACTTGATAATGATGGGGAATAACAACCCAGTGTCCTAAGAGTAAATTGTACCTTCAGGAAGTAATTTTCTCAGCTGACCCACAAGAAATTTCAAATAATGGTGATTGCAAGTGCTTTTCTAATACCAAATTCAACATTCCACCATGTTTCATATAATTAAGGCAACCATAGGGATCCTTTTCTTCTTTTAAAGATTGGACAAAGGGAAAAAGCCTCTTACTTCAGTAAACTCAAAGGTGGTGTCTATCTAACCCATAGAAATATACACATACATGTGTACATATACATATGTACATAAGTACATACATACAACTACATGCTTTATATGTGCACATACATAAATATGTACCTACATGTATACTATTTTATATGTAATAGTTTTGAATTTACAAATAGGTAAAATTCCAAAATTTTTATATAAGTATTTGATTAAAATCTGAAATTTGGCTTTTCCTAACAGCAATGTTACATAAATCACAGTTCCACTTGCAAAGATTATATTCTTAAACCAGAATATGAAACTAAGATTGTATAGTCAATTGAATTTCCTGCAAATGATCTAAAAGATCCAGAACACTTACCTATTCTGTGTTTGCATTTTATAGTCCACTTTATTAATATATATATACATATGAATTATATTTATAGTATAAATAAATATTTCCATGGAAAGAGCTTATTCAGGAATAAAATTATTTAAGAGTTCTATGCTTAAAATATTTCAACAAAATTCCAGGTTGTCAGTTCCTCCTGTTCACAGTTCCCTTCATCCTCTGCCAGACTGTTACTCCAAGTCCTCCAACTCTTCATTAGTAATGTATCTGGATTTTTCAGCTGTTTTTACTACATTGTTACAAAGCCTCACTAACCAATCATCTTTCCTCCTAAAGAATAAGTGACCCTTCTTCACCAAGGTGGAGAATCCATTAAAATTCTACAAGCTTTCTTTTCACACAGTCCAACACTGTGCAGTAACTGGTTTAGGCTGATTAAATGATCTGAGCTATATTTTTTAGATGTTCCCTTTCATTTCCCTTTTCCTTTCTCTCTTCTCTGTGGTTATTTTGCAAATAACCTTTCCATGTTCGTGGCCTGGCCTGTAATAAATCATAGTCTCCCACTACCCCCTAATTCCCATGGAGCTAGATTACTATGACATAGTAACTACCTATTCATGTAAGGCAGTTTTTTTTTTTTTTCCAGGCTTGGTAGCAAGAAAGACACCCTCCTATTTTCTCTCTCCTCCTGAGAATAGACAAAGGCATGGGAAACTCTAGTGGAGAGAGATTTCCAGCAACAGTGTCTCACAGATTTTTCCAGATTTTCATTGCATCATGGATAAAATTCCAATTCCTTATCATTTCCTATAAGGTCTTGTGGACTCTCATTCAAGTCTGAACCTTAACCAGAACCCAAACCACATGCTCCTCCAGTTCCAGCCACAATAGTCTACTTCGGTTCCTAGATCATGCCCAGCTCTTGGTTTGTGAAGGATTTTTGCAGTATTTTGACTGTTTCTGAGCATCAGTGTCACCTCCTCAGATCATCCAATTTAAAGTTGTTCTCTATCCTCCCCAAGCAATGTTGTATCACCCTAATAACTTTCTCCTCCACACAGCCTTCACTTCTTTTAAGTTGTTGAGTTATTTATATTGCCTAATCAGAATATAAATCACCCAAAAGCAAATTTATGGGCCTTCATTTGCTGGAATACCTTAGAACCTAAAATAGTATTTGTAGAAGAGGAACCTCTTAATATTCACTGATAAAACAAATTGGTGAATAAGATGCATCTCCTGCCAGTCATGGTGGATCATGCCTGTAAACCCAGTAACTCAGGAGGCTGAGGCAGGAGGATCGCCAGTTCAAAGCTGTCTTAGCAACTTAGTGAGACACTATCTCTAAATAAAATATAAAAGGGCTGGGAATATGGCTCAGTGGTTAAGGGCCCCATTCCGAAGGAAGGAAGGAAGGAAGGAAGGAAGGAAGGAAGGAAGGAAGGAAGGAAGGAAGGAAGGAAGGAAGGAAGGAAGGAAGGAGAAAGAAAGAAATCTCTGAACTGGGTATTGATTATGATTTACATCAATTCTTGGGCTTTCTCACTGGTAATATCTATCTCAAATATGGTAAAATGGACTGAAATCAGCAAGTCTGCCATATGTCCTGAGAGTATTTCCCATTCAGTAGTCTTCATTTATCCATGAGCGTCATATGATTTTATTTGTGAAGACTAAACACAGCCTATGGGTAGGAAGAGTTCTTGTCAAACTATGTAGTTATTTAATCAACAACCTTTAAAATTTTCCAGCATGCAAATAAACAAGTACCTCCCCATCACCCCCCTGTTCCCCTACACATTTCTGCCTACTTTTAACCACTCACCACCCAGTCTCAATTTACGAACTTCTATTGTTCATGTTCCTCCTCTGTTCAAAATGTCTATCAAGTAAAAAACACATAGGGATATAAGTGAAGAGAGACTTTATTCAAATAATGGCGATTGCAATAAAACAGTGGTGGCAAACGGGAAGAGGGACAACCACAAAAGGGAGAAAGCTCAGGCCATGAGATCTTCAAGAAAACCAAAGATCCAGAAGAATGGACTTTCCTTTGCAGAGAGAAGTTACCCAGATTGAAAAGAACCAAGGGTGGAGTACGATGAACCCATGCCTTGGCTAGACAGTTGAGCAAGAGATGTCTTTCCTGGTGGGTGATTCTCATGGCTATGATTCCAAAGCTTGCTTATCCTTAGATGTGAGTCAAGTTTGAGGTCCTGAGGTGAAGAGAGACACTTAGCCACAGTTCAGGTAAGTCAAATTTATAGGCATTCTGGTCCCGTTGCCCAGTGGGGATCTGTTGTTCAGCTAATCACTTATGAGAAAAAGATGGGAATTTTAAGTATCTGCATCTGGCTTGACCCTAGGTAAACAAGGAGGTCATTGCCAAGTCTTAGCTAGGTCATATGGACCAGGATGGCTCATGGCAGTCAAGCTTTTCCAGAAATACAGAGGGTAAGGGGTTTCCATGGCCACTGCTGATTTCTAAGAGCACAGGGTTCAGGTCAATTTCAAAATGGTTGATTCCCATAGTTTTGCAGTTTACTCAAGTAAAACCCTTTATTTTCCCATGATCTGGCTTCCACCAACTCTCAGACTCACCTCCATTCCATCTCACCTGGGCTCACTGGCCTCCTCAGAGTCCATGCTTGGCATGTTCTCTACACATCCACATGATGTTCTCCCTCGTGGCCTTTGGTGTTTGTCCAAATGTCATCTTTACACAGAGCCTACCCCATCCACCTTATTTAATAAGATAATAACTCCTCATAACAACATACCCATCCAAGCTCCTCATCCTGCTTCATTTCTCTTCCTGGCACTGGTCACCATCCGATACATTGTGTAGACCTGGACAAGTTTGGTTCCTTTCCCACCAAAAAAAAAAAAAAAAAAAAAAAAGTAAACTCTAGAAGGGCACAGACTGTCTCCTTCATTTATTGCTGTGTCTTTATTTCTTATAAGTGTTAGATGATTGAACAAGCCAACAAATGATTAAAAGAATGAACAACTGAGTGGATAAAACTATTATATTGTTTTAGAAAAATTCTGTATGCAAATTCATCCGTAGTGTCTATGGAGTGATTTCTCTTAGGAGTCCTGGGAAAACAAGGACCACAGTGAGGGATACTAAAAAAAAAGAGACACATAAAACCTTGTGCTCAATTTCTTGCACTCTGAGTCAGTAGTTAAGTAAATAATTTATGAAAATGCATATGAAACTACTACCAAGAATTCCTGGTGCTCTACCAGATAATCTGTCTGTCTGCAGCATCACACTGAAACTCATCCAACCTACAGAGAAGTATAATGCATCCATAGGCTAAAGATGAAAATATTAAAGGAATCTATAAATATATTGAGAAAATAGCAATTAATTATGTTGTTAGAATAAATACATGATTTGTGTTCCAAATCTAAGTAGACTGGATTAATAAAATGTCACAGTGACATTTCTAATAATGATTGCACTGTGAAAATCCCATTAGTGAGCTATACCTGCCAAGAGAAAAGTTACAGAATATCAATTAAATAAAGAGGAAATTATCTTCTTCTTCCCCTCTTGTAGATAGCCCATGCATCTTGCCATTTTCAGTGGTGCCTAGATGTTTTGAAAATTAGGTAGGCATTTGCATAAGATTAATAATGCTTCCTGCTCTCTCCTGAGCCCCCAAATCACCGTGTTGCTTAACCCCTAGAGTTATCTAATATTTTTGAAAAGGAGAAGCTTATAATGATAAGAACAAATTAAAAAGGGCTTAATATGTCAGAAAGGATCATGGCATTCTAATACAAAGTCCTCTGTATTAATAAATGCACCTGCAGTATTCCCAAGATTAATGGGAAATATCTTGGCAGGATTCATTTGAGTAGTGCATTTGCCTGGTTATACTTATAGATCATCTTAAAATCACCTGCTGGAGCACAGACAATGATATCATAAATATGTATTTGAAACCAAATTTAAATTTTAGGGAAGCAATATCCATTCATTAAAGAGGAGGAAACAAATGCATTACAATGAATCTCCGGTAAATGAAAAGGCCTGAATCTAGCACTAAGAAAGAGTCTTGTATGTGTGTGAGGATGTTGTTATTCAGATCATGGCTCCACATCAATCGATTACTTCAGAAACATTCTTCTCTGATGGCTTTGTGGGTGTGGGTTCAATGCCTATACCTTGGGTCTCTTAAAATTGAGGAATCTCAATTAAACATCCTGCATCCTGGATTGAATGTAGGATCTCCATTTAGAAAGTCTGAGCTGGTATGCTTGCTGAGCGAGCTGCCTGATTTGGTCACCCACTTACAACAGAGTCATCTTTGTCCAGCTTGGGCCTTTCTAATCTTACAGGAAACTTGATTAACTGTGGAGGTGTTCCAGAGACTTTTCTGTGCAAATTAAAAAAAAAAAAAAACAGTGGAAGAAATCAGACATCAAAAAAGACATAGATATTATCACAATAATAGAGATGCCAATGGAAGAAGTCCCATGGAGCTCCCAGAAAGAAGGGGAAAACTGAACTAAGGACCAGTGGGAACCTGACCTATGTCAGGGAGTATTGGCACAGGTCAGTAGAGACCCAGACAGAGATTTATTTAGGAAAGCAGATACACATCCAAGGAAGAATGCAGGCCATATCAGGTGTAAGAGTTGTAACTTAGGGGGTTTCTGGCCCCTCTTTTAAAGAAACTTGGAGCAGGCATGTTGGTGTAGGTTTATAATCCCAGAGACTTGGCAGGCTGAGGCAGGAGGATTGCAAGTTCAAAGCCAGCCTCAGCAACTTAGTGAGGCCCTAAGCAACTTAGCAAGACCCTGTCTCTAAATGAAATCTATGAAAAAAAGGGGGGAGGCTGGGGATGTAGCTCAGGGGTTAAATTCTCCTGATTTCAATCCTTGGTACCAAAAAAATTAAAAATAAGGAAACTTGGTGAGGAGTATATATGGGAAGATATGTGGGGATGATATCAATCTGGTGATCATAAGACAATTTCTGGTTTATGGTGGTCTGGTCATTCTCAGAATCCTTAGGTGATCTTCGTGGTGCCCATTATTTGATTAATAAAAATGATGGAAAGTCCCCTAAATTATAGGTTCCTTGAATATTGTCTCTCTCTTTGCTTAGTCTATTTATTGGTGAGCTATTTAGCAATGCACATTGCAATTATCATAGGTGAATGAATTTATGCTTAGCTTTAAGATTTACAGATTTCCTAGGAATTTAGGAATGACAGAGCCAGGAGAGAGAGAGACAAACCTATAAAAGTATGTTGGACTTTCAATTAATTATATTTTCTTGTTTTTCCTTTGTGTCTCCTTTCTATACCTCTATCTTCTATTTCTTCTATCCAACCTGAGTATAATTCCATTTATATTAAGATCAAGAACAGGCAAAATGTAATTAGGGTGATAACATTCAATATAGAGGTATATAATGGCATAGTGGGTTGAAGGTGGCCCCTTCAAAGACACATGCATACCCTAATCCCCAGAGCCAGTAAATGTGACATTACTTGGGAATAGGGTCTTTGCAGGTATGATTAAGTTGGACATCTTGAGAGGAGCTTCATCCTGCATTATTCAAATGTGCTTTACATCTAATGATGAGTACCCACTAAGGGGCAAACAGAGAAGAGAAAGGGAGGCACGTGAAGAAGGAGGCAGAGGCTGGGGTGATGGAGCCCCAAGCCAAGAAAGGTCTGGACTCACCAGACCTTCACCCTCACTGAATATTAGAGGATAGATTCTCCCCTAGAGCCAGTGGAGAGAGCACAGATCTGTAGATGAAGGCTTTGAACTTGTGGCCTCCAGAACCATGAAAGAATGATTTTCTCTTATTTTAAGTTATCAAATCTGTGCTGATATATCAGAGCAGCCATAAAAAACTACAGAAGTCATTATCTTCTTTCTATGGGGAGTTATATGATAAACTGGAAAGACATACAAGAGAGCTCAAAGAAGAGAAGGAAATGTTCTAATCTTGGCTCAGAGGCAGCTACCAAGGGTTTCAGCTTGAAAAGCAATCAGAGAGAGATTCTCCAAAGAATGATGATGTGTATTTGGGAATAGCAGAGCACTGAAATGGAAATCTGCACTTCATGGCAAACTAAGGGTATATTTGAGGAGGTTGAAGTGTTGGGAAATCTTTAAAGACAAAACTGAAGGCGATTACATCAGATCTCTTGAAACAATAATCTTTCTCCACATTGATTACCAGGGAAGCTACAGTCTGAGGCTGAATAGACATTGCTGGACAGATTTACTTGTAGAAGCACTTTCTGCATAAGGTTATGGTGGTCTCTGTGTAAGCCTGTGTTTCCAGCAATCTTTTGTGATACTCACTATCAGGAAATCAAGCATGAGAATCCTTCCTTCATAACCTCCTGGCTTTATTTTTATTTTGTTGTTGCTGCTGATGTTAGCTTTGACTAGTGACTCCAATGTGTGTGTGTGTGTGTGTGTGTGTGTGTGTGTGTGTGTGTATATATATATATATATTTTTTTTTTTTAACAGTACGCACTAAGGTACAAAAAGAGAAGGGAAAGAAAGGCTTGTAATCACAAGACAATTTCTGGTTTATGGTGATCTGGTCATTCTCAGAATCCTTAGGTGATCTTCATGGTCCCCATTACCTGATTAACAAAAATGATGGAAAGTCTCCTATATTATAGATTTCTTGAATATATTGTCTCTGTCTTTGCTCAGCCTATTTATTAGTGGGCTAATTAGCAATGCACATTGTAATTATCATAGGTAAATGAATTTATGGTTAGCTTCAGCTAAGTGCACTTTACTTACCTTGTTGTGTGTCTGACAGCCCTGGGTACCAAGGCACAGTGATCTGCATAACAACCTCTCAGTCAACAACAGGCTGCATATTTGATGTGGTCCCACAAGATTGCAACAGGGCTGAAGAATTCCTATCACCAGGTGACTCTGTAGCCATTGTAAGTCACAGCACAATGCAGTGCTCATATGTTTATGGTGATGCAGGTATATATCTTCTATGCTGCCTTTATGTACTATACATAATCCTTGATAATGTGCAACTATGTTACTGATTTAGATATTTACTGTGCTATACTTTCTGTTATTTGAAAGTCTATTCCCACTTATTTACAAGAAAACTCCTGTAAAACAGAATGCTGTGTTATGCTGGAGACAGCCTCATACATCTTGTGTTTACTACATCTTTTAACTGCGTCATTCTCTCTTTGGCTGGATTTAAATCTGTGTTGTTTTTTTGATCATGGCCCTAAGAGCAATAGGCAACACCTCCATACAGACCTTGTGGCTTCTTAGGTTTGTGTAAGTACACTCTCTGTTCAAGCAACAATAAAATCACCTATGGATGATTTTCTCAGACAGATTCCTCTTCATTCTGAGAAGCATGTCCATATGATGACGTAAGAAGATAATTTTATTTTATTTTATTTTATTTTATTTTATTTTATTTTTTTATTGGTCGTTCATAACATTACATAGTTCTTAATACATCATATTACACGGTTTGATTCAAGTGGATTATGAACTCCCGCTAAGAAGATAATTTTAGAAGTAAAAACAAAGACTCGAAATTCATCCTAAGGTTTTTAATAGACAAATATCTTCTTATAACAGTATTAGATAAGTTTCTCTTTATAAAATGATTATGCTGTTACCTAAATCTTGGTCCTTGTCCCCAATGCCAATTCAATAACAAGTACAAGGTTTTAAGGAAAAGCAAAAAGAAGGTTTATTGTTTTGCTAGCAAAGGAGAAACCTAGGGGACTCTTGTCCCAGAGGCTGTTCAGCAGCAGCAGGAACAGGGGCCTTTTAAACAGATGATTCAAAGGCCACACATTCTCTGTTGAAGGAATTGTAATTTACTTGTTAATTTGGGAGATAATCATTTCTGAGATCTTCTGGTACCATCCCCAAAGTCTGGATCACTGCCTTCCTATGGTGGGTATGTCCTCAAGGTCAGATAATTCTGCCTTGCATGGGGAAGAAAGGTAATCTTGTTTCCCCTGAGATTAGGGATGGGGAGAAATTAGGTAGGAACAGGGAGAGAGGAGAGAAATGAACATCTTAAAAATAAGATGCAGTGGCTGAGCAGCAAGGACTATATTCAAAGCATAAAGTGGACCACTGTTAAAATGCTACCCAAATTGGTTAAAAAGGACTTGTTAAAATGGAAACACATATTTTAAACTGCGACAGAAAAACTGGGTATCATAGATAATGCATTTCTTATTTTTAAGACTCATCTAAAAAACCCTTTATTCATTTTGTTGCAATGTTGATTATAATTCTTAAAATCTTAAGTAATTTTATGATTTACCCTGAATGGGATTTATTTTAATAGTTGTCTATTTCTTGTTTTCTACATGGAATATCTCATTTTCTGCTTATCAGCAATCCAGTATACTTTGAAATAAAATCTCAAAGACAAAAATCTCAGAGAGCTTAAATAGTTCCTTGAAATGTAAATCCATTTATTTATTTATTTATTTATTTATTTATTTTCATTACACTTTAATTTGCTAAACTATATCTAAACTTGTATGATCTCGGAATTGAAACTCACAAAATTCCAAACACTTAAAGCCTTACCAGAAATAATGTCTTGATTGTTCGGAATACAGTTAATTATACAATAGTCAGTCTATAGGGAAAATCATTATTTCTGTCGATGAATCTCGTGTTAAAAGCAGAAATAAAAAAGACTATAGATACCAGAATGAATCATATTTAAGTTAAAATAAAAAAGAAGTTTTCTATATGCATCATGTTTCATTACATAAGTGTATCTCAAAACTGATAAATCTAAGGAAAAAAAGAAAAATGGAGAGAAAAAGGAAATTGCTTTTAATTAGCTTCAAAAAAAAATGGCCTAAGACTGAACACTAGAATTGTAATCCATTCCACTGCTGTCATATATTTAAAAAAATAATAATCAAATTAGTAAAAGATAAAAAAAAATACCAAAAGACAGTTAAAAGGAGGGAGAGAATAAATTCTACCAAATATCTTACATTGCATATATATAAAAGGTTCACTTTTGGTAGAAATAAAAATCGATACAACTGTGATAGAGGGCAGTTTGTCAATATCAGACGGAAACACACATGCATTTACCTTTTGACCAAATGATCACATTTCTAGGAAATATTCTGCACATATACTCATACGTGCAGAAAGAAGTTTGTACAAGGTTATTGATTCCAGTATATTGTCACAGCAAAAGTTTGAAGAACCTGAACATCTATCAGTATTATGTTTCATTCCTACAATGAAACAATGGAAGACACTCCTTTTGTATTGAGCTAGTATGATTTATTGTTGAGCTTTAAAAAGTTAAGATGTATAACAATAACTCTAATATGCTATTTTTAAAACAGAATTCATGGACCTAGTTGTTGGCTCAGAGTGCTGATAGGTAGGGTAACAAAAGAAAAATACTTTCCAATGTACCTTCTGAATTTTGAACCACCTGACTATTGTATTATGCATTCAAAGTAAATATAATAAGAAGCTAACTTAAGTAGTAAATTAGTGAACATAAATAGAGAATTCTTTTTAATGAGTCCAAGTATACATAGGAATTTAGTATAAGATAAATTAGTATTATGTGTAAGACAAACTAATCAAAGTGCCTAGAAAAAATGTGAACAAATACCTTATTTCACTAATTTCACCTAGTTCATTCTACAATGAGTGAAAAAAATTAATGTTAAAAAATAAAACCATGGGGCTGGGGATGTGGCTCAAGTGGTAACGCGCTCGCCTGGCATGCACAGGGCGCTGGGTTCTATTCTCAGCACCACATAAAAATAATTTAAAGATGTTGTGTCTACCGAAAACTAAAAAATAAATATTAAAAAAATTCTCTCTCTCTCTTTAAAAAAAAAAGTAAAACCATTAAAGTACCAAAATACAGAAGGTATAAGCATGCTTATGATTTAGGGAGTAAAGAAGACTAAAAATCATAAGGAAAAAGTCTGACAGATTGATTACACATTCATAGCCAAAATAGACAAAACATAAAAGCAATGAAATTTTCTCACAAATCCATAAGCGGACATCTAAGGAAATAATTTGAGGCAATAATTGGCAGTAACCACACCACGGAGAAAGGCAACTTCTAAAAGCAATAGATTAGGTTAAGATAAGAATAAGAGTAAGAATAGCACTGAGTGAAAAAAAGAAACAGAATATCTATAAAAAATGACATTTATGTAAGTTTCAAAGTACCTGCAAATGCTGTAGACATTTTCCAGATACAAACAAAAGATCTTCACTAAACCTGTTGAATGGCCACTAGATCGGAGTGAGAAGAGAGTAATGGGAGAGGGGAACAGGGGTAAGATGGCATACATATACATGTCACAGAGAGGGATACTGTGTGGAGTAATGATGATAATAAGCCACATACAGGGGCTTACAATGAATTCCACTTCCTGTTCCTAAAGAGAAAATATTTTATAAGATAGAAAAGAGGAAGGTAGGATGGGAGAAAGAAATGATGCAGGGGGCAGAAAAGGAGAAAAGAGGGGAAAAAGGAAGAGAAATGTTGCTAAAAAGGACATATGATTTTATATATATATATATATATATATATATATATATATATATATATAGTGTGTGTGTGTATATATATATATAGTGTGTGTGTATCTCAAGAGATGTCAGAAAGAACAGCCAATCATCAACAGTGTTCCTCAGAGTCATCCCTAGGAGTGAACATTCAGATGCTTTTGTAATTTTTACTTTAATACTTCATTAGTATCACTTGGCTATTCCAAATGAGATGTGTTATATGGCTGATCTGAGAGGAGGGAATGCCATAATTTGGGGTGTGGGAAGAAATGATACTCCAGGCATAGCAGATTCTGTCTCCTGCTTCCCTGATGTTACTTTCATTTAAACAGCGTCTCTAGTCATTTTCCATTACCCTCCCATATGTCAAATGTAAGGCAAGTGTGGCAGAAGCAATAATGATTTGGTTATGAAATATTGAAATGCATTATTAAGATGGATAGAAAATCTATATGATGCTTCTTCTGTAATTAAAGACAATATCTAAGTATCAGATACAAGTCTCCTGGCTTGAAACCAAGCCCACAGGGACCCTTGCCCAAATTCCTCAAAAGCTGCTTGTTCTCCTGCCTGCTTTGAGTCACTTCTGTTTCTACCAGTGCAGGCAGGGAAGCCCTGGCCAAGTCTCTACCATTTCAGGCAGGTTTGTCTTAGCAAAGTGAAATGAAGCCTGAAGTGATGTTTGGGGTGTTTGACAGTATGAATAATTCAACTGACAGCACCCACTTTTTTTCCAGAATCCTTGCATTTTTAAATTGTCTATTGCCCAAAATCTATGCCACCCTGTTTGCAAATAGGCTAAAAATATTATCAGAAAAGAGCAGACAAACACGTGCAAGCTGGGTAAGTTTGCCTTAAATATGATTTATGCAAATCTTGGAGGTCCTTTGTACACACAGAGACACAGTTGAGAAGAATATTGTGCAGAATGGTAGGACCAATAAGTTAAGTTTCAGGAAATTCCTACTAACATTTACTAATATCCAAGTAGATATATCCACCTAGCACCTAATGAACTATTTATATATTCTCTTAGAATCCTCCAAAGAGGTAATACCTACTATGAGATCAGTTTAATTAGCCTGGTTTTACAGTTGAGTTAATTTGAGACCATAGACATTAGATAACTTGACCAAGGCCACAAAGCTAATGAACGCCTCAGCTAAAATTCAAAATCAGTTATTGCGTGGTGTTTAGTGTTTCAAGGAGGAAATCCAGGCATGGACTTTGCTTTCTCCATGCACTTGAGTCCTTTAGGTCACAGCTATGTGAGCAATTAACCTTCCACAGTCCTAGTACCTATGCATTGTCAGCTAGATACTGCCATCAAAAATTATTCGATGAAGATATGGCTGTTTATGAGGTCATGTCTTTAAAAAGATATTATCATAGCAAATTAGTGGAACTTTCCAAGTCCAGTTAATTTGGCACAGCCCTTGAGCCCATAAGTCATTTGGGAGAAAAGAGATGAAGTAAGAATACTCACTGGGATGCACATTGTATATTTATCACCATCAAGTATTACCTCATATGGTTTCTTGCATAAAACTTGGATAAGATTAGAATCCATTTTTTTGTGAGTGATAGAGATAAATTCATCAAAAGGCACACACTTAGTATGATTGGAATGATAAAGACAAACACTCACCATGTGAGGATAAAGCATAGAACTATTATCCTATTGTATTGTCTTAATTGTAATAATAGAAATGAACTGACACTGAAAAATCATAAGACCCTGGCATAGATAAGTCCCCAACATACACACACACACACACACACACACACACACACACACATATGCATGGACAACACAGGCCCTAATAATATTTTATTCACTGCAAAGGAGAATTTTTTTTTTGGTCTGATTTATCACATGCATTTCATGCAGAGTCAAGGAAATATGGCATATTTTTCTAAGGCTAAATAAAATATACAAATAGTTGCTGCTTTGGAGATTCAAAGCGCATAAGCCCCCTTTGTAAAAGTAATTCTCCATGAATTAGGAAACAGAACATTTCCACTCCTTTTTAGGCACCCAACCTTAAGCCTACCTTGCCCTGTGCTCAGATGAGTGGTGTATCTGTGAGATTACCATGCACTGAGACCACATGGAAAGACTTATTTTCTGGGGCACATTATCTCATAATTCAAAATGAAACATTTCAGAGGAGAGGATTTTAATACATTTTCCAAAATCATTTTAATTTGACACAATTTTCTTTTCTTTGGAAAGCTTCCTGGTTGGATAATATAAAAAAAAGAGTGTTAAAAGCAGAAGTCTCAAATGCCAGGGGCCAAAATTCTCCAGACATGGCCAAGCTAGGACATGCCCCGTGGAAGCTGAGATGCCCCTTTCTGTGGTAGAACAGCATATTTACCCACCAGTAACTGATGTGGAAAACTGGGCTCAATTTTTAACTTTTGTCACATTTTAGTGGGTACATGCTTGAGGGGGAGACAAAACAGAAACATGGTCAAGAGATTGCATGTTTTATTTAAATGGGGTCTCACTAAGTGGCCAATGCTTCCCTGGAACACATGATCCTCTTGCTTCAGTCTGCCCAGTAGCTGGGATTAGAAACATGCCCAGATTGCAGTTTTGATAGGGCACATGTAGAGTAAACCTCCACTAAAACATTGTTGATTCTTGATTGGATTTGGTTTATTCTAGGTCAAATAATTTCCTCTGTAACTTAAGTAAACACAAGAAAGTTTTGGTAAGCAGACACTAGTTCTGTCTATCAAACATCTTTCTTAAAGAGGTCCCAGTATACATACAAAACAATAACCTGCTCTTATAAAGTAATGAGTCACTTTAAGGAACTGGACTTGAATGTTACCTTTACTATTTTCCAGAAAATACCTTTAAAATTTTTATTAAAAAGTTGGCAAAATAGAAAACAGGGAATTGGTTTTACTCTGTGTTCCAGTATGGTAGGGGTACCATCTTTATTTTTTCTATCACCTTTTGGAAATTAAGAGAATATATATTTGGGGGTTGAAGAGGGGAAAATATCACTACTGAGGTTTATCATTAAAACCAAACCTCTGGGCTAGGAGATTTGTGCTTTTCTTTTCCTGGGACAAAGAATGGCACAAAATTGGGAAATCAGGCAGTAAGAGAACGGAGAACTACTGACTAGTTTCTAGGTTAAGCATTTCACGCATGGCTTCCTTTAATGCTCACAGTGACCCTATGATTTGTATGTGTTTATTCTTCTTTTACTCACCAGGAAGCTGAATTTCAAGACAATTAAACAATATGTGAAGATCAAGCAGCTTTTATATCACTGACGAAATTTTTTGTTACAAATCCACCCTGTACTTACTTCTCCAAGCCCAAACTGTAGGAGCCATACTTGACTCCTCACTTGTTTTTAGACACCACCACTGAATCCTAGAGTTCTGTGGATTTGTTTTAATTGGTGCATTATAATTACATAATAATGAGATTCATTGTGATATATTTTTACATGCACAGTTCAATCCATTTTATTCTCTGTCATCTCTCCTTCCTTTTCCCTCCTACTTCCCTCCCCTCATTCCCCATCCACAACTTTATAATTCTCCCTTGTATTTTCATGAGCTTACAACCCCCAAATTCCTGAGCCTGGCTTATTTCACTCAATACAATAGTTTCCAGTTCCATCTATTCTCCTGCAAATGACATAATTTCATTCTTTATGGATGCATAAAATTCCGTTGTGTATATATATCATATTTTCTTGATCCATGCATCTGATGACAGACACCTAAGCTGATTTCATAATGATCATTGTGAATTGAACTGTTATAATACATGAGTTTGCATGTATCACTATAATACAATGACTTTGTTTTGGAAAAGTATCTAGGAGTGGTGTAACTGGATCATATGGTAGTTTGATTTCTATTCTTTTCAGGGACTGCTATACCAATTCTATAGTAGTTATACTCTGGGAGTATGTACACCAGGAGTATGTAAGCATCCCTTTTCCCATGTATCTTTGCCAGCTTGCATTGGTGCTTGCTATTCTGACTTAAAAGCAAAATGAAATCTCAATGTGTTTGTGATTTGTATTTCCCTGATTGCTAGAGATTTTGAGCCTTTTTAAATATTTTTTTTTTGGAACTTTGAATTTCTTTTTTTTTGAGAAATGTCTGTATTTAGTTCATTTGCCTACTTAGTGGTTGGGTTATTTGCATTTTTGTTGAGTTTTTTTAGTTCTTTATATGTTCTGAATTTTAATCCTATGTTGGAAGAATAGTTGCTAATGATTTTCTCCTATAGTTTCTGTCTTTACACTTTTAATTGCTTCCTTTGCTGTGCAACAGTTTTTAATTTGGTATCATCCCACTTATTAATTCTTGGTATTTTTTTCCTGAGCGTAAGGAGTCTTATTGAGGAGGTCACTTCTTGCAATTACTTGTTGCAGTATTCACTGTTTTTATCTAGCAGTTGCAAAGTTTCTTCTCTAATTCCTAAGTCTTTTTTTTTCAAGTTTTAAAAAAGTTGTTCTTTTTAGATATATATGACAGTAGATTATATTTTGAAATACATACATGGAGTACAACTTATTCTAATTAGGATTCAATTCTGTGGCTATACGTGATGTGGATTTTCACTGATCATGTATTCATATATGAACATAGGAAAGTTATGACTGACTCATTCTACTATCTTTGATATTCCATTCATTGTGTCAACAGGACTAGTCTGACCATCTCCTTTATTAACTTTCCAAAATGAGAATCAGACACTGTTATCCCTCTACCTACAGTCTTGCAATGATTTGTCAATGGCTGGTCCTGGATAAAAATCTCATTATTATGTAGTTGCTTAGAAAGGCTTTGTGGTGTTCATAAAGCAGTTGTCCCAAAATATGATTCCTTTACTAATAACCTCAGCAATGCTTGGGAACTTACTAATGATGGGAATTTTAGGATCCTGCCCCAAACCTCCTGATCAGCATCTCTAGCAGTGGTGCCCACGAGATTCTGATGCAAGGTGAAGGTGGACACCCCTTCTCTAAAGGCGAGCCCAGATTGGCTTGAAAATAGCAGAGGAGACCTGGAAAAGTACTGAGACCTCAAGCTCATCCCTGGGGGCTTTGATTTACTTGAAATAGAGTGTGACTGAGAACTGGATCCTTTGGTGGTTTTTGCTATCTCCTATTTGTTGTTTTGTTTTGTGTTTCCCAACATGATTCTAGTGCAATCAGGATAATATCTTCCTTACGTTAATTTAGGTCATCTTATTCTTCCCTGGTCTGGGCAACTGACCTCTATATTTTCTTCTTGTATTGCCTGACATCCTCTGTAGAAAAAGTGTCTGGTGGTAGGAACTGGATCTGACCAGTTTAGCAGAGTCCCAGAACAGTGACTTCGACATAGTAATCATTCAATTAAAAGGCATAGGAAAGAATGAATGCTGACTGCTATTTAACTAATAAGTCAGTACTACGATTCCTGGTGAAAGCAATAGCAGCCTCTCTCACAAAATGGAATTTTGCTGAAAAAGTCCACATTTGCTTATTTCAGCCATCTCTAAAGACCTCTCCTAAGCTTCAGACTCTTCTATTTTTATCAACTAGGAGTCAAAAGATTTAAAATAGCCCACTTTTCATCACCATTTACACAACACCATCCACCTGTTCCACACTAGAAAATAAATGTGGTTTCTATCTCTATCTTTTGTTTTAATTAGAATGTTACAAAGCTTTGTAGGCTCAAATTTAAACACCATAAGAATTTAAGAAAAATTTCCTCTCTTGGTCACTAGTCCCTATAAGTCCCTTGATTGTACATCTTAACTTTGTAACAACTCAAATTGCATGCAGGCTGTATGAGTAGTCTTTGTTGATAAGAACTATGTTAATATTCACCTTATGCAATCCAAATATTTGACTACAGTCAAATAAGGTTTGCAGTAGTTTCTTATAAAGCTACATGATGAAGAAAGGAAAATAAAGTCATATACAAATTCAGTGTGACACAATTAACAGAAGGCTTACCTAGCTCCTTTAACTCTAAAAAGGTAGGATACTGAGAAGAACCACTTGAGGGAGAGTTACAAAATGCAAATTTTCTGCTGAAGAAAGAGAAAGGTAAAAAAAAAAAAATGACTTAGCAGAGAGCAACTGATCACCATAGTAACAAGAGTAAACTTGGAGCCTATTGGGAGTGAAATACCACACAGTGAGACAGGGCTGACCACAGAGCAGGGAGGCAGGAAATCTGGCCTTTTCTGGGTTTTTTTTTTTTTTTTCCTTTCTCTTCTAATTTGGAAGAGAATGGCAGGGGAAAAGCACCTATAAGGTGAGTTTCCCCAGACCACCCAGAACTAATAGAAAAGCATTCCTCAGTAAGCAGTTCTGCCACTGTCATTATCACCTGAATTGACCCTGCTTGCTTATGGCTAGAGAGAAGAGGCAGGGACAGTGGTCTCTCAGTACAGTAGAGCCCCCTTATCTGTGCAGTATTCCAAATTCCTCAGTCCCACAATGGTTCAAGGCTCTCTGTTGTCAAAGCAGTTATGGGTTTTAGTGGCTTATTGAGCAATTAAGGAAAAGAATGAACCAATTCAGCTTTTGTACTGTCTTCAGGCCCCATGCAAAGGGAAAATATGTACCTTTTGTTCAAAAATCATTGAGAAATTCAAGGAGGCAACAGAAAAAGCATGAACTGAAGCACAAGATCCTTCCATGCCTGAGGTCTGTATGACAGCACAGGTCTCACATCCACAAACACCCTGAGTCAGAACCAAATTCGAATGACAGGGAGGTCAGTAGCACATAGTTCTCCACGTTGACATTCAGTAAGTATTGAATGGTCTTAATTTCTGTTCCAGCTGTGACATACAATCATAATAAATCTGTATCTAGAACTTATAAAGTTCTATTTTCTCAATAGTTTGAATTGTTGGATAATATTTTAGAATTGTATTGATATACTTAGCAAAAGAGTAGCAGGTTGCTGGTATATTAAACCAAGGGGACAAAAAATGCTTTATTTTGTTAAACCAAGAAACCAGTGGATATAAAATTAGGATAATTCAACACAGAAGAAGAGTTGGAGGGGAATGGAGAGGAGAAAAATGAATGTCCTGCTGGTAGGGCTTATAGTCACAAATACACAAATCCACTGAGAAGCAGAAAATCTTACATTTTTATCTCTTTGCATATTTAATCTAGCGTAGGGGTATAGGCTGGTGTAGCCTGACAATAAAAGTTAGACTGAGTGAATAGGTGAATTATTTCTCTGCTATTGTTTCAAGTTGAAATGAATGTGGTCCAAAGCATCCTAGTTCATTACAGAACCCCTTCACACCAGGTGCATGCATGCCCCACTGACTATGTTACAAATGTGCTGATATTGAAACTCCTGACACCCTCATCCCTTTGCCTCTGTGTGCTGTTCACATTTTTATCACTTTCTAGATGAGTTATAGTATACAAGAGGTTCGAAAGCAGTGGCTCTGATTGTGGAGATATATAGAAACCCAAGTGGGATTTTCTAGTTACTGCTTATGTGGATGAAGTAGTGTGTACTCTTTGCAGAGTGATAAAGAAAGTGGAACCAAACATTTCATGCTTCTACCTTGGCCACCGGTAGCCATACGTCAAAAGGAATTGCATAGTGCCAGTGGATGAGGAGGAAACTTTGGAAAAGCAAAAGAGGGTGCTGACTGCTTACCCAGGTAAAGAAGTAAGACCAGTTCTGCCACTGAACATTCATCAGTGATCATTTTGAAATATTTCCAGAGTACACTGCCATGGCTCAAAATGAGCTAAAACCTAGAGGAAGCTAGGCCTTCGGTGGCCTCTGCATTTATCTTTTGCTGGTTCACTTGCATGAGGAATATCCAAAAGCAAAGCTAACGCTGATGCAGAGCAGACAGGAGCCCTGTCTTTCACTCCTCTGTTTTAACATAACTGATGCAAAATGACTTTTGTGAAAGATTATACAGCATTTGTTCCCCAGATCTCCTGATGAGGAATTGGACATTCACACCCATCTATATTTATGTGAAGTTTTTAATCAGCCTCCTCCTCCTCCAAATCATCTCTATCTTCATGGGTAACAGTGGTTGGTAATTGCCCCTGTATTCCTAAATGGAGAAATGCAGGTTAATAAAACAGCAAGAAAACCCATCACTGGAAATTTAAATCTAGGACATAAACTTTGACACAGAACAATATGTAAAATACAAAGAGGCAAATCAATGTAAACTCAAAAATTCTGGAACATAATATTTATAATGGGTAATTAACAGTGTCAGTGTAAACTTACAGTAGAAGAGCAAATGGGCCCACCTACTGTGCGAGCTGCTTCAACCTAATTTGTTTATGGCTCTTTGCACACGTTTAGCACTTGAACCATTTAAGGATCTCTTCTTTGGGTTTCAAATATGCAAATCTACAACTTGGCTATAACCAGTGCCATTTTGCAATGGGGAAAAGTTTATGCCTGTAGTTAGTTTTTGTTAATAAAAACAAAAGGGAAAGGACACATAACTGATACACATGTTCCTCTCCAAAGGATGTGAAAGATAAAGTTTTGCCTTTGGTAACATTTCACCATTAACTTTCAGCTTTGTCAAAATAGTATGTAAGAAGTTATTGACATCAGCCAGGCATGGTAGCACATATCCTTCATCCCAGCAACTCAAGAGGCTCAAAATAATAAAAGGGGTTGAGGATGTAGCTCAGTGATAGCGGACCTCTGAGTTCAATCCCTAGTACCAAAAAAAAAAAAAAAAAAAAGAAGAAGAAGGAGTGGGGAGGAAAGAGGAGGAGGAGAATTGGTTATAACTAAAATATTTTGTTTTCTTCATAATATAAATGGAAAAGAGCAGCAAATACTTCTCAAATATGACTTAAGGCTTCTTTCAATAATGAACAAAAACTACATTCAAATTATTCCTTTACTTTATGAACCAACACCTATGTCTCAATAAAATATATCTAGTGTTTAAATATCCCCACTTAGAAAGAATAAGTGTATCAAAAGAAAAAGAAATATGCCTGTGAAAAAAAGCTGATCTTTCCTAAAATTATTATTGCTTTTAAACCACACAATTGATCTTTTGAGAAAAGTTGAGTTCCAATGAGCAAACCATTGATATCATGGCTCCAGGAGTAAGATTCGAAATATTTAACAAAGTGGGAAGATTTGTGTCACCTAATAAGAATGCTATCCCAGAGGTGCTTGCCTTGGTAGTAGAGGAAGACTGGTGGCCCCCAGGAGGAACTCGGGCTGGAGGGGGTTTGGGGTCTGGGAAGCTCCCAGAGTCTTAAGGCAATATCTGCTTGGCTACTAGTACAGAAGGATTTCTGATATTTAAGCTACTCGTAGAGCTAAAAGGTGCTACTGGTTGATGTCAACCTGGTGTGATTCTTACCAAGGAGATGTAATTTACTCATCAGTGATGCTCAGCCAAGAGTGGCTTGGATTTTGTTAACAAGCAGATCAGCATTCTCCTATCAGTGTGACTTCAAATGTGTGAACTCCTTCTCTAGCAACCAGCTACCGACCATTACTTGTATTTATTTGTTGCAGAACAAAAAAATCAAAACCCATGAATAACATTTCACTGGTCAGTTTGCCCTCTGTTGCATCCAACTGGTCCTTAAAACAAGAGAATGGTGATCACTAACTTTGCTAATCTTGGAAGAAAAGTCAATTACCATCACATAAAAATGGAAGTAAATATAATTAGTACTATAGTAGACTTTTATCTCAAAAAGTTTATATGTTGTTTCTTTCATTCTGCTAGAACTTGAGGTTCTTATGTTTATTAATAAAAGAAAAAATCCTTGTTCCACCAAATAGATGTATGAAGATCTCTAGAATAAAGTTGAAGGAATAGCTCATTTTAGAGAATAATACAGTATGAGTTGCAGATTTTTAAAATAACATACAGGAATTATAACAATCCACAAAAGATATATTGGCATTGCCTTTAATTTTAACATTTTACTGCAGTTATAGTTTCAAATAATTAAAATCAGTTGGCATGATCATATGCATATTTTGATAGAGTTACATGTGGAAGCATGTTAATAAAATATCAGAACAAATTATAATATGAAACCACATTTAATTAAAATTTTCTAACACATCCATATTCATTAAATTATTTTTACCCTTTGGTGTCTGTAATTCCCTCCTGATCCATCATACTTACTAATTTAGAAGGTACATGAAAGAGAAAATAGCTGTTTTCTGTTTCATATTGCAATAAAGTGGTACTAATTGTTCAGTTTTGCAACAACCATTACTCAGGACCTAAATGTTGCCTAAATGTTGCCTCTGTAAATTTCTCATGAATGCACTTTGAGACAAAACATGAATAAATACTGAAGTAAGTGGTTTTTAGTACATTGTCCTTAGTAAGTTATTTTGGGATAAGAGGTAATAATGAAGAGACTTATCTGTGTGCAAAACAACAATGAGCTAGGTTTATTTATTTATGTATTTTGGTACTGGGAATTGAACTCAGGGGCACTTGACCACTGAGCAGTATGCCCAGCCCTAGTTTGTATTTTATTTAGAGGCAGGGTCTCACTGAGTTGCTTAGTGCCTCACTTTTTGCCAAGTCTGTCTTTGAACTCGGGATCCTCTTGGCTCAGCCTCCCAGGCAACTGGGATTATAGGCATGCTCCACCACACCTGGTGAGTTAGGTTTATTTGAGACATGTGTTACTAAAAGTACTGTTGTGAGTAGAGTGGTTTGAGTGTCAAAAAAGTGGATGTCCACCTGCTGTCCAATGACCCCTGTGATCAGATCCTGCCTGGAGTGAGAGTGCCTACCACTGTACTTTTTGTGTTAAATACATATGAACATCAGTAGTCATTTGTCCAAGTATCACAAGTGCTGACTGAGGATCATTGTTAGAATCAATGGCACTCATAGAGACTCATTTCTTTATTACACTAGTGTTAGAAATAATACATGTGAAAGCATAGATCCTCGGACCCAGAAGTGGGCACTACTAGAGAAACAGATCAGGGCATTTACTAACATTCAGGGTAACTTGGTAAGTAACTTAGATAAAGCTGAGCACCATGGGTGACATATTTCCAGGTCAAGATGAAGACTTACATAGGTACAGGGACCCCAGACTTAAAAGGGAGTTATCTATCCATTTCCATAAAGTCACAAAGCAGTGTTTCTATCAGGTGGAAGAAGAAACTCTATGTCCTTACTGAGAGAAGAGGTCTGCCCACATCAGAATGCCAAGGATGACCAATGAACTTGGGGGCATTTTTCTGGTTCTAGAAAGATACGTAGGATGTACCACTCTAAAGACAGAATTATAGTCGCTTCTGTTTTCATTTGCCTCTTTATTCAAATCAGTCCAAATATTCACTGAGCACTCTATGAGTTTCCTAGGGTTGCCATAACAAGTACCACAAACTGGGTGGCTTAACATAATAGAAGTTTATTATGTTGATGTTCTGAAGCCTGGAAGTCTGAAGTCAAGGTATTGACAGTGTTGGTTCCTCCTCTGTTTTAGGTCCCTCTCCTAGCTTGGGATAGCTTCAGGCATTCTGTGACACCATATCTTTAAATGGTCTTTCCTCTGTATGTATCTGTCTTTGACAAAATTTCTCCTTTCTATAAGGATTCCATCATATAAGATTAGGTCCACCTTAATGATCTCATTTTAATTTTATAATATGAAAACCTTATCTTCCTCTTAGCTCATGTTCTCAGGTATGGGTAGTTAGATCTTCAGCATCTATTTTCCGTGGGTGACATAATTCAACTTGTCAGTGTGCAGGTTGACAGGTACCGTGTGAACCATTTACGAGTGGTTAAGGCACGGTGTCTGCCCTGATTGTGTTTAATAGTCTGGTGGACAAAATAATCATTAAGATAAGGAATCATTTTTTAAAAATCAACTCTGATTGATGGATTGCTACCTCTATGCCTGAGATTATGCTAAATGTCTTACAAGCAGTTTTTCAATCAATCCTCCCAGAAACATTAGGATGCCAGCATTAGGATTTTTACTGCCTTTAGAAGGAGCTTCATAGAATATATTTAAATTGGTCTAAAAGAAAATATTTGAAATTCTTTAGTCCAAGGAGAAAGCTTCTCAGAAAAACTTCATGAGCAAATTCACAGAGGTGAGGACCCAAAGAACGTGTATAGAAATGGAAAGAAATCTAATCTGGTTTTCAGAGAGATAAGATAGACAACCACACAGTTCTTCAGCTTGATCTATGCCACAGGCCTCTCAGGCCTGCCTGAGTTTCTATGATTTGCAGCATGGGATTCTGGTGGCCACCCATGCACTCCCACCATGCAACCCAAGAGTGGAGAGTTGATAGCACCCACGTGTGTCATTCTTAAGTGATAAAGGGGGAGACTGATAAGTCATATTTCCCTCTTTGGCATCCTAGAGCACAGTTCTGAGACACCATCCATAAGGCTCTTAGAAGGTCCCTGAAGAATCGAGTGCCAGTTTCCCATGGTGGTGGCCAACTCGGTGTCACAATCTTGAGTCTTTCTTTCCTTCTCTAGTTTACTCTTCTGTCCTCTGCTCCTGCTCCCTCGCATCACAATCCTAAATGAAACTCTTATACAAAATCCTCGGCCTCGGGTTCTACTTTTAAAAAACCAAGATAATTGGTATCAGATTTTATTATTCCAGTTTCAGAGATGGAAACAAGTGACCTTTTCAAAGCCATGAACGTAAAGCATGCCCAGAATTAGCACCTATGTCCTTTAGCGTCCTGAGGAATATCTTCCCCATAAAGAGGTCATTCAGTCTGAAAACTCCCATTTATCATTTTCCTGGATAAGCACCTTTAAATTTCTTGCATGAGGAACAGCATTTCCTGCCCCTTTCTGCATTGTCATGGCTGATACAGAAGAGGTGTCGCTATACTGCCCTGCCAATACCACAGGACAATTTTCTCTAAGGAAAGCTTAAAAATAATTTTATCTGGAGTTAAAACTTAAAAGGCAAGTAATGTAAATAAATGCAAATTCTTCTGTCTCTAAGGGTCTTCTTATTGTTTAAAAATAATGATAATAAATAAAGAAAGAAAGAATTGCAACAGAAAGAAATGAACTGGAATTAAAATGAAAGGGAAGAAGAGTAGAGACATATGAGTTCGAGGTAATTGCCTTTGTCACCACCCAATTAAAAGTGGAATCAAGGGGGCTAAAATTGTTCCCTGCTTTTAGATGTAGACTTTTATTCTTTGGAGAAATAAATATATAGATGAGGTGCTTCCTCCCACAGTATCCAGAGCCATGTATTTAAAAAGATTATATGTTAAAAACTTTTGTCTTGTAATTCTTTTGTTTTTCACATCTTTGTCCTGAATAAACTTTTTGTTCTGTAAAGGTCACCACAAATTCCATAGTGCAGGGAGACTGTATTCTATTAATGGCACTAAAAGCCACACACAAATGAGTAAATTGCTATCTAGGTTAATTACAGTGGATGCTCAAATGCACTCTATTATCATTCCATATTTCATTAAGATGCCATAATGTATAAATAATAATCCTGCTTTACCATACTTGATACTCATATATATGGTGGATATACCTAGAAAAAGATTTAGCATTATACAATATTTTTAAAAACACATAGGGTTTCATTCTTTCATTTACCTTGATTTTATGATGTATTAATATTCAATGGTCTTGTGGCTCACCTAATCATTCTCTAATTTTCTTTCTCCCTTTTCCACGGGCTGCCTCCTATTCTTCCAATGGATAGAGTCTCATAATCCCATAAAGAAAGCTGCTGCTCAGCTACCTTGGGGATTTCTAGAATTAGTCAGAGCCAAGAAAGTGCTTGGGGAAGGTGGATTCTGCAAAGTGCACTCCTATTTTAATGTCAAACCAACTGAGAACTCACGATGCTCAGACTTTGTGAAGCAATGCATATAGGAGCCTCTCTTGCATTGGGAGAGCTTATTTCATAGAGAGAGATGGAGCAGCTCCTAAGCAAGGACTCCATGCAGTAGCCTCAAGAAGGTTTAGAAAAGAGTGGGAAGGTTGTTTTCAAAGAGCCTATTTTCCGAGAACATGCTTCCCATTGGGAGAAAGGGAACTTTCTTTTATACAGACAGCTTTTCAGAGGAGGCCCTGTGATGAAGCATACTGTATCATGTTTATGGGCAGCTGCCTCTGTGTATGAGAAAGAATATTTAGAAACAGGTAGATATTTGTGATGCTAGTATATAGTAGTGAGTCTGTGATGAACTGCTAGGTTTGATTTTGCAGTGGCTCCAAATCCAAAACTTGGTGTTATCAAAACTGCCTGCTTCTCTACCAGGTCTTTTGGTATTTCTGGCTTTGAGACATGGGGAGTCTGGTCTCTGCATCAGAAGCTCTCCAAACATGAGGACCAGATCATTCTGTGTTGGGGGGCTGTCCTTTGCATTGCAGGATGTACACTAATATCCTTCGCCACTACATGCACTAGACCCCATATGTGCCCAATGTGACAGGCAATGATGTCTCCCGACACTGCCAAAATGTCTGCAGGTGTGTGACAAAATTGCTCTGACTCACAATTACTGCTTTATATTACCATCTTCTCAGAAGGATTCATTGTTAAGGCCTGTGCCTAAGTGTGGAATATAATGTAAGCACATGGAGTTCTATAAAGAGTAATTTTCTTAAGATAAAATTTAAGGCCAATACATATAGTAGTAAAGGAACATCAAAGGGAATGGGAATCTCTGTCCCTGCCACATGCACCTGTCCAGTAGAGTGAAACTGGCTTCCTGAACTTCCTCCACTCTCCTTTTGAGTTCCATTCCAGGCAAGATTATCAGTCCCAGGTGGATGGTGGGCCACAGCTCAGCCTAAGACTGTCTCTTTCCCTGAAGGACTTCTTGGTGATTATAGGTAAAGCAATCTTAAGCAGCCAATTAAAGCTAAAAAGAGGGGAGCTTTAGAGTTTACAGTTGAATGATAGATGGGAAAAGGAATGTGATAGCTTAAATAAATCTGTGGCCATGTCTGTGGAACACAGAATAATCCATTAGGGTAGAAGATCACAAAGAGACCTCTCAAGGGGGAAAAAATAAGAAAAGAAATATTGGAAGGAAATTGCACAGAGAAGAAGTGAATTTTTTTTTTTTTACTATTACCTGAAAGCGTAATCTCTATTCCCAAAAGCAAGTAAAAAGATACACATGAGATTTTCTTATAAAATAAAAGTGAGAAAGAAAAATGCTACAGACTCCAACGCAGTGCATACCAGGTACTTAAATGACTTAAAAATAAATAGAGGTCTTTGACTTCTTGGTGCAACATCAGCATATTATTCTGTTCTTCTAAGAGCCTGCATCTTTGCCAGAGGCAAGGGTCATTACAAAGGAGAAAAAGAGGTCATGCTCTTCTAAGGGGAGTATATTTTTAGTACTTCCTTCCCCACTTGAAAATAATGTTTTATTTTAATGTATTAGCCTTATATTTTAAAGCTGATAATAAACTATAAAATATCTGAAAAGACTTGGAACATTTTTTATAAATAGTCTGGGAATTGAAGACTGAAAGTCCTAAATTTTCTGAAGGCACGGTTTTAATATCTCTGAGTTCTAGTATGTAAAGCATTGAAGATAGATAAAATAAAGTTTATTCATTTGTTCCAATAATTTAAAATTTAAATTATTTAAATTTAAAGTTCACAATGTCTTCAATCCTGATGTTTTTGTGGAGGGTAGGTATTTTCCTAATTTGTGTTACTGTGTAGAAATCTGGACACTTACAATAACCTTATATACTATTTTGATATGGTGTTTTGCTCATGAGGATATAGCTATCACCTTTATGGGGGGCTTCCCTATTGATCTTGCTTAGAGAGATTTGAGCATTGAATTTTGGATTTGAAAATAATTTCTATGGAAGTTAATTAGCTCTTTGGTGCTTTTCCCTTTGAATGACATTCAGAAAATAGGAGAGTCTGAGCTGACACAAAATTTTAGATGAGTTTGCAATAGGGAAATTACTTTTTTATGGATGTCGATACACTAATACTGTTAACTATCATTAATTAACACTGCCTGGAGAAAATCCCAGCAGCCATAAGAAAGTAGTATAGTTGAATTCTACAAAACCTCAGCATGCACACGGCACTGGTCAGGAAAGGGAGGAAATAAAGATTCCTGAATTTTAGTGGGAAAGCAGGACCTTTATAATCCAAGGTGAGGTTTTCATCATCCATGTTTCCTTCCTCATTCTGCCAACTGGTGAAAAGACAGAAAGTCCAAGTGCCTTGTTCTTCCACTTTGCAAACAACGAATGCAGTCCTCCCAACTCCCTGCATTCTCTTCTGTCCTTGGCTGAGTCCCCACTAGTTCCAGACCTCCCCGTCCTGTATCTCTCCAAACTATACCCCTGAGTGTGAGCACATATGTTTAGTAGAGCAGAAGGGCCTGAGGGTTGTTGGCATCTGTCTTGGAAGCCAGTGTTTTGTTGGATACCCACCATGTGTCTAGGGAATACAGAAGCTTTGGAATCTCTTTCTGAATTTACAGCTTCCACAATGAGATACTGTTCCAGAGTGAAACCTAACAACTGCCAAAAACTCAATTGAAATCAAATTGTGCATAACTCAATCACAAGATGATGAGTTCTATTTATTTAACTGCATTAGCCACAGTCATTCTAAGGCAGTGCTTCACTGTCATGGGTCGCTTGGTCTCAACATGGCCTGTGGTTCCACTTTCCTTCTTCATGTCTTGTTTGGGGGTCTAGAATCCCGAACATGTAAAGGCCATTCTTTTTTGAATTAGCAGGTGCATATTTGGTTCTGGTTCTATCATCAGATGTAGCCTGTTCCTCTCACTCTGACACTGGACAGGGGAAGAGGGGGACAAAAGGACAATGACAGGACCAAGAAGTGTGCTCTAATAATAACTCGATCCCACCCACTATTCAAAATGTGGCCACCTTTGGACCAGAGAGTTCCAGTATCCTGAAGGCTTGATGCTTTCCAGGACTTAATGCTTAGTCCCCTTAGCAGATAACAACCTAAGGGGCATATCTTCTGAAGTGAAATTTCAAGCTAGAGACTTTGGAGAATAGGAAAATAATATGGCCTTCTGTGTTTCCCTTGATAATCAGAACATTAAAACTTCAGATCACCCCCGCTGTCTGTGTGAAACACCAAGTACTTATACCTCAAGTACTATACTGACCACTTTGACAGGGATTTATTCATCTAGAAATGAATTACATGACACAGAAAGAAAATTGGTGCTGGATGGTTTAATGAGAAAAGCATGACTCTGCAGTCTAAGGTGACTTTGTAGAGGTACCTAATTTAAATGCCACCAGTCCTGGTCCTGTTTGCTTGATGCTACTGCTATGGCATTCTTAATGCTCAGACAGAAAGTAAAACAAGAGTCATAAAAAGGACATGCATATATTGTCTCCTTTTCTCTTATATAATCAAACAATGCAACTCAGTGCCCTTGAAAAGTTATTTACTTCTTTTCCTGTCATAGTTAGAATTCTAGTGGAATTAGAACTCCAATTATCACTTAAATAGTGGTAATAATTGAAAACTAGGATAGATAACTTATGTGACCTACTTACCTTCAAAAGTAATTCCCCGACAATTTGCAGAATTAAACAGCAGACCCATTGTTTCTTTTGTAAATTAATACTTGAAAAATGAAGGAAAAGCTATAGTTTTAAAAATTAACTCAGATTTTTATTTTAAATTAGCCTTGGAGATGATCTCAGAATATTATTCATGGTGGCAACTTTCAATGATGATAGTCCCTTGAAATGAAGTGAAGGCTTCATTTCAAGCTTAAGTGAAATAAGCCAGTTCCAAAAATCCAAAAGCCAAATGTTCTCTTTGAAATGCAGATGCTAACTCACAATAAGGGATGAGGTTGGGAAGAATAGAAGTACTCTGCATAGATAAAGGGGAATGAAGGGAAGAGAAAGGAAGGGGAAAGATAGTAGAATGAATTGAATCAGACATTAATTTCCTGTGTTCATATATGAATACATGACCAATGTAACTCCACATTCTATGTAACCCAAAGAAGGGGAAGTTGTACTCCATATATGTATGTCAAAATGACATTCTACTGTCCTGTATAACTAATAAGAACAAATTAAGAAAAAAAGACTAGCATTTAGACTAGTCATTTCCAAACACAGATAATGTGTTAACTAGAGAAACCATGTCCCCTGGAGGGTGACAGAGTATTACATGGAGAAAGCTGTGAATAGTTGAAAATCTCCATGTTCCAAAATCACCACATAGAAAAACGTTGGACTGAATAGTTTTACTTTATTTTATGCAATAGAAACATGTTTTAAAAGTTTTAACTGTCATTGTAAAGGTATAAATGGACCCTAACTTTGAAGACTTAGTTGAAAATTTCCTGTAGTAAATCTTATAGAAAATCATAAAGAATTTTGGAATTAATATTTATACTAATCTATAGTATGATTTGTTTTTTATAACTTCAAGATTGATATCTTCTTGTTTAATGTTATGCAATGAAATATTTTATGTATTTCTTCAACATATTGGTTAGACCTCTAATAAATTTAGAAGGCAAAAGCTAAAGAACATTTTACTACAATCATTTCTACTTTCTGGATCTCTGCTGCACATCCTATGGAGCTGGTTGTAATAGCAAGGGATGTTGGATGGTCTCACAAGTCCAAGAACCCATGTTCTGGGCTGGAAGCCCACATAAAAGCATGAATTAAGTGCAAGTGAGATGGAAGAAGCTGGTGAAGAAGACCCTTTTGTTCAGGCAAAAGGGAATTACACCTCCAAGGGACATGTACCAACTAGACAAAGTGCTTATTAGGGAATAGGGAGTTTCTGACAACTTGAGCAAGTCATGGGGCTCTCTGTGGAACTGCTCATCATCAGCACCTAGCCTATACCACACAGGTTCCCCAAAACATGTTATTGCCCTTGTAATCACCAAGAATCACATGGGCTCTAATTAAACTCTTAAACTAAAAGAACAAGACCACAAAATTGAGATGTCAGCTGTGCTAGCTATTTGTAAACACATTACTTGGAATCTACCTGGATGCTTCTCCATCTGATTTACTCAAAGGTCTTTCAAGAGGAATTTGAGTCTTGAAGTTGTATGAACGTTAAACCATTCAGGGATATCTATAAATATACAGTGTTCCATGTGCTTGAGGCCACAGCTTTAAATGTAGACTATGACTCAACCTGTAGCCACTAGTCCTGGAAAAGCCTTTGCATCAAGATGGTATATAAACAAGACCTACTAGAATTGCTCCCAATGACTTTCAGATTCAGTAACTGTTTTATTGTGGAAAGCTGTTAGAGAGAATTAAACCTCTTAAGCATCATGGTACACTATGGTGCCACCCCATGGAGTACTGATTGCTCTTAAAGGCTAATGTGATTATGTGCCACCATTAATGGTGAAATGAGAAAGTTTCAAAACACTGTCAGACTCAAATAAAACAATTCCCCTCCCTATCTCCTAAGCCTACTTGTATTTAAGTTGCAGAAAACACCCAGTGTTTCTTATTTAAAAGACTGACACTCTACTTGGTTTATACTTTGGGGAGCATTCTAAGATGATACTTTGTGGCTAATGTGCAATTAAGCCACCCAGGAAATCAACACCTTTACCAACTGCTACCTTGTCTCCATCAGTGAGGGTTCTCCAGGGCATATCATCTGACAATGAGGCCATGAACAGAAGAATGTTGGAAGTAAAAAGAGGATGAAGCACTAACACAAGGGCAGACCTGAGCAACTTCTGGAATAGGAAGATAACATGTTAGATAGGGAAGAGGGCAGACTTGGGAGGCAGAAAGCCTGGATTTGATTTTAAGGACCTTAGCTTCAGGTCAATCACTTAATCTCTCAGGTCTCAGATTTCTCACCTGTAAACAGGAAGACAAAATTTATCTCAGGAGGGAGTGATAAGAACTAGAACAGATACATAATAAAAATTATAATGGATACCCTATAAATGGTACCACTATACTGTCATTATGAGAAGATTTGAACAGTTCTAAAATTATGGTTTCAGGCTACTCAATTCCATAGTGAAAATATGCTTATTAAAATTGTCTAGGCCAAACCAATCTCAGCCTATGTCACTGCCTGTCTTCTAGGGAGGACAGCAATAGACAGCAGAGGAAAAGAAGCTAGCACCAACAGTGAACATGCTAAAGGCAAACCTGATGGAGATAATGAACTTATTCTTTCTCTGGCTTTAAGAATGAGTGTTGCCTTGCAATTATGCCTGATATTCTTTAACACTCTACTAAAGTAGCACTGAACTCTATATACGTGTCTCAATTCTCTTCCTTTGGTTTGGTTCATGACTTCTGGGCTCTCTTTCCACTCTTTTTATTATCCTTCTGATTGTGTGTTTGTAACTCAGTCAGACAAAAGATAATACAATCTGTGATTCCAAGGATGTAAGAAGTAAATACTCAAGTGCCAAGCACCATATTTGCTAGGTGTTTTACATACATTAGTTTCCCTAGTCTTAGCAACAACCTTGAAGACATAGCATTCAGTTTTCAAATAAGGAAACTGAAGCTGCTTTTCATTCAAGAAGATTCCTGAAAGTCCCATAGTAAGGAATTTACAAAGCTCAAAACTGAATCAAGGTGCACCTACCTCCTTCCAAATGCTCTTGTTCAATGCTCTGCTCCTAGACATCCCTAAATGACAGCCTATGATAGTTTGAATCATAAATATCCCCCAAAGACTCTTGTGTTGAAAGCTCGGTCCCCAGCTAATGGTGCTATTGGGAGGTGACCAAGCCTTCAGGAAGTGGGACCTAGTTGGATGAAGCCAGGTCTTTGGGGTATGCCCTTGAGGGTATATTGGGATGCTGGCCTCTTCCCGTCTCTTTTTCTGCTTCCTGGTTGTCACAACCTGAGCAATTTTTCTCTGCCATGTGCTGCCACAGGCCTAAGGCATTGTGGCCAAGTGTCTGTGGACTAAAATCATGAGGCAAAATAAATTTTTCCTTCTTTTAAGTTGTTTATCTCAGGTATTTTTTCCAGCAACACAAAGCTGACTGATACAGGGTTTTTGTTTTGTTTTGTTTTTTTGCTCCATTTCCTGTTTAATTGTTTGTTTGTTTGTTTGAACTGCCTGTGAATCCAGAGATAGGAGAATCCAAAAATAGCACCCCTTTTGGTGTAGCCCTGATAAATCTGTCTTGACAGACATAAAGAGAGTGTTGGACCAAAAGCGACTCCAATGTCCTACCAAAGGTACACTAATGACCTATGAAGAAGCTTTGGGATTCCCAATTCACACTTGTATTCCATGTTTGAGGATCACACAAGTGAATACTGCCTTCCTTGATTGGAAATCAATCATTCTAATGGTATTTTGTGAATCCCTTCCAAAGTCACCAAATTAATCTGTTGGTCATGATTTGAGCTCATGTTGTTAGAAACTTGCTATTATTCGTTAAATTTTTGCCTTTTCTTCCTTGGTATGAAACTAGACTATCTCCAGCTTTTCTGGCATTTATGTGGGACTATGTGATTGAATTCTGACCAATGGAATGTGCTGGCCCCAACAGATAGACGACAGAAGGGTCCTATAGGGAACAAACTCCCCCTCCCATCATAATGCCCTCATATTCTCTGATATGAGCAAAACACAGATTTCTATTGACTCAAGCCACTAACATCTGAGAAATGCTTGTCACAGATATCCTATATTCTCTAATACCATCTATTTCACAAATTTAAACAGTGTTTCTTAAATTGGAGTGATTTTTGTCCATTTAGGGATATATAGAAACACTATATTTTTTTATGGTCACAAATGGGAGAGGGATAATATTGGCATTAATGAGTGTTGGCCAGGAATACTTTTAAACATCCCAAAAAATGTAAGACCATTTCACACAACAAATAATTACCCTGTCCAAAGTATTGTTAATGCCAAAGCTGAGAAACACTGATTCAAGTTAAGTTTTCTGAAAGAAAGATGATAACCTGTAGATGCTCAATAGAATCTTATGGATTGACCGATTGCTTTGAGTAAGAACTTAAGAAAAAATAATAATGCTGTCCTCATGCCAACAACATTTAAAATAAGAATCTAATGCATTAGGGGAAAATTCAATGTCTTGGAAATATTCACTGTTTAAATTTGAAAGCTTCTGTATTAAAAAAAATAAATTGTTGGTTACAGAAAAACAAATACCTTTTATTCATAGAAGGAGGGCAGTTTGGTTAATTGGCATACTACACTTAAATCCTAAATTTAGCCATCTTAATATTAGCACTGTGTAAAAGTGCATGCCATTTACCAAAACATTGCATCTGGGAAGTTAAAGGGTGCTTCCACCCTGGAATCTTAGTGCCTGCTTTCTCTGCAGAGGTTTACTAGTTAAGCCATTTATGTCCCTGGAATTGGACTGAGGCCATCAACCCCTTTTAAATGTGACATGGGTACTACCTATAGATGGGATGCATGCATTTGAGTTGGATTTGGATTGGATTTCAGGTGGCAGGCACAAATATAATCAAATCCTCTTGTCTATAGTTTCCTGAAACATTCTCTGAGATAACCCCTTAAAGCATTCAAAGCTGTCCTTTCAGGTTTTTATGTGGTTTTCATATATCAAACAACCTTGATGATGGTGGCCTCAGCCACAGACAGAGGTGAAGAGTCACTTTCTAATTCTCTTCTGATGACACTATCTAGACCAGTTGTTGGTAACATGTTTCCTGACCTTTTAATTCAGTTCTTGGCAGGTGTGTTGAGTATTTGCTACTTTCCAGGAACTAAACTTGATTCTAGAGACAGAAAACCAAGACACTATCCTTACACTGACCATTTGTCTGTTTTCAGGATTAGCTCAGCTCTTCTCTTGTTTTGTTCTCTGCTCTAATTCTTGCCACACAACAGAAGCCCACTGTGGATGCTCCATGCACTGAGTGCCTACGCTGGTCTGCCTGAGTGACCCCCCTGTCCTCCATCCAAAGCAGGGCTTCCACTGTATCACCAATTGCTCTGCAGAGCCCTATCCACACCATAGCTATCAGAACCCTTCCACAATTCAAGACAAGGAATTTAAACACTACATCTCAACTCCTTCATCTGGAATGTGGGAATGACAGTGGCCCATCCTTCTTAAGTTTACTACTAAGATTAAATGAGAGAATATCTGGTAGTTAACTACTAAGGACATGCCTGGCACATGTAAATGGTGTTCCATATTGATGCCAATAATGACATTCTTACCCTTTACATTCTCCCTTCCCCTTCTCCTCCAGGAAAATCAACACATTTTGTGCTGTACCCCCTCATGGTTAGGTTCTCTGAGTATACAATTATTACTCTTTAAATCAATGAATCTATACTAATTCACTAGCAGAAAAAAAGATTTTGAAGTATCTCAGGCCTACTTCCATTTTTCTTTAGTTTCATCTAGGGAGGTAAACAGAAAAAAGTGTTTTATCAGCCATTACAGTATAATTGAATTATAGAATTTTGTTTTGAAGTTGGGAACTTCTATTTAGATTATAAGAAGAGAAACATTTTGAGATTCCTACTTATATCAGTTTTGGTTAAATCTTTTCAGCTAGTTAGACCGGGCCACCCACATGATATAGGATAACCTGCTTTACTGAATGTCACCTAACTATAGCTGCTGAAGGGCTTACACAATATCCTTCAGCTATACCTGAGTTAGTGTTTAATTGAATAAATGGGTTCTATAGACTAGCTAAATTGACATATCACACTGACCATCACACTACTCTGAATGGAACATGTGCTTTTGTATTTATTTTTCATAGAAATCCCTCAGGGTAGGAATTGTCTTATCTTATAAATGAGAAAACTATGATTTTATGATTTGAAAGACTGTGTCATCAGATTGAGTGACAGATACCAGAATTTGAACCTTGTGTGATTGGCTCCAAAACCTGATTTATATGTGAAGTATAGCTTTTCCTTCCATGTTCTTGGTTCCTGCCTTGGACTTTAGGCTCTTAATCAGTAGGCATGACACATATGTCTTAGCATCTCTTTCCAGGTACATGACAAAATCACACTCTGTTTATTGAGGGCTTGGCCATTGTTTTTCACATCCATTTCTCTGGTTATATTTATTAGTATAGAACAATTTAAGCGAACAAAGTCCATTCACTCAAGCTATAATATGTCTGTGCAGTTTTTTGGCATTCTGCTATGCGGGAAAGATCAGAATATGTGACTATGCTGACTAATTCACACATGGAGATGTCACCTATCCACACAATGGGCTCCGAACACCCAAGTTCTGTCTGCTTACTACAGCTGTGGTAATGAGGCAGCCTATGCAGCAAAATGAACCTGACTTTGAAGGATTTTTCTCCTCATGAAGAAGAATCCCAACACCTCTCACTGCTTCACAGAGATTTTTTTTATGTTCTGATCTGGGTGGCTACATAAGATACTATAACTACATATCTACACAAGTGCATAGACCATCTGATAATCCAGTCACACACATTGTCAATCCTTCTGAGCCATGTACAATTTCCCCTTAGGTCTTTATATTGTTTACCTAAAAAAAAATTCCATACACCTATATATGAAATCAAATATGCTCTTTTGTTTACTAAAAGAGGAGCTATTTTTAAAATCACTTGCTTCAAAAACAGCTTTTTAATATATAGTTTTATATTCTGGAACAGTGAGTGATTTTTTGTTTGTTTGTTTGTTTTTTATTTGTACTTCTCTTTCTTACCCCAAAGCTATTCGGGAGTTGGTAAAAAGTTCTGATTTTGCTGGGATGATTTTATAGTAATTGACAGTAATAAGAAACCTGTCTATGTCAGAAGACTTCACTATTCTGGCCTACTGTCTACGAGAGCCCAACGTTGGTTCCATAGCAGGCTTCTTCTCATGAGTACATCATTTGCCTCTAAGATATTTCAGAGCATCGGCTGTTAAGATGTTTTCTTGACAGGCAGCCAGGCAGTCAAAGACGACTATTTGTTTTCTCAGGAGAGGAAAAAATTCTTCCCATTTATCACCTCTATCTGTGTAACACAGATGAAGGATTTATTTGTTTTCTAATCAAAGTATGTTTTATCCTTTGTGGAAGAAAGGGTATCTATTTTTTACATTGCACTAGACAATTTATTTTAAAAAATTTGTTATTAGCTCACATAGAAGGCCAATATTCTCTTCCTCTAAGAACAGATGAGGTAAATAGCTTGCAAACTCATTAAACACACAGGTACTCATGTGCACACACACACACACACACACACACACACATAAATTCTCTCACCAGAAAATGATTTTATGCCTCTGGCATGTTTTCATCTGATAGAAGGTTTGTGTATGTTGTGCCCATTATTTTTCAGGTTCTCCAAGCAGGAATTAGGTCAGCCAGTCACATCTAATCTGAACTGCTCTGGTATTTCTGTCCAGAGTCCTCTGGTCCCACTTTCATTTAAGTAACTTCCATTGATAGTATTACATTCACATACTTTTCCTTGAATTTCCTTTGAAGAGTAAAGCTCTTTTTTTTCTAATTATTTGATGATTTCCTCCAAGAAATATTAAACTACTCAAAGACAAGGAATAGGCTTTCTTAAAATTTTTCAGACTTTCTTCATGCTTACAACATAGAATCAAAGAATAAAGATAATTTCCTGTTTATTCACCTCAATATCAAGTTCTTCATTCTTATAAAGAGTTAAATCAGGGGAAATGACTAAGCAGGAAAAGTTAATGGGAAGGTAATTACTCTAGGGTCAAGTGTTTAGACTCAAGCTAGGGAGAGCAAAGTCATAGTCCATTCTAACCTCACTGCACCGATGGAAATTACCAGACCACCTTTTACTGGAACAGCGAGAGTCCGAGGACATCAAGAGGATAATAGAACCAAATGTCCTCGTAAAAGTCCTGCACAATATGATTATTTAATTTATTAGGAAATTATTGAGCACATCTCACCCTAGCTCCTTATCATTGAAGTTTAATTAGAATATCAAGTGATGGAAAGAGAAATTTTAAAAAAGAATTTTTTCTGAAAATAAGCCCAGTAAAGGCTTTTTTTTTTAATAAAGCAATGACAATTAGTGTTTAAATAGAAAGAAATACACAAATAGGACTCAGTTTGGGTTGGGACAGATATGAACTATATATCAAGATGCTGTGGCTGAGAACATCCTGACTCTTCGTGAACTCTAAAGAGACCTTGGGAATGTTACAGATTTCTCAGAAGAGCACTAGCTCCGGTAACTATTGATCTCTTGCCAGTACCAAAAGATTTACCATTTTAATTCAGATTTTCTATACTGAGACAATATATGCCAGCCAAATTTGGAAGTAAATAAAATGGTGACATCCATTGCCACATACCCATGTCCTCATTAACTCTTTGAATATGTTACAGGCAGGCAGGGAAATCAGATACCTCCTTGAGAGAAAAAAAAAAAACATTATGGAAAAGGACATGATGGGAACAATCATGCCCCAATGCTCATTAAAAGGTCATTAAACAAAATGATCAAAGTGAGCACAATCTATATACAACTGAGACGTACCAGTAGCCACCCAGATGTATTCAAATTCCTTCCCACTGGGGTAAGAACTCCCCTAACATAAGAGATTGACTGGGTGTCATAGGCTGAGAGGCATGAGCAGAGCTGCTGTGTGACTGGAAAGAATGGAAGGGGGTTACAGAGAAGGTAGTAGAGAGGAATCCCTGGACCCGGAACTATCACTGGAAGTGGCTGTGTAGTAACACGCCTGCGCCCTTCTCCAGTCGACAGAGGTAAGGCAGGTAAACATTTAGCCTAAAGAGCAACTCTGAGTGGGAGAGATGGCACCAAGAGGCAGTTACATGGAAGCAAGCTGGTAGAAGGCCTGGTCCCACTACCTGGTCACTTCTACCAGATGACAGAGAGGCTGACTAAGGACTGGGAACATGCAAAAGGCTGAGGTTGCAATGAACTGGTAGGTGGCAGCTTTCTTGCCAACTGATTTTCTCTGGAATTGCTGTCAGTGTCACAGGATTTATTTTCCTTCTGAGAATTTACAAGAAAGCCTAGCTCTCCAATCATCCCCAATTTGGGTTTCTCTCCTTCTCTCTCCTTGGGCTCTCACTACTGACTCACATCGAAAATAGTTAGGGAGGGTTTGGACCATGTTCTTTGGGATCCTATAGATAAGATGGAAATCAGCCTGATCAGTTATTAGCTCAGGACAACCACAGGGCCATTTTGTCTGTACTCCTAGATCCACAAATGCTAGCTTTCCAGTTTTGGTGTCTGAGTCTCAAGTAATATTTATTGTTCTTTTGTTTTGTTTTGTTTTGCAGTACTGGGGATTAAACCCAAGCGCTTGTGCATGGTAGGCAAGTGTTCTGCTACTGAGTGATAGAGCCCAATCCCTCAGTATCAAATTTCCTACATCCAGGTGAAATAGCAACTCCTTTCTTCCTCATCCTCCTCCTGTAGTCACTGTTGAACAGAGCTCTGGATCCAGGTGGCATTTCTACCCTGTTGTTGGCTTAGAAGGAAGGAAGGAAAGAGCAAAGGAAAGGAGGAGAAGGAGAAAGAAAGATTACTCATGGTGACTAAACACATCTGAAAATGGTCATACACAGTTTAACAGCACCGAAAACACCATCTTATTCCCCATTAATCTATCTTATTTTATATAAAAAGTCATCATTAAAAAATAATTTGGAGGCTGGGGATACAGCTCAGTTGGTAGAGTGCTTGCCTTGCATGCACAAGGCCGTGGGTTCAATCCCCAGCACCACAAAAATAAACAAATAAGTAAAAATGAATAATAATTTGGTAGTTCTTATTACTACAACTGTTACTATTAATACTCCTCTGCTACAAATACTATTAATATTTAAATGTAAATATTAAAAATTATAAAGGCTTCACAATTCATGTACTTTAGATAGTTACTACAAATTTTCACTTTTCACAAACACTCTCTTTTCTACTTCTTAGAACTTTACAGCTTAGGTTTCATTGTGCATAGAAGGTCTTGAGACTCAGAAAAGTTAAAAATTTAATGAAATTCACACTGATAATAAATTTTACAATTGAAATACATCAGCAGGTTTTGGGATGTTTTAAACTTTGCTCTTTGCACTTCTGCCCACATATATCAATGTTCTTTCTTTTACTTGCCACATTTTGAAAAATACAAATATGCCCTGATCAGGTTACTGATTTATATTAGAATTCCTGTGCTTATCCTGCTGTTGAAGAACTCTAATGTGATAGAATATGCATACAAGAGCGGGGGGGGGGGGGAAATACCAAATAGACAGCTCTGAACTTGGCAGTCTTGCAAAGGGTCAGGCTTGACTAGAAACAAGAGTATGCGTGTTCCAGTAGGTACCCTGTTAGCTGATATATCACAAAGAAGTGACAAAGCTCAAGCTTCTCAGCTCATTTCACAGATGAGAATGCTGAGGTCACAGCTGTTAAACCTGTCCCCCAGCTGTATCCAATCAGTGGCAAAGCTGAGTTTTCTAACTTTCTTCCAGAATGTCTCCCAACCCCCATCCTATATCTATGTGATCAATTGCATAAATTATTCATAAAGCAACTGAACACATTGTTCAATACCTACTATGACATGCAACTTATTAATCAGAAGAGTTAAAATTAACTTTCTCCACCAAGAAGGAACACAGGAACAAGTCATTTTTAGTAATCATGAAGCTCTGTCAGAAATACAACTCACCTTAAAAATGTGCTTAGGAATTATTAATATGCTCTCACATTCTGATTCTCCCAGCTTTCTGAAGCTAAGATGTTGCAGGAGGGCCTTGGCGGCTTTGATCACAGGCAATCAAAGGGGACTTTGTGTAGCTTCCAGGGAGACTTTGTTGCCGGAAAAGTCAGAGCTCTGCCATTCAGAATAAACCATTACAGAACTTCCCTGCATCCTTAACTCCAAATCAAATGAGGATCAGAAGGCTGCTGTTGGCCTCCAGCTGAGTGTGGTTTTAATTTTCTTATCTGCATTTTTCTTTCCTGCCCATTTCAGAAAGGTGTTCACCTGTAGATTGTTCTTTGGCATTGCTCACTTTCATGTTCACAGCAAGGAAAACATCAGTTGTCTCCACCCCGCAGTTTAGCACTTTGGATTCTTACATAGGTTAGAAATTTGGTGGGCTCCAAACACATATTCCCTTCTACTTTTCGAAATTTGGATTTCATACCAGGTGGATTATTTTGATGACCATCCAAATTCTTATAATCTAATCTTGCTACGTCATTATAATTGTTAATGTAAAACATTTTATGGGGTCACCCAAGTTGTCTCTGGCCAGATTTATGGAACTGAAAATCGTCATTGATTTAGCTCATTTCTACAGTTTGAGAAACTTGAGTTGTGTGTTCTCTTAGCTCAGGAAGGTTAGAAGCTATAAAATTTTAGAGGAATGGTGCAGATGACCAGAGGGGGCTGAGAAAGGAGAATTTCCTGGTGACAAGAACAGTAGATCCCCATAGTGCGGCTTAAGCCCCTGTGATTCTCCCTCCCTGATGTCTCACTAATGACTTTGGTCTCCTTGATATGCTCTTTCGGGGCTGATTCTCTTGAAATTAACTTGGGCAATCTTGGACAAATAGCCATTCTCTTGAAATAATAGCAGAAATGATATCTTGCTGAGAATTCAAACAAGATTTGTCTCTTTTTGCTAGGAGAAAACACAACAAGTCACCAAACCCAAGAAAGTCAATGAACAGAATTAAGAAACAAAAGGCTCATTTCTACAGTATTAGCTAGGACTCAGGACAAAGTGTTAGAAAAGTGAAGGCTGTATGTTTATTCTGTTGTATTGTTTTAAACAGAGAGAAGGGTTGATCCAAAGTGTGTAATATGTAATAGATGATTCCTTCTATGAGCTACTGAAATTGATGTCTGTGATCATTTTTCAAGTTTTCCACTCTCTCTTCAACTATCTTCCTTCCTTCGCCTCTTCTTTCATTATGGAAATGAAAATAGCCATTGATTTAACTTCTTTCTATCCTTTGGGAACTTTGAGTTGTATGTTCTCTTAACTTAGGAAGGTTAGAAACCTCACTAACCTTGACCCACACCAGAAACCAGATCATAATTAGGGATTTCCTTACAACCTATGAAAAGAGAACATACCAAGATTTTGGGAGATTAATCCAATGTGTTAGAGTGGGATGCATCCTACTCAGAAGATTATGCTTTCTTACTGGCAAGGACAATGCCCAATGGCATGGGCCACATTACTTCTGGAACTCTTTTCCTGAATCCTCCTACAGTTGTGCAGGAATTTGTTGAGAATAATATTTTCTTAGTTCGCTGACATATTTAGGCAGGTTGTAATCAAGTTTTGCAGTCTTTGGAGCTCTTTTGTTGATTTAAGGCAACTGTGATTCTCCACTTTTATTTATTATTTGTTTGGCTCACAGTTTAAAAGAGCAATTGTGTTCCAATTATTTTTAAGTTCTTGGGAGATGCCTTATGATGTCCCACATAGACTGACAAAATGTACCATTATAAAATAGTTTATTGAAGTGCAGCCTTGCAAATTCCCTCTAAGTAAACCTATAAAAAAATTGATTTTTAATCTGATTGGAGTGTAGAAAATGGCTAATGGCAAATGATAGTTTTTCTTTTTGATTGATTTGTATAGTAGTATCTTGATGTGAAAAATAATAAAAAAAAAACTCCTGAAAGTTACTCTGAGCATTGAAAGAATGACGCTCTAAATTGCTTCTATGGTTGTTCACTTTCAGTTGGCAATTTTATGGCTTTTTTGTGTGTGTTGTCTTTTCTAATGTCCAGTCTCTAACTTCTGTTGCTCAATAATTTCTAAAATAACACCCTTCTTCAGATCAGTCAAGTGTTTTTCATTTGTATTTTGTCTCATAATCACTCGATAATAAACTAATTTAGCAAAATCTTAACTCTTTGACAAGCATGTTTATAATTTTATGTATTGGCCAAAACTTTACATGTGTGTGTGTGTGTGTGTGTGTGTGTGTGTGTAAAACAATGAGGGAGACCACCAGAGGAAGGTCAGCCATTTCATTGTTGGGTGAACTCTATTCTCATGATTCTTTGTTTAAATCTTGAATCAATCGCATGCTAATTTATACAATAATTCACTACTTGCATTTGATCTGGTTGTTTACACTCTTTTCCCCAACTTTTTGTTTTATAAGCTTGATTGTGAGAGAGAAATTTAAAAGAGCTTTAAAAAATGTCTGATAAAGGAGTTATCCTCAAATAAAGACATGTGCCTGCTACCCAATTCATGTTCTAGAATTGGAACTGATTGTGTTTAACACAATGTCTTCTCAAGTTCCAGCCACATTGCCACAAATGATAGGATTTCATTCTTTATATTGGCTGAATATTCTGTTGTGCATATAAAGAACATATTTTTATGCATTCACATAGGTAAAGGCACTTTGATTAAGTGAAATAAAATCAGGCACAGAAAGACAAATTTTGGATACTTTCACTCATCTGCTAAAGAAGTTGATTGCTTTGAAGTAATTGCATTGAGTAGAATAGTGTTCACCACAGGCTTGAAATGGCAGGAGAAGTAGGATAGTGAGAAGTTGGATAACAGGTACCAAAATAGAGTTGAATAGGAGGAATAAGTTCTCAATTTCTATTGCACAGTAAAGTGACCACAATCTACAACAATTTATTCTATATTTTAAAATAGCTATAATGGAACAAAGTTACCCCCCCAAAAAAATGATAAGCATTTTGAGGACATGGAAATGCCAATTATACTGATTTGACCATTGCACATGTATATACACATCAGACCATCTCACTCCTCCCCATAAATTTATATAGATATCAGACACTGATTAAAAATTAAAATTTTAAAAAAGTAATAGTAAGTCTGCAGATATGCAAAACAGTCACAAACATTATGCTTTGTGTATCTCTTTAAGAAGTACTTTAAGTAAACACTGAAAAAAATTTCATCTTTATTGGTTAATTTAACATACAAAGTTGTTTGTCACAGATCCATTTTTCATTCCATAATTATAAAAGACACAAAATACTAGACTTAAAACTAAAGGCTAGGAATAAAAGTCATAATATGGTTAATGGAAGAATTAATAGTCCATAAATAACCAGGCAACATGGCATAAGAAGTTTTTAGAAAGTGAGAATCTAATGACTTTAACACTGTACTTAAACACTATTATTTTTACCAAAGGAACTTAAAGTCAAGAGCCTTAGTTGTTTATTGCTAAGTTATATTTTAGCTAACTACCTAAAGTTATCTCTGTTTACTACAGAACTCAGCAACTTAGTATACCACAAATATATTATCTCATGATTTCTATGTCAGGAATCTGGACATAGTTTAACTGAGCTCTCTGTGAGACAGTTTCTTACAAGGTCACACATAGGTGCTGGTCTCATCTACAGAAAGATGGGTCAAGCAAACTCAGAAGCAGATATTCAGCTGGGGAGGAATATGCTTCTCAGTTTACTCATGCAGTCATTGACAGGTTGGACTTGAAGGTTGTTGGACTGAGGTCCTCCATTGCAGTCTACCATTAGTTCCTTGCCATGTGGGCCTCTCCAACATACTATCTTGGTATGAATTTGCTAGCACGGTAGACATCACAGTCTTATAACCAAATCATGGAAGTGACATTTAATCACTTATTCTGCATTCTGTTTTTCAGAAGCAAATTATTACATCCAGCCTACATTAAAGGGAGTGGATTATACAAGACTGTGAATGCCAGTAGGTAGAGATCGGTGGGGACTATCTTAACATCCTCTGCTCATAGCAAATGACTAAATTTCTCTAAGCCTACTTCTTTTTTCTGTAAAATAGAAATATTCATATGAAGATGTTAATGTGAAAGTCAAATAGTGCATTTAAGCCATGATCATATGGTAAGTGTTCCTAAATGCTGGCCATGCTTAGGTAACCACATTACATCTGATTATTCAAAAAACTATGGGATAATGTCAAAGGAACACCCAACAAGATCTGGAAAAATATAGAGAAAGTTTTCAGAATTAGGGGCATCTATACTGAGGCCTGAGAACAGCTCTAAACAGATGAAGAATAAGAAAAAGACAGTGGGATTCCAGAGAGAAAGAAAAGGCCTGCAGCCAGAGAGAACAATTGGTGACATCCAGCTGAGAACTATGCAGGATTTATTGCTCCTTCTCTTTAGTGCTCCTGTGTGAAAGGTGGGATGCAGCAGAGAAAGTGATGTCAGCAGTAGGCAAGGGTGTGTGTGCTTGTTCTATCCAACTCCAACACAGGGATAATCCCTGCACATGAGCCCAGCCAGTGGAGATTGAGTGGTCTTTAAAAAATGCAGAAATCTCAGGAAAGAGAAGATGTAGAACAATTATTTAGAATTTCCATCTCTAGGGTCAAAAGGTCCTGAATTTCCAGAAATTTCTTGTTATAGTTTGGATGTGGGGTGTCCCACAAAAGCTCATGTGTGATACAATGCAAGAAGGTTTGGAGGAGAAATGATAGGTTAAGAGTCTTAACCTAGTCAATGAATTAATCCCTGATGGGATTAACTGAATGGTCAGGGAAGACGGGTAGTGGGTGGCTAGAGGAAGTGGGTGGTAATGGGCACTGGGGGCATAGTTTTAGAGTATATATTTGTATATACCCTAAAGACACGCCCCCCCCTCTGCTTCCTGATCATCATGTGAGCAGCTTCCCTTCACCACTCTCTTCCTCAACCCCTGAAGAATGGAGTCAGCCTTCTATGGACTGAAACCTCTGAAACAATGAGCCCCTAATTAAACTTTTCTTCCTCTAAGATTGTTGTTGTCAGGTCTGTTAGTCACAGCACTGGAAAGGCTGACTGAAACACACCTCTTCTGGAGGTGGGATGCCTTCCTGCTCCCAGCATCCCTCATGCGGCCACCCACTGACCAGGACAAACCAAACCTCTGGGCAACGCTCCTGGCTGACCAAGAATGTTACCGTACTGTTTAAGTTTCGAATGCTAAAATCTCAACAACAGCCTGAAATCCATTTTCTAGCTCTCATATTTAAGGGAAATTATTTTAAACAGATCTTACTCATGGTTTGTTTGGAATCACTAATGTAGTTCAGGTTTTTAAGATAAAACATTCCTTCAAAGTCCACTCTGAGGAGACTCTCCCACCCTCATGTCTGTCCACCTTCCCCCAAAGTCTTTATACCAATTGCTTTGATTTTCCCCCAACTTATTTCTTTTATTTTCTCCCAACATTTTATGCTGAAATCTTTCTAACCATGAGAAATGTTGCAAAAATCCCATAACAAATGCTCACAAACCTCTCTCTGAGATGCATTTCTTGAGCACAATTCACCACATTTGCTTTTCTCTTCCACTATGTATGTGTGTGTGTGTGTGTGTGTGCATACATTCATTTTAAAACTAATTAGAAAATAATCTGACACTTTACCTGTAAGTTCTCCTGAAGAGATGTGCTGAAGTATCTAGAAACACCTTGAAAAAAGAGAAACACTGAGGGTTCGAGGGACCTCGACCTCACCAGTATTAAACCAAATAATGAAATGTTGATCATTGAACTTTGGCACTAGAACATGACTGGAGAGACACATAGTGAGACAGAGTAGAAAACACAGAAAGAAACTCAAGTGTCTGTCAATGGAAATTTAAAAGCAATTAAGTTGACATCTCAAAGAAATGGAGAAAAAACATACGTTTTAAATTCAAATTAATTTTAACTGATACATAAAAACATAAAAATTATACATATGCATGGGGCTCCATGCGATGTTTCAATGCATGAGCACATTTTCTAATGTTTAAATGAGGTTAAGTATCTCTCTCCTCAAACATTTGTCATTTCTTGTGAAAACATTCAAGATCCTCTCCTCTAGCGTTTGAAAAATACAGCACATCATCCTGTTACACTAAAGCACATGAGAACTTTTTTTTTCTGATCTAACTGTAAAGTAATACCTACCTTTTCTCCACCAAGCCCACCCCTATTCTTCCATCCTCTGATACCTGTGATTCGACTCTCAACTTCTATGAGAACAACATTTTTAGATTGAACATATGAGTGACATCACAGGGCACTGGTCTTTATGTGCCTGGCTTATTTTACTTAATATAATGATCTCTGGTTTTACCCATGTTATTGCAAAGGACAGGTTTTCAGTTTTTTTATGGCTGAATAGCATTCCATTTTGTACACCTGCCACATTTTCTTTATCCATTTATCAATGGGTTCACACTTAGGCTGTGGCCACTTTCTGGCTACTGTGAATAGTGCCATAGTGAGCATGGAGTGCAGGTGTGTCTTCCACATGATGATTTTGTTTCCTTTGAATATCTACTCAGAAGTGGGACTGCTGGATTATATGTCACTTCTATTTTTGATTTTTCAAGGAAACTCCATAATGTTCTCCACAACAGGTATACTAAATCGTGCTGTAACCAATCATGTTCAAGAGTTCCCTTTTCTCCACATTTTTACTAGCATTTGCTGACATTTTCTTTTTGATAATAGCCATTATTCCTAGAGTGAAATGATATCTCATTATGGTTTTGGTTTGCATTTCCTTAATGATTAGTGATGTTGAAATTTTTTTCATATACCTGTTTGCTATTTGTACATCTTCTTCTGAGAAATGTCTGTTTAGGTCTGTTGCCAATTCTTTTAATTGGATTATTTATGGTTTTTAACTACTGAGTTTTTAGTTTCTCAGATACTCTGGATATTAACCCTTTTTTTTCAGATGTATAGTTTGACAGTATATCTCTTCCTTCTGTTGATTATTTTATTTGCTCTGCAGAAGTTTTTGTTGTTGTTGTTTGTTTGTTTGTTTTTGATGCAATCCCAGTTAGCTATTTTTGCTTTTGTTTCCTGTGATTTGGGGGTCTTGTACAAAAAGTGCTTTCTCACTCTTATGTCCTGAACCATTTCCTCTGTTTTCTTTGAGTAGATTCATAGTTTCAGATTTAACATGAAACAAGTCTTCAGTTCATTTTGAGTTGATTTTTGTAACTGTCAAAGATAGGGGCCTAGTTTCATTCCTCTGTGTATTGATATCCAATTTTTCCAGGATCACTTACTAAAAACACCATCCTTCCTCCTCTGCATGTTCTTAGCATCTTTATCAAAATTCCTTTGACCATATATGCATGGCTCTTCTTCTAGGCTTTCTTTTCTGTTCCATTGACTCATGTGTTTGTTTTTATGACAGTATCATGCTGTTTTGATGACTGAAGTTTTGTAGTATATTTTTGAAGTCCAATAGTATAGTGACTCTTGCTCTATTCATTTTCCTCAAGATTATTTTGGCTATTCAGGGTTTTCAAAAAAATTATTCCATATGAATTTTCTGATTGTGTTTTCTAGTTCTGTGAAGAATGTCTTTGGTATTGTGGCAGAAATTACATTGAATCTATAGACCACTTTGAGTACTAGTAATGTCTTAATGACATTGATTATTCCAATTCATCAATACAAGATATTTTACCTCTTTTGTTACATTTATCCCTAGGCTTTTCTTTTTCCTTTTTTTAGCTTTTATAAATGAGATCACTTTCTTGATTTATTTTCCTGATAGTTCTCTGTGTATAGCAATGCTATTGACATTTGTTGTTGATTTTGTATCCTACAACTTTTCTGAATTTTTAAAAATCAGTTCTAATTATTTTGTTGTTTTTTTTTTTTGGTGGAAACTCATAGTTTCTCTATATAAGATCATACCATCTGCAAAGAATGACAATTTGACTTTTTCTTTTCCAATTTGACTTTTTCTTTTCCAATTTGAATACACTTTATTTCTTTTTCATGACTGACTGCTCTGGTTAGGGCTTCCAACACCATGTTGAATAAAAGTGATAAATGTGAGCATCCTTATCCTATTCCAGATCTTTGAGAGTAGGTGTTCAGTTTTACCCCACTCAGTGTGATGTGAGTTGTTGGTTTATTATATGGCCTTCATTATGTCTAGGTACCTTTCTTCTATACCTAATTTTTTCAGAGCTTTTATCATGAAGGGATGTCAAATTTCTATCAAATGCCTTTTCTGCATCTATTGAGATTATCATGTGATTTTTGTCTTTCATTCTGTTGAAGTATTGTATCACATTTGCTGATTGACATATGTTGAACCATCCTTGCATCATTGGGATGATTCCCACTGGATCATGGTAAGAAATGTTTTGACTCTTTTGAACATGCTCTTAGATTTGCTGCAGATTTTTTCATCTGTGTTAATCAAGGATATTCCTTTTTGTTGTTTTGGTTTCAGGATAATGCTGACCTTATAGACTTAGTTTGGGAGAGTTCCATACTCTTCTATTTAAGAATTGGAATTAGTTCTTCTTTAAGTGTTTTATAGAACTCAGCAGTGAAGATGTCTGATCCAGGGCTTTTCTTTGATGGGAGATTTTTTTTTTTTACTAATGTGATTTTGTTACTTGTTTTTGGTCTGTTCATGTTCTTCATAATTCGATCTGGATAAGTTGTATTTATCCAGGAATTTTTATATTACTTTTAGGCCATCTAATTTTTTTGTCATATAGTTGTTATAATAATCTATAACCTGTAATGATTTGTATTTGTATTTGTTTTACTGTATTGTCATTTTCAGTATCTCCCTTTTGGGCTTGGGTTTTGTTTAAGTATCCCTTTTTTCTTTTTCTAGAAAAAGATCAATAATTTTGCTTATCTTTTTGATAACATCTTTTTGTTGATCTTTTCTATTTGTTTTAGGTCTAGAAACATTTATTTCTGCTTTCATCTTTATTATTTCTTTCCTTCTATTAACTTTGGATTTTTATTTGTTCTTTTTTTCCCCTAGTCCCTAGAGATAACTGTCTATCTGAGATATTTCTGATTTTTAAAAATAGACATTGCTCGGGCTGGGGTTGTGGCTTGGCAGTAGAGTGCTTGCCTAGCATGCTTGAGGCACTGGGTTTGATTGTCAGCACCACACAAAAATAAAAGAAAGGTGTCCACCTACAACTAAAACAAATTTTAAAATTATAGGCATTGCTTGGTACAAACTTCTCTCTGAGTGTACCTTTTTCTGTACCTATATCTTTTGGAATATTGCATTTCTATTTTCATTTGTTTCAAGAAGTCTTTTAATTTCCTTCTTTATTTCTTCCTTGATCCATTGGTTGTTCAAAAGCAAGTTGCTTAATTTCCATGTATTTGCACTGCTTCCCAACATTTTTGTTAATGATTTCTAGTTTCACTACATTGTTATTAGAAGAGGTACTCAATAAGATTTAAATTTTTTAAAAAAATTGAGACTTGTTTTGTGTCCTGGCATCTGATCAAGAATGTGTATTTTGCAATAGTAGGGTGGAATGTTCTGTAAGTGTCTGTTAGGTCCATTTGGTCTAGTGTGCAATTTAGCTCTGCCATTTCTTTGTTGGTTTTCTGCCTGGATGATCTGTCCACTGCTCAAAATGGGGTTGTAATTGTTACAGGGCAGAAACCTACCATAAAACTGAGGCAGAAAAGAGGGCCCCTTAAAAACCTTAATTCTTAAAATCATGCAGAAAATGTTCAGACATGTCCCTTAGAGTAAGAGAAATGAGTTTATCATAATGTATAGGAAAGGGAAAGAGGGACACTCTCAAGGAAGATAGTGAGTCCTCTCAGAGAGGAGAAGATGGCATAAACCTCCTGCCTTCCAGTTTTGGAGGAAGAATCCCAAGGAAGTTTCCAAAGAGCTCTACCCAGATCCACCTCTTAACTTTAGACAGACAGTAGGATGACATTAGACTTTCAAGTTCCCATTGTTGTGACAACTGTAGCTCACTTTGGCCCATGCTGACTAATTGAAACCTTTTCTTACAAATTTTATCACCAGGAAAAATTATCATTATCTCCCTAAGTTCTGGGATTTGATCTGTGTGAGGGTCACAAAAGTCCTCAATCTTTGTGGTCACTTGTGTTCTTCTCATTGGCATTTAAGAACTGCATGTCTCCTGCTGTTAACAGGTGGTTTGCTGAGGAACATAACATGTCCTGTCAACTTAACTCAGGCAGGGTCTCAGGCAAATTGCTTTTTAAAAAGAAAAGCATAACAGAGTCAGGAAAGTGGGTCCGGTTTGTAGAATTGTTCGATTATCCTCATGTTTCCACCACTTTCTCTATTCTATATTGGTAAATCTTCTGTTTTGTTGATTTGTTTGTTTGCTTTTGTACTGGAGTCTCTCTCCCTATTTGGGTCTCTTAATATTTGCTTTATATGTCTGCGTACCTTTCATGTTGTGTGCCTACGTATTTATAATTGTTATTTCTTCTTGCTGAACTGGTCCTGTTAGCATTACATAATGGACTTCCTTGTCTATATTTACTGCTTTTGATTTAGGTCTATTTTATGTGATGTAAGAATGGCTACTCCTGCTTTCTTTTGGCTTTTATTTGCATGGAATATCTATTCCATCCCTTAATTATCTGTGTCCTTAAAAGTGAAGTGAATTCCTTCACGTATTCACTTACAGCAACTTATAGTGGATCTTTTTTTAAAAAATTTATTTATTCTGTCACACTATGTCTTTTGATTGAAGAACTTAATCCCTTTACATGGAAGGTAATTATCAATAGGAAAGTTCTCCCAACAGCCATTTTATAACTTGCTTTCTAATTTTATTGTAGTTCCTTTCCTTCTCTTGTTCTTCCTCTTGTAGTCTTCCTTTGCACTTAAGTGATTTACTGTCATGGTGTGTTTTTTTTCCCCTTGCTTATTATTTTTGATTCATTTATTCTAATTTTTTTTCTTTGTGGTTATCTTGGGCCATAAAACATCTTTTGAGTATAACAATCTATGTTGAAAAAATGGCAATGTAACATTATCATGAAGAAAAGAAGAACAACAAATAAGAAAGAAAATATACTAATAAAAACTCAACACATAAACTCCATTTCCCCCACAGTTTGAATTTCTGATATCCTATTTTACTTCTTTCTTTATTGCCTATTAACAATAATATAGTTATTATAGTTCTTAATTTTTTATTTTTAGTCTTTATACTAAAAACATGAATACTTTAAACCATAACATTAGAACATTCTGAATCTGTATACTTAATTGTGAGTCTTACACCTTCTGTGTTTTTTAAGTACTCATTGGTGTTTCTAACGAGTTGAAGAACTGCCTTTAGCATTTCTTGAAGGAAATGTCTGCTGAACATGAGGTCTCTCAGCTTTCATTTAGGAATGTCTTAATCGCTCCTTAATTTCTAAAGAATATTTCAATTCTGGGTAAAATATTCTTGGCTGCCCTTTTTTCCTCCAGTTCTATGAAACTCATGCCATTCTCTCTTGGCCTATAATGTTTCTGCTGAAATATCTTCTGTCAGGAGACTGGGACATCCTAATATGTTATTTGTTTCTCTTGCTGCCTTGAGAATCTTGTCTTTGCCTTTAACCTTTCGATCTTTTTTTTTTTTTTCTAGCTACACATGACATTACAATGGTCTTGACAATTCATACATTTGAATCAATTGGGGTCTAGTTTCTAATTTTTCTGATTGTACAGATTGCAGAATCACACTGGTCATAGAGTCATGTATATACATACAGCAATCATAATTTCTATTCTATTCTGCTGTCCTTCCTATCCCCCTTCCCCTCCTCTCCCCTCCCCTCCCATCACTTCTCTCTATCCAATCTAATGTGACACACTTTTTATTTCTTTTTCTCCTCACAACATCATACATGTATTCTGTATAATGATGAGGGTCTCCTTCCCATCTTCCGTGCAACTCCCCTTCTCCCTCCTTTTCCCTCCTTCTCTCTTCACTATTTAGTGGTAATCTTCTTCTCATGCTCTTCCTCCCTATCCCATTTTGAGACACCCCCTTATATCAGAGAAGACATTTGGCATTTGTTTTTTAGGGATTGGCTAACTTCACTTAGCATAATCTGCTCTAATGCCATCCATTTCCCTGCAAATGCCATGATCTTGTTATTTTTTATTGCTGAGTAATATTCCATTGTGTATAAATGCCACATTTTTAAAATCCATTCATCTATTGAAGGGCATCTAGGTTGGTTCCACAGTCTAGCTATTGTGAATTGTGCTGCTATAAATATTGATGTGGCTGTGTCCCTGTAGTATGCTCTTTTTAGGTCTTTTGGGTATAGTCCGAGAAGGGGAATAGCTGGGTCAAATGGTTAACCTTTAGATCTTGATTATATTTCTGAAGGTAGACTTAGTTGAATTAAATATGACTTCGACCCTTGACCTTCCTATACCTGGACATTTGCATCCATCTGTAGATTTGGGGAAGATGTCTATTATTAAATCTTTGAATAAATTTTCTCTTCCTTTGTCATTCTCAAGACTTTCTTGAACACAAATACCTTGAATATTTGCTGTCTTAATATTGTCTCAAAGTTCCCATAAGTTTTCATCATTCCTCTTCATTTTTTTTCTTTTTACTTCTCCAACTGTGTATTTTCAAAAGACATATTTTTGAGTTCACTAATTCTTTCTTCTATCTGATTGATTTTGCCACTGATGATTTCTATCACATCTTAAATTTTAGATAGTGTATATTTCAGCTCAGATATTTTTGTTTAATGTTTTTTCTTAATTGCTTCCAGCCCTCTGTGAAATTTCTGTTTGACAGTATTGAATAACTTCTTTTCTTGAAGTTCATTGAGTTTCCTTAAAACAGCTGTTTTAAATTCTCCATCCAAGACTTTATCCACACTGGTAACTACATGGTTGGTTCCTGTTGCCTTGACCACTAAGTGAGGTCATAGTTTCTTAAAAGCTCTTGATCCTTGTTGGAATGCAACATTATCGGGGCATTGAATGATTAGGGATTTATTCCAATCTGTAATCTGGCTTTGTTTAATATCTGTGTTTCCAGAAATTGTAAATGGGTTGTTTATTTTTTCTGAGTCTTTAGACCTTTCGGTTATGTCCACAGTGGAAAACTCCCAAATCCAGGTTTTCCATGAGTCTATTTTTGAAGTGTTACCACCATTTCAGCACTTCCTGTCCAGGTACAGGAAGGTCAAAGGTCACCAGTCATATTTAATTCAACTAAGTCTACCTTCAGAAATACAATCAAGATCAAAAGGTTAAAGACAAAGAGAAGATTCTCAAGCCCAGGTTTTTTCCACATCTGCTGTACAAGTAGATATAGTGCAGAATGAACTGGGATAGTACCTTACTAAGGAAGAGCCAGGGAAGGCCTACTTCCGTAGGTCCAGATACTTCACTCCTGGTCATTGGCCTGAGGTCAGATACTATGGAATCTGCCTAGCTCTGGCATAATCACCAGACAGAGACCACCCTTAGGCTCCTATCCACATCCATAGTGTCTGAGACCATCTATCTCTTCCTGGCATTAGGCTGTTCCAAAGGCTCGTCCAGGATGCACTGGCCTAGGGATGAGGGTTATTGGTATCCTCCCAATGTTATATATCACCAAACCAGCACTGAGTTACAAGGCAAAGGCCTGTACTTACTGCCATGTCTGTATTACTGAGCTTCTCATCATGTGATCAAAATACCTAACAAGAATGATTTAAAGGAGAAAATATTTATTTTGGTTCACAGTTTCAACAGTTTCAGTCTTTGTGACTGGCTCCATTACTCTGGGCCTGAAATGAGGTAGAGAACTTCATGGTGGAAAGGTACAGCAAAGGAGAGCTTCTCAGATCATGGCATATTGGAAATAGAGAAAGAAAGACACATCGTGAAAGGATCCAGGGACAAGATATATCCCTATTGGTATGCTGCTGGTGACTTACTTCCTCCATGCCCTACCTGCCTACAGTTACCACCCAGTAGTCCATTCAAATTATTAATTCATCAAATGTGTTAATGCACTGTTTAAGTTAGAGTCCTTATGACCCATTAAGTTCTTAAAAGTACGATCTCTGGGCATGCTGCATTCAGGACCATGTCTTCAACAAGTGAGCTTTGGGGGGCTGTTCCAAATCTAAACTATAATAAGGTCCTATCTGCCGCAAATAAAGTCTTGTTCCATGCTGAGGTTGGAGTGGAGACAGTTCCTTGGATTTCAAGGCCAATGCTGAGCTATGTCATACCTGAGTCTCATAGCACCATGGGCCTGTGCAGTCTGAGGAGGATGGCCCAGGCCTACTCCAAGGCGGGCAGTGATACAGACCAAAATTCTAGTCTTCCCTACCAGTGTGCAGGTCTCCATTTGATATTGGGGCAGGACAGAGGCTCTAACGGCTCTGGCCTGGGTATATTTCTTTGGTTTCTGCCTATTACTCAGTCTCACCATAATACCTCTAATCACCAAGATAAAGTCCTGTGCTAGCTCCCTAGCAGGTGAAGTCTTGCTCCCTTTTCTGCAGGCTGAGATTGAGGGAGGGGTGATGGAGCCAGTCAGCAGTCTAGTTAGCACAGTTCCAGAGGCTGAGTTCATGGGATAATGTCTGGTAACCTTTCACTTTTGCAGGTCTGGTAGCAGCTCTCAGGTCTAAGGCCTGGGCTTCATCCTGTCTCCCTACCCAAAGCAGGAGGCATCCCTCCATGAATATTGGAGTTGGGGAAGAGGTGACCCTATCAGCCTTTCTTTTCAAGTCATCTTTTCCTCTACTAATAGTAAAATACTGCTGGATTCCTTAGCTCTTATTAAGGTAGTTGGTTCATGGATAGCTGTTCTCCTACATTTGTGTATCTGTGGGGAGATGTTTGCTGGGGGATCGTACTCAACAGCCATCCTGTTCTGCCTCTCTGGAAAAAATACACTTTTTAATAAATGGTACGGGTGAAATGTAAACTCAGATTCTCTGCACATGTAAAAATAAACTCCAAATGTGCAAAACAAGAAAACATGAGTAAATTTCTTTAGAACTTAAGCATAAGCAAATCTGGCTACAATTCCAATGTAATGTACCTGACTATTTAAATTTATTTTTAAATGCCATATGGCAAGAAGGAAAATTTCTTTTAAAAATTCATCCACAGGACTATTGTAGAGTCCTGTGTTTACTAAACCAAGCAGTGAAGCTTATTATTCAATAGTGATATGTGCAGAAGGAGCTCGGCTCTTCTTCAAGACTATCATCAAACTTGTATTGGTGACTCACTGATAAAATATTTTCCTTCTTTCAGGAAAAGTATGTCGTTGTATTTGGAGAATCTGTTCTGTATCTCTAATTCAAGTACTTTCCATCCTCCTAAGCATATCTTTCTGGTTCTTCCTCCTCCTCTGTCTTCATACTTTTATCTTTAATGCATTTCTAATAAAAACTTGAGACTCCCTACCAAAGACAGTCGATGTGAATTTGAAGCTTCAGATGATGAAAACCCTTTTATATTTCTAATTCCTTTCTAACAACAGAAATAAATTAAATTCAATCATGTTTGCATGAGTGATTCTATTTTCATTCAAGGGGATCTTGTATCCAAAGATTTTGCAGAATTAGGTAAATTCCTTGTCAGAGTTTTCCTAACTCATTTATTTTTATTTGAGAGCATATGGTTAAGATTCTTTCCTTGACAGAGCACCATGAAATTAATTTTGATGTATCACTGTAAATGAGGCCATTGTACTACCTCCATGATTACATATTCACAAACATCACCCACAGCTTTCAAAAGCACTTTGTTCCCTTCCCACAGCAGAGGTCTATTAAGTGGCAACAGTCTTATTCCTAGTGATAGACCATTGTAGAAAATACACAAAACCCCAGTAGTTGTCAAATGAAACAACAGCAGTCAGTACTCCATCTCTACCTGTGGAAACATGTAAGGTCCCTGATGAGATTTTATACCGGAAAAAAAAAAAAACAAAACTGTTGGATAAGTTAAAGTATGACAGTTTAATAAAAACAATCGTGTTAAAACAGATCAATTCAAACAACAAGCTCTGAATCCATCTAGACATAAAATTGATATATCAAGATGGCATTTGATCCTTCAAGAATGTGTCTTTAGCCTGTGTATACTTAAATAATGTTATTGTGCCAATTAGATTTTAAAATGGTTCTCAAATTCCAAGGGTAGAAATAGGGAAGAATGTTTACCCTTATTATAATTTTGAAAATATACATGTCTTCACACTTAACGCCATTTATATCCATAATGATTTCAGGACCACCCCCACCCCCCACTCAACATCATCCACTTTTAACTCATAGTTCACAACGTCTCAAAATGTTACTGTGGTTATTTAACAGCAATGAAAATGGATCAATACTCTAATAGAACATCTATTAACCTGTCAAAGGCTGAACACCATAAAAAAGCCAATCAGCATATTTAAAATCTAATTTCCAATTTTAAGTCATGGCCAGAGATAGTCATTTAATACTTCAAGATTGCTCTTCTAAATTTTGAAATGTTTTAAAAGACAAGGAAATTTTTATGAAAGTCAACAAAACCACCTGAAAGAATAGTTTAGAGGGATGTTGAGCATGCCTTCCAAGGGTAATGGGAGGGACTGGATCAGCCAGGTGTCTGAGGACTGGTATGCACCTGACCCTGGTAGTTCAGAATGGCATTCCAAGGGATACAAAACAGCAAGGTTTTAAGTGAATTGGTTTCTAGATCTTCAACTTTCATAACAATCTTTCCTTAAATTGATCTTCCTGAGAAAGTAATCCAATCCAGGAATCTTCTTATTGGATTACCTTCACTCCACTAGCAAAATGAAAGCTGAACTCTCAACCACCCAGAGCCTCCACAGAGTGACTTGCTACAGGTAAAATGGCACCAACCCACAATTAGATAACTATTACCCCCAGGACTGACTAACAAACCCATTACCAGGTCAGGTGCTTGCAAATACAGATGCTCCCCAACTTACAATGGGGTTGCTTTCTGATAAACTCATCATAAACTGAAATATACTAAGTAAAAAAGGCATCGAAAGTCCTAATCTAATTCTTGCTAGGCAGCATAGTACACTGAAGTGTTGGTTGTTCCTCCACATGGTCACCTGGCTGACCTGGGGCTGTGCTGGCTGCCACAGCCCAGCATCACAGTTGCCAGCTTGAGAAAGGATCCAAATCCAAATTCACAGTGAAATTTCTAGGAGCACACATTGCTTTGGCACCACTATAAAGCTGAAAAATCCTAAACTGGAACCATCATAAATCAGGGACCATTTTACTACCATCATAAATCAGGGACCATTTTACTACCAAAATTTAAAGGAGAACCTCATTGAGTTGACTAATAGAGAGTTTAAGATACCTTTGATGATGTATGTAATTGAACACAGTGGGTTCACCCCCTGGTGGGTGCAAAGCCACTGTGCACCACCAAGGGACAGAAAAATAAAGAACGTTTTATTACCTGCAGCAAGTAAAGATAGCACTGAAGATGACTCTCAACCGTAGTGTCTCTGAACAAAGGAAGCAAGGAAATTTTATTGGGGAGACATGCATGTTTATAATAGAGACTTATCATCGCATGCAGTCAGGGACATTCCTGCACTGGCATGATTTGAAATCATGATTCTTCATATACTACCCTGTCTTAAAATGTCAGACAGGAAAAACTACAGGTGGAGAATTTAGCATTATAATGAGATTATAATGAGCAAAGTTTCCTCTTGGTTACCTAGACAAGGTGCTGGGTAGCTTTGACTGTTTTAAACTGGTTGCTTATGTTTTTTTTCTGGAGTACCTCATGTGGAACAAAGAAACAAGTTGAGGATGTTAAAGTTATCCTGAGAGACAGCGGTTTCTTCTTCTGCAAGCACAAGTTCCTGCCCAACAGCTGGCAATGCAAGTTGACTATTTTATTTTGGCTTATAATACTGAAGGTGTTCAAAGATTAAATGACATTGCTATCATAAAATTCTTTCCATTTCTAAATTCTTGTTCATGTGAACAAGATTCCTGAGATCACTTGCATGATGATTATAAAGGTTAATTAGGAAACAGAGCACTAGGAACAGTGGCAGACACAAAATAAGTTCTATATGATTGATTGCAGCTATTATTATTATTATATTGTAATTTGTTTATGTGGTCTTCAGGAACTATGTACTAATAAAAATGTAACAGCTGTGTAATTCAAGGGAAATTTTGAACACAAACCATTTTGGTTGCAGAAAACTAAAATTAATACAGAAATATTTCATATATACTTGTGTGTTTGTTGCAGAAAATATGTCAGGATTTTCTATAAAAATATTCAAATCATGAAAATATATTATCTTAAAGTAAATTTTTTGGAGGAACTTCATAGAGTAGAGATTATAATATAAAATCTGTGAAAAGCAAACCCTGCATTTTTAAATGGTCATGTCAGGAATCAAACCACCTTGGTGCTTATTTTTTATTAAATATTTTTAATGAATTAAAATAATTACTTTAACTGCTGATATTTTGTAGATGCTAGAAATTATATCCTTAGCCAGAATTTTAAACTCATTTTCAAAAACATTTTTTAAAATTACCTTTTTGTGGAGAGAGATAACAAAAATGTTTGAAGACATCTAGTTCACGCTATCTAAAATAAATGCACCATCTTCCTCCATTCCTTCTAATCTCTACACCACTGCCAGAATAACTAGTTAGAAACTCTTGCCTTTCCTAACCTCTTCTAGAAACTCTTGCCTTTCCTAACCTCTTCTTAAACTTCTTGAATCCCATAGTACCTTCAGTGAAAATTCAAATTCTTAGACACAATATACAATTTCTTCAAATATTACCCCATATATCCACCTCTGTGTTTTCCACAGCTCCACACTCCATCCAGACAGAACCACTTTTCTCACTGTCCTTGCAATGACTTCCTTCTCCTTTTTTAGGATACTCAGGTCTCTGTTTAAACAACACCTTGCCAAAGGGATCTAGCAGGACCTTCATATGTAAAATTGCACCCTTGGCTTTAACACCTGTCACTCTTATCTGGCTTTATTTGTAATCACAGTGATTTTCACTGCCTGACATAAATATTAACAATGTTTTTTCAAACATACATTTTATTTCCAATGAGCTATCATTCTCATGAAGACAGAAATTCAATCTAACTTTTTCTATCTTGTACCCTCATCGCTTCAAAATAGTCCCGACCCATTGTAGATAGACAATGAAGATTTCAAACGATGTGTGCATGAACAAAAAAGTGTTATTTAATTTTGTTTACTGCAACAATTTTCAATACATGTGTGTTAACGTGAAGATATACAAAATGCTTGTTGTTAGAAATAATAGTTATATCTTACCTTCTTCACTGAAGATATTTTTTTAAAATAATAGGTGATTTTTGTTTCTAAAAGAAGCAAAAACCAAGAACAACACTAGATTTTAGGTTTCCTCTCAATTACATGATAAATGTGTGTATAAAAATCACTTGTATACACTTATGAATTCATATCTTCTAAAATACAATTTTTCACTTAGAGATGTTGTCATAGCTCAAAGCTTAAAATAGGCCATTGCAAATTATTTTTAAATTTATCATTTCTTGCTTCCCTACAACTTGTTTTCTTTCAACTCTTAAGCACAAAGTATCACTATCTGCTTTTCCTCAACTCACATTTCATTTCTGTGGCTCATTTAGCAATGCAAGTTTGCTGCAAATGCAGTTAACTATCTCCAGCTGGTTACAAGAAAATTTGAAGCTCATCCTTTCAATATGAAGGCGGTAACATCTCAGAAAAGTATCTGCATATTCTGAATGTGATTCTGTAGACAGGTACTTTTGACCCAATGACAGAAGTGAAATTAGGAAAAAGAATCCCTGTACTGAGGCCAGGCTTTAATTGGAGAGTTCAGGGGAGACAGCACTGATAGAAATCAGGGCCAGGTCTCTAATGGAAGGAAAGAACCAGTTTTTATTCATGTATAGGACGGTGTGGGGGGGGGGCAGAGTTTAGGAATTTTAATTAGCTGTGGGTACATCAAAACTGTTTTCTTTTCCTGAGTGAGACTTCAAGAGAGGTAACACCTCTCTCCTATTGATGCCTAATCCAATATAATCATCAGGACAGGTTGCAGCTATTAGTAGAATATATAGGTGGGGGAAGAGATGGAAGAAAACATGAATCATGAGCACAGCAGGTTTAGGGCCCCAGGAGTGCGTCTTTAGCATTTTGCATCAATCCCCCAGCATTTTCTTCTTTATTTTATCCTTGGGAACATTAAAATGAAGCCACCTGGGCTTTAATGACCAACATGTGATATATATATGATATATACATATTATACACACACACACACACACACACACACACACACACACACACACATATATATATATATATATATATTAAGTTGTAGATGGACACAGTATCTTTATTTTATTTGTTTACGTGGTACCAAGGATCAAACCCAGTGCCTCACGCATGCTAGACAAACGCTCTATCATTAAGCCACAATCTCAGCCCCCGCCACATGTGATTTTTTGTTTCTTTGTTTGTTTTGGTGTTTGTTTGTTTAATATTCAATTAGATCGATTTATTCCTAATATCCAGATAGCATCTTTCTTATAAAGAACTAAGGATTTAAAAAACATTGATATACCTTAAATTTAAACAAATTTTACATTTAGCATATTAATTTTTTCATATAATTTTACTTTTTTTCTCTTTTCACATTTTTGATTGGTGTGTTATGGTACGGAATGATGAGATTTGTTACTACATATTTATACATGCACACAATATAACAATATGATTTGGACAATATAACTCCCCAGCATTTTCCCCATGTCCCCTTCTCCCACTCTCTGGTTCCTTTCCTCAACTGATCTCCCTTTGATTTTCATGAGATCTCCCCAGCCACCTTTCTTTTCCTTTTTCCTCTTTAGCTTCTACCTATAAGACAAA